>NC_134353.1:589262179-589564679 GCF_048569485.1 Anomaloglossus baeobatrachus | reverse complement strand
GTGTTCTGATCTTTTGCTGACCGACGTTGGACCTCTCCTCTAATTTTGCTCAGCCCCTTTGTCTTGATTTGCTACCTTTCTGGAATTCTGACGTTGGACTGTGACTTGATTACTCCTTTGTCTTATCCCTCTGTTAATAACTAGTGTTCCTGTTATCTGACCGCAGACCTCTTGATTACTCTGCCTCATGGCTCATCTGTGAGCAGTGACTCAGCCACAAATCCTTTCCATTTTCCATGTTACATAAAGGGTCTGAAATTGTAATTTATAAATACATTTCAAATAAAACCTTTTTCAATTTAGTACTGGCATCTTAAGTGAGTAGTGTGTGAAGTGTTTAGTGATGGAAATATGAGATCTATCAACAAGTGGACTTTTCCAGTGATTCTTAGAAGAAGGATCAAAAACCAATGTAGCTTTGCTTTTTTCTAAATATAATCTTTGATCTACAGTCCAAATCCTTATCAAAAAGAAATACAAATTTGGAAAGGAAATGTTATTAAAATATCTGCTCTGATAAATGAGTTTGATGTTAAAGTAGAAGAAATAAATATTCTTCATGAAATGGACAATGGGATGTTTTCACTCCTTGACAATTCATGGCTTTAATATGATACAGCGTGGCAGAACTTCAGAGAAGAAGATGATTGAGGAAGGTTTTGAAGACTGGCAATATCAGATATCTGAACCATGGCTAACCTATTCCTAGATAATTTCACAAACTGATTAAATACAAATCTGAAGTATACGGTATTATGTTAATTGATATTCACCATATTTAGAATATACCTCATTTATATTTTTAGAGGTTTAAATTACTGCCCCCGGGAACAAAGCATGCTGCTCCATGCCCCTTTGTGCTATCAATTGGTCCTTAAACACTAATCCTGGATACCATGTCTGTGGCCTGTTAACATTGTAAAATTTAGTATACAGTGTGTCCACCCATATCCTGTCCATCACCATTAACTTGAGAACAGCGGCAGCTATAGGCATAGAAGTGATGTCTAGGTATAGTAAAGTAGCCCTGCGCTACGCAATGAAACCACATATAGCATCACCTGGTGGAAAACAACGGAGTTAGCATTTTTATCTCGAAAACGGAACGAGATAGAGAAAAAAAGTGAATTAAAAAATTGTAGGGCATCATCAATTCAATACGAATCGACACCTTGCATACAGAAATGCTATGATATGAAACCCATGACCCCCCCAAAAAACATTGAATGGTGGTTACGCATATGGCCCTCATTTAACTTTGCTGCCCAAAGTGGCCACCGTCAGCTGCAATGCACATCTGGACTCTGGACAGCATACTGTATCTTGCTGTACGTTGTGCAATATGGTAGGTGACTCATTTGCATAAGCATCTGTGATACGTCGTCGTAGGTCCTGCAATGTTGGTGGAGAGGTCGCATACGCCTGCTGTTTGATGTGACCTCACAGAAAGAAGTCCAATGGGGTCAGGTCCAGTGAGTCATACCCAATGACTTGTAGGAACTTAGGAAGGTCTCTATGAGGTATCGCTTCACGTCCACAGACTTGTAGAGTTTTACACATTCTAATCATAGCATTTCTGTATGCAAGCTGTCAATTCGTTTTGTATTGATGATGCCCTACAACTTTGTAATCCACTTTTTTCTCTATCTCGTTCCGTTTTTGAGATAAAAATGCCAACTTTGTTGTTTTCCACCAGGTGGCGCTATAGGTGATTTCATTGCGTAGCGCATGGATACTTTACCATACCTAGACACCACTTCTATGCCTATAGCTGCCGCCATTCTCAAGTTAATGGTGGTGGACAGGATATGGGTGGACACACTGTATATAGTCTCTTTTTGCCTTACCACTCATATTTTATCATAAAGATTACCCTTAAATGACTTTCAAAATAACAGTTTTGTGTGAAAAATCCCTCGTGATGATTTAAACACAGATGTCTACTCTGCTGGAACCACAGAAAATCAGTCAATGATACCAAGGGAACAATTAAACCATATAATTTAAGGGTGCCTAGAAAAAAATCAATGTCCATCCTTTTCTTCTGCACACGGAATGTTTTTTGTGAGCATAGTGTCACGTTTAATGGATCTTTTTACAAGTTAAAAAAAGTTGATAAAGCAGACAATATATTAAGTCCATTTCAGATGGTCATTCTAAAAAGCCAGTCGCATATGCAAATTGCATGGGAGCCGCTTGCTTTCTGACATAGGTGCATGCATCAATTACAGTCATGGCTCACTATACTGTAATCACTCGTTGACAGTCTGATCGACAGCTCACACTGCAGTGCATATGGTCGGAGGCAGCTGTCAATCAGTGTGCTGGGGAGTGTTTGCAGCTGCCGCTCACAGTATATCACATTGTGTGCCCACCAAGGACTGAAAGCGAGTTGCTCTCAGGAGGATATAAGTTAATTTCCTCCCAGTAGCTAGGCTTTCAATAAAATATCACAAAATCATTATAAGGCTATTTATCTGCCAATTAACATTTTTCTTTTTAATTAAAATGATGTTGAGTAGTAATATACTAAATATTTTGCTTCTATTTTACAGGATAAATTGCTATAGTGCCATGTCCCCTCAGTGCCCATTTGGAGGGTTTAAGATGTCAGGAAATGGACGTGAAATGTAAGTAAAATATGGTTTATGAAAACACTGAGTAAATTGTGTCAGGTAACATTCTGAACCCCAATCTTATATTAGTCACAAACAAGCACTTTTATTGAGATGCCAACAACCACTTGAAATTATAACGGTTCTAGACATTTCATGCCACAGTCATTTACTTATTAAAGGGCTTCTAAACTGTTTAGCAATATAGTCATTTCTGTATGTTTTACATGTAAATATAATCTACAAGAATTCATTAGGTTCATTACCTTTAACTGAGCCAGTCTATGGGCTCGGTTCCACTTGTGTTTTGCACGGACAAGTGCAATCCGATAAAACATCTGATTGCTCTCACTCTAGTGCAAAACTATGGGGCAGTGTCCATCTGCGATTGATTTCTCGTTCCATAGCGGGATGAGAAGTTAATCACAGCATGCTGCGTTTGACAGTGAGTCTCGGCTCCCACGCACCGATACAAGTCTATGGGTGTATGTGAACCATCGCAGTGCACTTGCATGTCATCCAACCGTAATGCAATGTATGCAGAAACAGGCCGCGGAGGAGATGCAGAGAACGTGCTCCCTGCCTCTTCTTGGCAGCTGTGATACAATCCCAATATCAGATCACAGTCATAACACTGACACTCGCAGCAAAGGGTCATTAGTATATCACATCGGAAGCTATGTGCAAGTGGAACAGAGGCCTATAGCTGATTTCACTATTCTAATGGTAATGGCAGACAGACGCATCCTTAGCAGCTTAGATTAACTTCTTGAAGGTAGGAGGACAATTTCATTTTTCCTACTCAGTGACAACAACAAAATATTATCTTTAATTTATTTTTAATATTTTGTATATTTTTTAAGATCTATTCATACATTTCTCCCTATTGAAAAACATGCTGTATAAAAAATACAGGAGAGATCTCAAAAATATCTTAATTTTACATCCAGACAGGCTAATTATTCTTATAATGTGTTCTTTTCCAATAGATAATGCTAATTGGCTTTCTACATACAGGAAGTAAACATTGTTCTGATAAAAAATATATTTGTTTTATAAAGGGATATATAAATGTGACCTTTAAATTGGAATAATTCCATCCATATTTTGACCTTCATTTGTTATCTATTTATTAGACCATACTAGAATCAAACCTGTACAATTTGTTGTGAATCCAATAAAAAAAGAAAAGTATTCTGTAACGACTTTCAATTCTCGCCTTTTGTCTCTTTTTATCCTTTTGTATCTTTGATTCAGAAAACTACTACATAATCTGCCCTGCATAATACCAGCGATATAACTGAATATTTTTTTTCTAGGGGAGAATATGGCCTTCATGCTTACACTGAAGTGAAAACAATTACCATGAAGATCCCACAGAAGAACTCTTAAAGACGTGAAGCACCATACCCCGGCAGATGTTAAAACATCATTAATGTGTTCTTGTAAAGTAACATCCTAAATACCAGACCTTTCTGGTGAATATGAATAAATCTAAAGTCCAATGGCCATGCTTAATTGATTATTACTAGTTCTTTTTATGTTCAATGCAGGTTACTTTTACCTAGAAATTAATGTGTTGCTCTATGTTAAAATGATATTGTATAAATCAACATGGCATAATGCTATAAAAATATTTGTAGGTCTTGGAAAAGGATGTAATATCCAGTAGATATTAGCAAAAAATAGTTGTATTTCCCAAGAAAATATAATAATTAGCTTTATGTATCTGACAACTCAACTGGATTCTGAACACCAATAAAAGAAATGCTTTTGTATTTGGATTAATTTCAGTAGCATTGTTTTAGTTTTTAATGATTTTTTTCTATATATTAATTTGCAGTCCGAATATATTATGCAGAGTATTTTATTAAAAAAGATAGAAATTTTATGCGTTACTATAGCATACTGCTTTCACTACCATCTAGCCAAGGGGTCCCCAAGCTATGGCCCACGGGCCCCATGCAGCCCCCTGAGACCATTTATCTGGCCCCCGCAGCACTTCCGGAAGGGGCACCTCTTTCATTGGTGGTCAGTGAGAGGAGCACATGATGTGGATGCACTGGCGTAACCGGTGCGGCTGCACAGCGGCCCAGAGGGGTAAGGGGGCCTATTACAAATAGGGTCTAACTGGCCTGGCTAGACAGCTTGGGCTCCGGGTCCTCGGTGGCCCCTCTATGCTTCATATAGAGGGGCCCGCCGTCAGTAACCGCGGTTGTTTGATCGGGCCTATGGGCCATCAAACGTCAATGCTATGCACCGGGCACTGACGTTAGCATGCAGCGCGTAGCAGTGACATTTAATGACCACCGGCCTATCAAAGGTCGCGCATGTTTGCGAGCGTCCTCTGACAGGCCGGCAGCCATTAAACGTCACTATTATGTGCCTGGAACAGCTATCATCACACAGTGCAGAGCAGTGACATTTAATGGCCATCTCTGCTTACTGCTGTACCGCGGAGGCTCCAATCGACTCTGCGTCAGACTTCAGAGAAGGTGAGTGATGGACAGTGAGAGAGACAGCAGCGTGGCGTGAGTGGACCACATGGAAAATGGGGATCACAGTGTTAAGAAGGAACAGTATGAAGAAGTGGGGAACAATATGGAGAGGTAACAACAGTATGGATAAGTGGGCACATAGGGGTACAGTATGGATAAGTGGGAGCATAGGGGGAATAGTATAGATAATTGGTAGTATAGGGGTCAGTATGGATAAGTGGGTGCATAGGGGGCAGTATGGATAAGTGGGAGCATAGGGGGGCACTATGGATAAGTGGGAGCATAGGGGGCAGTGTGGATAAGTGGGAGCATGGGAGACAAAATGGATAAGTGGGAGCATAGGGGGAACAGTGTAGATAAGTGGGAGCATAGGAAGAACAGCATGGATAAGTGGGAGCATAGGGGGATCAGTGTGGATAAGTGGAAGCATAGAGTGGCAGTATGGATAAGTGGGAGAATAGGGTGATCAGTATGGATAAGTGGGAGCATAGGGGGATCAGTATAGATAAGGGGAGCATTACCAAATGGAACTGGCTGAACTGCAGAATTGTGACTCTCTGAAAGACGCATTCAAGTCAAGCAGCTTGCCTCTGAGACACATTGTAATCTCAGGAACCATGAACTCAAAATGGCAACCATCTTTGGCAGCACTTATGTCTGTGAACAGAGTTTTTCCAGAATGAAACATCTGAAATCTCCAACCAGATTTAGACTAACTGATGCACACTTGCATCACTTGTTATGGCTAGCAGTTACAAATATGGAACCGGGCATTGACCATCTCATTAGCAAAATCAGGCCCATAATTCCTATTGAAATACTGGTCATTTTGTTGATTTAAATTCACTTGTTCTGTATTTGAAATATTGTATTTGTTCCCATTTTGTTTTTTTACTTTAAAATAAGATATGCGCAGTGTGCGTAGGGATTTGTTCATAGTTTTTTATAGCCCAGCCCTCCAACGGTCTGAGGGACAGTGAACTGGCACCCTGTGTAAAACGTTTGGGGACTCCTGATCTAGCCTAACCTGCTGTTATGGTTATCAAATTTATTTATGCCATCCAGAAAGTCTTGCTCGCTGCGCCATTGTCTTTTGTCTGTGTGTTCAGCCTGACATGTTGGTCAGCGAATCTACCTGACCAGGTGACCCCTAATTTTAGTCACCTGTCCCAATTTCTGGGTTGGGCTTCACACCTTCTATTGTAACTATAGCCATTTCCTTTTGGTCTACGTCAGGCTATACATGTTGGCCAGCATGTCTCAGTGACATCGTTCAGTTACCCTGTGTTTGGATGCTTTCTAAATCCAGCTTATTGTCTTTGCATTATATTCTCAGACTGTGATTTCTGCAACTAACACCTATAGCTCCAAAACACCAGCTGGTTAACACACTGTTTGATGTAATTTTTTTAATTGATACTTGAAGACTGTACATTCTGCACAGCATTCATCTTTGCAAACTGTTGTGCTCTCTACAAACCCTAAGACCTGCTGGTTAAAAACCATTATTGGTATAACCCTTATGAACTGTTATGAGTTATTTGCATTATTTACACTTGTTGCTAGTTAACCTATTGTTTGTGTGGCACCCTAAGATTAAGTAGCCACAGAAACATCTGGTAAGTGAAGGAAGGGATTTCCACATTGGGAGAATTCACATTCAATACTTTCCACCCCAGACCTGTAGGGAAAGCTCGACTAACTGACATCAGGCGTATTGGCTGATGTCAGTTGAGGTCTCCTATAAGAAATGCTGAGGGCAGGGCAAGAGAGTCATTTGAGCAGAGTCAGTTGAGGAGAATTGAGTGCGGGACAGGTTTACTGAGGAAGAAACCTGGTAAACGGAGCTGCGTTAGACTGATACCAGAGGAAAGCTCAGCAAGTGTGAGAGATCCAGAGTGAGGGTCGGAGGAGAGGCGAGACAGAAAGGGGGCGGAGGGACCAGTTCGGTTCACCCCAGAAGAAGCAACCCGGACACCAGAGTCCGAGTCTGTGTGGGTTCATTCAGACCCAGCAGAAAAGACCGGAGGGCGAAGGGGACTTCAGTCTCCTGGTGCAGGAACACTTGTAGCACCACCATCAATAGAGCCAGGGACCGCAGCGGAGTTAGTGGTGCCCAGGAGAACAGCTCTCATCGCCTGCTATACAAGTGAAAGATACAGGAGAGGTCAGGGCCAGGTTTTAAACAGCCAAGGACTTAAGGAAACATACAGTAATAAGGAGGCCTAATATCTCACGGATGTGGAAATCCTAACTTCCACTCGACCACCCAGACTGTACCCTGGACTTAACCCTGCTAACAACATCAGTAAAGGTACAGAAAGAAAGAGCCGGTGTGTGTGACAGTTATTGTTATCAAAGGTACTGCTATCACTATGGACTTCGTTTGCCTGAACATGGGGAGCCACATATCAGTTGCCTTGAAGAGACCGCTATCAAGACTCATGTGGTAAGCTGCCTCCCTGTGTGTGAAATCTCGATCCTTCCCAACAGCCCTGGGGACATCGCCCCACCTACGGGGAGCATTACAAACTAGCTGCGTCATCATCACCCCGGAGGTCTGCAAGCAGCACCGGTAATATTATTGAGGACCGTAGATGGCGTCACAAGAAAATTTTATTTTATTTATGTGGCGCCCTGGACAAACCAGGACGTCACAGGTACTGCAACAACACACCCCCCACCCCGGTTAGGAACATCAAAGTCAGACACAAATCCTTGTTGCCTCCCTCCAGGGGCTGATGCCACACCAGGTGGGGCGGAGCCAGGCAGTTGGCTCCACCCACCGAGGAGTTCACAGTCCTGGAGGCGAGAAAGGAAGTCAGAACAGCTAGGGCGAGTGAAGGAGAGGAGTGAAGTAGTAGTAGAGGCGCAGACTGACCGTGTCCGGGTACGTGGCCCGGGCACCTGACAGCAAGGTTGGCAGATGGTGGTGACCGTCTGCAGGAGAAGCCGATTGACGCACAACCGTAAGGACCGGGGACAGGCGGTGGCCCGCCAGTACCGGATCGGGGAGCGAAGAGAAGCCAGCACCATCCGGCAGGGCCTACGGACCCCAACCAGGCTAGGAGTCGCCGTAAAACCGGTCAAATCCATCAGCGACAGGAACCTCCGGGGTTTCCCAGCAGTAAAGACCCGACTGAAGGCAACCGTCCAAACCGTGAGGGAGATAAAGCTACTGCCAGAGCTAGAGCTCCCAGGGCCAGAGCCTGCGGGCAAAGGAAGGGCTCCCTTAGCCAACATACCGCTGGGGAGTGGGCTATCAGTGGGAAGCCATTGGGGCTGAGAATAGAACACCGGTGCAGGGAGAGACAGTTACCGCCAACCTACCGGGAGTGACCACCGCAGCCGTCTGTGGGACTCGTCCATCCAGCCGTTTGTTTTACCAGAGACTCCGTGTGCATTACTGGCTGAATAAGTACCACCGTGCCGTCTGGCACTGTGCTGCCCCGCGACCCTGCACCCGGCCAAGCCCCGCAACCCACCTTCCGACCTCCACCACCGGGCCCCGGGACCACCAAAACCCCCCTACCCACGGAGGGGAGAAAACATCTCAGCTGCTCCCTGTCAACGCTCCCAGGATCCCCGTACAGAACAGCGGTGGTGTCCCAACCTCACCACAAACTGTGGGTGGCGTCACGGACAATATCCCTAAACCAAACCACCCCTTTCACTCACGGGCGAGGAGCGCCGCTCGAGTCCCCGGGATCCGGCCCACTGCTCTAGCCACCGACCGAGCAAGCAGCAGCAGTAGCCGGACCCGAGCAGTGGGTGAGCGCAGTGCCCTCCCCGCCCGCGACATTTATTTTTACTATTTTTTTTTACCAGACTTCTTTTAACTACCACCAAGGCCACAGGACCGGGCATGGCCACCTGTGACAATCCCCTGAAAACTAAAAGCCCGGGACCGGGTACCTTATGGCTCTGGGTCAGGCATTTGCTGTTAGCATCATAAGCTGTAATTAGAGACTGTTCTCACTATGCTACAATTTTCTGTGTATTTTATAATTTAGCATCTGCACTGGTCAACCCATAAATTGATGTCAGCTTCACAAACTGTTATTAGAATCAGTTTACTACCTGTTGTGGACTTTCTTACCTACATCTTTGTGCCCTTGAGACTAGACATTTTCCTCAGCATCTGCCTTCCTAGTTCTGTGGCTTCTGGCGTGACGGCACTCACTTGTTTGCTGTTCCGTATAGCCTGTAAATATCCTCGATGATCCATATGTCTTTTAGCCTACAGTACCAATGTCCTGAGGCCATGTGTCCATCCTGACTTAGGCTGTGTACGCACGTCTGCACTGTGCATGCTTTTACGCTGCGTATTGCACTGCAGTGTAAAAACATGCGTCTTGCATCCCCTGCACAATCTATGAAAATTGTGCAAATTCCATCCGCACGTTGTGTGTTAGAACGCAGCGATTTGCATGCTGAAATATTTTGCCAAAACACTGCGCTCTAAAAAGCAACATGTCACATCTTTTGTGCGTTCTGGATGTTTTTCCCACTCTGTCTATGGCAGAGCAAGCATCCAGAACGCATGAATTCTGCAAGAATTCTGCATTCACAATGCATGCAAAACGCAGCTTTTTGGCTGCGTTTTGAAATGCACATGCAGTTACTTAAACGCTGCAGAATAGAACGCAGATGTGCGCACATACCCTTATGATGGGGATATAACTCACCATATGAGTCTAAGGGCTTGTACGCACGTTGCGTAATTGCATGCATTTACGCTGCATATTGCACTGCAGCGTAAATGCATGCCTCCTGCGTCCCCTGCACAATCTATGTAGATTGTGCATGATACGTGTGCACGTTGCCTTTTTGAACGCAGCGATTTGAATGCCAAAATTTTGACCCAAATCCATGAGTACAAAAAAGTAACATGTCAATTAATTTGTGCGCTTTGGATGCTGCTCCCACTCTGTCTATGGGAGAGGTTGCATCCCAAGTGCATGAAATCGGCATCTATTCTGCAGACACACTGCATCCATTATGCAGTGTATCTGCAGCGATTTGAAGAGCACATGTGCTGTCAAATCGCTGCAGAAATTTCAGCAGGTACGTGCGAACATAGCCTAAGACGTAACAAACTGCAAGTTCCACCTCAGAACTGGAAGAGAAAGACCAGGTCTGGTGAAACTGTGGAGTGTGATAAATTACCCGTCATAACATTTTAGTATGAAAATGTCCACTAAAACATAGAAACTATACTGTAATTAACATACTTGTGATCAAAAAACAGCAGACACATTAAGATTTTTGATGTCCATTTTCTCTTGACTTCAATTTGTTCTTCACTATTACTGAACCCACAATACAAATGGATATGTCTGTTGGTATCCTAATGTCAGGAATCGAAAATAGTTTTGAGTTCTGTGGGTTCCTAGGTGGTAATCGAAGGGGTGTAATATGATCTACATGTCCTCATTAAGGCCCACAGCGTATATTTGGTGAATACCAGAAAGGCATGCAGTAGATTGATTCGAGTTCATCGAATATACTGTATAAGTGACTATGCAGGTTGGAATGGGTTCCATATATTGTATCTGATTTCTACTCCATTCCTGTTAACAAAGAAAATTATCATTGCTGCATGTGTTTTATTGTAATAGGAACTTATTAACAGTAACTTATTCATAAATGTAATTTTAGTATATATGTACCGTATGTTACTGGTATTTATTAACATTACGAGGAATGAACACAAAATAATACAACATGAAAGACAAGACCAAATATTTCAAGAGGTTTGTCCTCTGCCTTTTCCTGGTTTAAGTTTTATAGCATTAAGTTGAAGCTTTTGAGTAGATGTGGTTGTTATAAGCTGTGATTGAATGGGTGGTTTTGTAACAGTCAACCTTGGGCCATTTTTCACAGATAAAGTTTGATTACTAGTTCTAGTTTCGTTGTTTGCATTAGGTTTTAGAGTCTTTTCAATTGCTGAAAAAAAAGAATATGAGAAACATTAACCACAAAAGCGTTTACAACTTTTAAACATTATACAAATGCTACACCACTCATTACCTTTGCACTCAACAATTGTCACAAACAGACCAAAAATCACATAAATACTCCCACCAACACACACCAATCATAAAAACACCAATATATTATCTCATTTCTTAGCCTGTAAAGGACTGTGGATTGGGCATACTTTGAGAAAGCTGTTTAAACTTTGAGAACGCTTGACCATGGCTCATATGTATCAAAATAATAACAATTTATTTTGCCCTGAAAATAAAAATGAAAAAAATAAAAAAATGTATCATAAAAAATTACTTGATGTAAACATTGCATTGAGTTTAACCAATAAGCAATGGTGAAGACTGCTAATAGTTTGTGTGTTTCTGGTTGTACATTATTAGTGATTTTAAAGCAACTCAGGCTTCGTACATGTGATGTTGAATTCAGTGTTAAATGTAAATTTTAGTGTAGTACCCTAATATTGGATTCCCACATCGGTATATCACCATCTGAGTACAGACAATTATGTATGGACTGGCTGTGGGTCTTCTGTCCCAAACTCAGCCAGATAGACTGCTGAGTTCGGGTGAAGAGACTTACAACTAATCTGCACATTATGGTCTGTACTAGGCCTTAATACATCGATGTGGCAAACTGGTTTAAGTCTTATATTTTAAAAGTCTTACCCTTTTCTTCAGTTTCCTTTTTTATTCCATATCTCACACTAGGAGGCAATAGCTCTTCCAAGTCTTTCATTAATTCATTTGTTGACTCAGTGTTGTTTCGTCTACTTTTTTCATCCTCCCGTTTCTTTATTAGTTTTTATCATTTAAAAAAATAAACAAAAAAACAAAAGTCAGTCAAAGTTTTCAATGTTAATCACAAAATTTCGCAAAACGTTGATCAATAGATTTCTAATTGTCAACTGTATAGTTCACACTTTTAACAAAAACTAGTACAGTAAGTGTTTGCTATTCTTAAAGGGTTCTCTGAGAATGAGATAAAAAGGCAACCCTAGCATAATTCAAATTGCAGTCCCTCCTAGTCATATATCAGGACAGGTTACAAGCTGAACATATACAGTGAGTTAAATAAGTATTGAACACGTCACCAATTTTGTAAGTAAATATATTTCCAAAGGTACTATTGATATGAATTTCTCAGAAGATGTCAGTAACAACCAGTCTAATCTACACACGCAAATAAATCAAACCATAGATGCCCATAAATTTAGTGATGTGTATTAATGAGAAATGACACAGGCAAAAAGAAAGAGAAGTGCAAAAAGCCAAGGAAAGTCATGACACCAGCTGAAATCTATAAGATATTAGAAAGCAATCCTTTCAATTAGTGAAAATAATATTAGCTGGTTCAACTGATGGCCTATAAAAAGGTGTCTCATTACCAAGTTGCCACACAAGAAACATTTCATGATGGGTAAAACCAGTCAGCTTTCTCAAGACATTCGCAACTTAATTGTTGCAAAACATACGGATGGCATCAGTTACAAAAGAATTTCTAAAATACTTAAGGTTCCAGTAAGCACTGCTAGAGCCATAATCCGGAAGAGGAAAAAAATGAATTTTACTGTAAAGGCGATGACCAGGTGTTCCCTGCAAGATCTCAAACAGAGGAGAGAAAAAAATTGTCAAAAGAGTTGTCCAAGAGCCAATACCACCTGTGGAGAGCTACAGAAAGATGTGAGAAAACATTGAGTAATGCACTCAACCTCCATGGCCTGTATGCACACAAACCATGCAAGACTCAATTGCTGAACAAAAGAATGTTTATGCGTGTTTAAAGTTTGCTCAATAACATTTAGCCAAGCCTGTGAAATAGTGGATGAATATAATCTGGTCAGATGAGACCAAACTTGAACTCTTTGGATGCCCTAATTCACACCATGTTTGGAGGCCAAAAGGCACTGTACATCACCCCAAAAACACCATACCAACAGTGAAGTATCGAGGCGGGAACATAGTGGTGTGAGGCTATTTTTCAGCTTAGAGCACTGGCAGACTTAATATAATTAAAGGAAGGATGAATGGATAAATGTAAATAGAAATTCTTGATAAAATTTGCTGCTATCTACCAATATGATGAAGATGAAGTGAGGGTTGACAGTTCAGAAAGACCATGATCCCAAAGAAACAGACCAGGAAACTCTTAATTGGTTTCAGAGAAAGAAAATATAGTTGCTAGAATGGCCCAACCAATC
Source organism: Anomaloglossus baeobatrachus (assembly GCF_048569485.1). Classification (NCBI taxonomy): domain Eukaryota; kingdom Metazoa; phylum Chordata; class Amphibia; order Anura; family Aromobatidae; genus Anomaloglossus; species Anomaloglossus baeobatrachus. The sequence goes on along the minus strand of NC_134353.1, from coordinate 589,551,375 downwards.
ACTTGACCTGAATCCAATAGAAAATTTATGGAAGGAACTAAAGCTCAGAGTTCATAGAACGAACCCATGGAATCTTCAGAATTTGAAGTGTGTTTGTGTGCAAGAATGGGCCAAAATCACACTTGAGCAATGCATGTGACTAGTTTATCCATAACACAGTTTTTTTTAAGCTGTCATCACCAACTAAGGCTTTTGTAAAAAAAAATGAAATACATTTTAGTAAGCATGTTCAATACTTTTTCCCTGTGTAATCTCTCATTATTGCACATCGCTAAATTATTAGACATATATGCTCTGACTTTCTTTGCCTGTTTGTATTGGAAGGGTTATTACCAGGGGTGGACATACTGCATGGGAAGCTGCTGGGTACTGCAGATCCACCCTTTTCACTGGACACTATACAGTTGATGGAGCTGTACTGTTCTGTTCCGCAACTGAGCACATTCGGCCTCCACTGGTCCTGGGAACAGTTGCTGATCAGCGAGGGTCACACCCGCACTGATCTGGTATTGATGACCTATCCTAAGGACAGACTATCAATATTAATAGTACCAGACATGGTTTCCACTTAGTATATGACTACTTCGTATTTAGATCCATAGCATATCAACTTGCACATCTGAGAATACTTCAAGTCAACAATTGCTCTATCTGTAAATATGTATGTATATTATTGTGACGACACAGACTTTTTCAATGTGTGTCCTGGGTTAAATTTCTTACATTAGCCAGATGTATTGTTCTTCTGTGTGTTAACTCATGTTTGCTATACTATTGTTTCTCCAGACCCTTCCAAGCAATCATTGTAATGTAGCTGTGTATTGCTAATCTAATGTAAATTACCTCAGTGGCCATTGTCTAGTCTGTGACTTGCAGACTTCATGTAAATATCCTCAGTTTTTCTATCCACATCATTTAAATGAACATTATCCATGCAGCTTGAAATTCATCCAATAAGAGAAGCAACCTTGCACAACCAATCCGATAAGGGCACAGTATATCCTAAGGGAAGGCTATGGCTATAAAAAGGGACTTCTTTAAGTCACCAGTTGTTGATGGATGTGCATGATCCAGTATAAGCTCTTAGGAGCTGGCTAGAGGCTCAGAACCAGAATACCTTGTGGACTCAGTCTAGGGACTTTTGCTCCAACTAGAGGAACACTTGGCTACATGACTTCAAACCAGAGACTACTTAAGGAGGGAACCCAGGTTGGGACAATCCAGTCACCAGGTACAGACTTTGCGGACCTCAGCCAGCTTCCTCAATCTGGCGTTATTCCTTTCTCGGTGGGTGCCCGCCGAAAGCGGGGTGCTGCTGGTTTGGAGTAAGTAGCCCTGGAAGCTCTGAGGCACGGACATCCTAATCCCTGGTGAGCCAGCGAAAGGGTGAGACTCTGTTGCCGGTTACATTTGTGTGTTTTGCTGGTTATGTGCTATGTGCCGTTAATTGTTTGGGGATCCAATAAAGTCTTAATATTGTGATTCCCTCACCCTGTGTTGTCTGAGTAGTGTTCTTCCCACGGTTAAGGAGATCGGCAGTCAGTTGAGATGAGCCCTGGGCCATGCTGTCTTTCTAAAGTTGGCCGGTTCAGCGGACGAGAGCACCCACTGAGCCCCATGTCTCCACAATTGGTATATATAAGAGACACTGCACTCTCATAGAACTGAAAAAATATCAACAAATTCGTTTGATATTTTTTCAATTCTATGAGAGTGCAGTGTCTCTTATATATACTATAGTCTGGACCTCGGTCCTCTCACTAGCACCTCAATCTCTCCCCCCCATTTGGGCAGAGTGCACATCATATACTCTCCACAATTGGTGGCAGCAGTGGGATACTACTCAGCCTGGTTTATCCAGGGGAGCTGCAGAGGACTAGTGTTCGCGGACTCCGTCCAGGGCTCAACAACCAGTGAGGCACATAAGCATACCCAGCAGGCCATAGGGGAGGCATTCAGGTTTCGGATACTGCCATGTCCAACCCCACCAGCTCAGCCATGGGACAAGGACCAGAGAGGAGTTACGACCGAAGCAGTAAATAGATGCTACAGGATCTGTGCCAGAGGCGAAAGATTGACTACAGGAACACTGACACTCGGTCGGGCTTGATCCGGAAATTAGTCCGTTGGGATGCCCAGAATGATGCAGAGGACGATGAGGATCCCGCCGATATTGACCCAGAGGATTTAAACTATGTGCCACATCATGGATCTAGTGACAATCGGGAATCAACTTGGTCCCAAATGGCCCAAGCCACAGCGTTGTTGGCTGCATTGGGGCCTAAATCCTCAAGAGAAGAGAGGGATTGTGTTCTGGAATATGTTTATGGAGTTCCAGCTGCCATACTGCTAGCACCAGCCGCTCGAGAAGGATGGTCCCGCTACCCAGCAGAAGCTGCACCGAAACAAAGGTCTACAAACAGGGCCTGTGACTTGCCCAATCTACGGTGCTGTTATACATGTGGGCACCATGGACATATAGATAAAGATTGTCTCCAAAACAGAGGCCGCATGCTTGGAGCCCGGCTGCCAGTCCAACCAGTCAACATATGCCGAGATGAACCAACGAGACCTGACGAGTGCTACTCCCGAGAAACACCAATAGCTGAGGAAGTGGTTTACCCAGTCCACACGCTACGGCAGGCCGGACACCGTACACCAGCCAACCTCCATCCCCACATCCAGACGGTCAAGGTCAGTGATATACAGGCTCAGGGACTTCGAGACACTGGATCTTCCATCACCCTGGTCAGCCCAGATATTGTTCCCACAGAACATCATTTACCTGGCCGCCAAGTGACCATCACCCCTGCTGGGGGCCAGCGCTCGGACATCCCTCTGGCATGTGTGTAGTTGGACCTTAGGACCGACCAGGGAGAGGTCGAGGTGGAGCTTGTGAACAGCCTCCCCACACCTGGTATTTTGGGGACTAACCAGGAAGCAATCGATGTGGGACTTGTGAACTGTCTCTCCATACCTGTTATTGTGGAGAATGACCAGAGCAAGGCTGATGTGGAGCTTATGGATACCGTCCCCACACCAGTTATTTTGGGAAATGACCAGGAAGAGGTTGATGTGAGACTTGTGGACAGCCTCCCCACACCTGATATTTTGGGGACCAACCAGGAAGCGATCGATGTGGGATTTGTGAACAGCCTCCCCATACCTGTCATTGTAGAGACTGACCAGAGCAAGGCTGATGTGGAGCTTATGAACAGCATCCCCACCCCTGTTATTTTGGGGTCTGACCAGGAAGAGGTCCATATGGAGCTTATGGATAGCCTCCCCACACCTGTTGTTGTGGGGACTAACCAGGAGGAAGTTGATGTAGGGCTCATGGATTGTCTCCCCATGTCTGTTGTTTCGGGGACTAGCCAGGAGGAAGTTGAAGTGGGGTTCATAGATGGCCCCACCAAGCCTGTTGTTTCGGATACCACCCAGATGGAAGTGAAAGTGGGGCTTGTGGATTACTTGCTCACACCAGTCATTTTGGAGAATGACCTAGGACAAGGACTATCCAGCCAGTTTGTTACCGCCATTACCCGCAGCCAAGCCAAACACCATCCTTGTGCAGATGTTTCTACCAACCCATCCGAGGGGAACCCTCCTCCTCAATCTTCAGCCTCCTCCTCAGATGCAACGAATGTGAGTACCTCAGACCCAACTGTGGCCATTGACTGGGGGGAGATAGATCATAAGGAATTCAGGGAAGCCCAACTCACGGACCCCACCTTAGTGCTTGTCTGCAAGATGGCTGCTCAACCTCGGGAAGGTAATCAGGGGGAGGTGTATAGATGCGAGCCCATGTTGCTGACCTCACCATTAAAAAGGACAATGCCATCAAGAGGAGAAGGGTGATAAGAGTCCTACCACGTCTGGCCGTCCCATCAACAACAAACCTCGTCAAGATTCAACCATTTTCCCATCTGGCTAATTAAGAAGGGAGAGGAATGTGATGACACAGACTTTTTCAATGTGTGTCGTGGGTTACATTTCTTACATTAGCCAGACGTATTGTTCTTCTGTGTGTTAACTCATGTTTGCTAAACTATTGTTTCTCCAGACCCTTCCGAGCAATCATTGTAATGTAGTTGTGTATTGCTAATCTAATGTAAATTACCTCAGTGGCCATTGTCTAGTCTGTGACTTGCAGACTTCATGTAAATATCCTCAGTTTTTCTATCCACATCATTTAAATGAACATTATCCATGCAGCTTGAAATTCATCCAATAAGAGAATCAGCCTTGTACAACCAATCCGATAAGGGCACAGTATATCCTAAGGGAAGGCTATGGCTATAAAAAGGGACTTCTTTAAGTCACCAGTTGTTGATGGATGTGCATGATCCAGTCTAAGCTCTTAGGAGCTGGCTAGAGGATCAGAACCAGAATACCTTGTGGACTCAGTCTAGGGACTTTGGCTCCGACTAGAGGAACACTTGGCTACATGACTTCAAACCAGAGACTACTTAAGGAGGGAACCCAGGTTGGGACAATCCAGTCACCAGGTACAGACTTTGCGGACCTCAGCCAGCTTCCTCAATCTGGCGTTATTCCTTTCTCGGTGGGTGCCCGCCGAAAGCGGGGTGCTGCTGGTTTGGAGTAAGTAGCCCTGAAAGCTCTGAGGCACGGACATCCTAATCCCTGGTGAGCCAGCGAAAGGGTGAGACTCTGTTGCCGGTTACATTTGTGTGTTTTGCTGGTTATGTGCTATGTGCCGTTAATTGTGTGGGGATCCAATAAAGTCTTAATATTGTGATTCCCTCACCCTGTGTTGTGTTGTCTGAGTAGTGTTCCACCCATGGTTAAGGAGATTGGCGGTCAGTTGGGATGAGCCCTGGGCCATGCTGTCTTTCTAAAGGCGGCCGGTTCAGCGGACGAGAGCACCCACTGAGCCCCATGTCTCCACAATTATGACTTTAGTATGTTTGGTATGGAAAAGAGGGAGCTCCAAGCACATTACTTGCACAAGGGCCCTCTAATGTCAGTGTCCACCCCTGGTTGTTACCAACATCTGTTGAGAAATTCATGTCAAAGGTACCTTTAGAAATACATTGACTAAAAAATTGGTGATGTGTTCAATATTTATTTCACCTGATGTCCTGATGTCACATCTCCCAAGACCTGTGATTCAACTCAGAAAAGATGTATCACACATATCTCAGTCAATTGGGATTAGGGTTTTCATATGTGAAGACATAAAATGCTTCCTCGCTGAGCACAAAAGGGTTAGCTCCAGGTTCATCCTCCTCAATGTTTAATTGTTTTCCAGTTGTAAGCCTCTAAGCATTGCTATAAAGCTGTCAGACTGATGGAGTGGGCGAAGGAGTAGGAAATGGGAGATCTCCTCATTGAGCACAACAAAGACTAAAATATATTTCTTCACACATCAAAGCCCTGTTTCTGCCCACTCAGAGGTATTTGGGATACAACTGTTGTCAGTTGAAATACAGGTGTTCAGATCTGTTTGTCTTCAGTCTGCAGCCTGTCCTGACACGTGACTAGGATGGGCTGCAGTTTGAATTATATCAGGCACTCTATTTTATCTTATTCTTGGAGAACTTCTTCCTTAATGACTCATTATTTTGGTTTGTACTATTTTTTTCTTTTTTTGTTTCCACAGCCATAACTATTTTATTTGTCAATCCACATAGTCATTTAAGGGCCTGTTTTTACTATACCATCTATATTACTATACAATGTACTAGAGAACAGTAAAAAATGTCAACTGCAGTGAAATTGCCCCCCTAAAAATGAAATGTATCCATTGTACAGTAAAAATGAGCTAGCACCATGATTCTTTAGGTCTGTATGATGTGGTCGAATCCACACTTGTCAAGTTTTATTATTGTTTTAGCGGTAAAAAAAAATCTAAAATTGGAAAAAACTGTTTGTGTCAACATTTTCTGAGACCTGTAAGGTCTTTATTTGTACATCAACAGAGCACACTTTGTTTTTGTGCACTGAGATGATTACGTTGCACTTTTTTTTCTAGTTGTGGCAGCAAAAAAATAGCAATTCTGGCCTTCCCAGTTTTTTCTCTTTATGATGTTCATGGCACAGGTTGATTTTTAGATTTTTTGATAGTGTTGTGCAAAGGTTTTAGGCAGTTGTGGAAGAAATTCTGCAAAGTTAGAATGCTTTCAAAAAGAAGTCTTAAAGCACCACTCCAACTGTTTTTTTTTCAGCAATTAAATGGTGCTTCAAATGTAGGTCCCCAGTACACTCTGATTAATCTTTTTTCAGCATTGCTGGTCCCACAGCGCCATCTTGTGACAATAACTTTTGACTGGACATAAGTCAGAAGTTACATCACAAGTGCTCAATGCAACTCTATGAGAGTGAGAACAATGCTCTCGTAGAGTTACATTGAGTTGTGACCTCTTGCTTGCTCCATGAAACACTGGAGCTGCTGGTAGGTCATAAATAGCTGGAGACCGACCAGTGCGACGGTAGAAAAAGATGAACATGGTGGTAGGTGAGTATAAGACAGGGGGCAGGGGACTTACATTTAAAGTGCCACTCCAGCAGTGAATTAAAAAAATAATGCTGGAGTTTTGCTTTACTAGTTTATTTCATTTACAAAATGAAAAGGGAGTGAACATCAAAAATCTAAATCAAATCAATGTTTGCCTTCAAAACAGCATTAAGTCTTCTATGTATACTTGCACACAGTTTTTGATGGATAGGTGATAACGTATTGATCCATGTGGGTCTAATCACTGAAACAAAGGACAATCACCAGAATGGGGCATTTTTGTCCTGTGTTTAAAAAGTGGTTGAACATGCATAGTACCAGTCCATTCTCTTTGGAACTGCCAGGAATAGACAAATGCAATTCTCTGCTATTGCCTATTGCTTAGTGAATTAATGAAGTGGCAATATCCATGCGCAATTTCCACTCCATTCATATGAAGGACAAAACTGTTTTAATTTGACCAATAGTGAAAGTCTCGTTAATCACACTTCTATTAATCTAGACGTTATTACTAATGATGAGCGAGCATGCTCGGCACTGCTTGTTACCAGATCGAGCATCGGGATGCTTGGGTACTCACGGACCTGGGCCGAGTATCGCAGGTGGTTTGATATTTTGTTCATGAAAAAATGACCACAACACACAGGGTTGCTTCGCCGCATGACTTGTGCAGGCACACCAATGAGAGCTATTCGCAGTTTCTGAATGGCTCTCCCGGGGATTATAACAACGTTATCAGATGAAGTGTGACCAAAAAATAAAACGCCCTCCCACCGGAAATGCTTTGTTTATGGCTGGCTGTATGTGGGAGGTGACCCCAACAGGTCAATCATTGACTTTCCATAATGCTCATTACTCGGTGTCGAGCTTGTCTGAGCATCTGACCAGCTCAAATTTAGTAACAAGCATTTGAGCATTTTAGTGCTCACCCATCACTAGTTATTAGTGAAGCAAGCCTGTGTGTTATGGTTGCTGTTTCACGGGTTAAATATCTGAGGACCCGGGATACTCGGCTAAGCTCTATGAGTACTCAAGCACCCTGATGCTTGATCAAGTAACAAGCAGTGCCTAGCACACTCGCTCATCACTAGTTATTAGTCAACTCGTAACTAGGTGATATCTTCATTTACCAGAATAAACCTTCAAGCTCTTCACGACATAGGACATGGGGTTGAACAAAAAATACAGCAATTCCATCATTATTTTTTGGGCTCTGGTGGTGGCAGCATCATGCTGTGGGGATGCCTTTCTTCAGCAGGGACAGGGAAGATGGTCAGAGTTGATGGTATAATGGATGGAGCTAAACACAGGGCAATCATGCATGAAAACCTGTTAGGGGCTGCAAAAGAGTTGAGACTGGGGTGTAGGTTCACCTTCCAGCAGCACAACGACCCTAAACATACTGCTGAACTACAATGGATGGTTTAGATCAAAGCATATTCATGGGTTTGAATAGCCCAGTCACAGCATAAACTAAATCCCATTAAGAATCTGTGACAAGACTTGAAAATTACTGTTCAAGGATGCTCGACATCCAATCTCACTGAGCTAGAGCTATTTTGCAAAGATGAATGGGCAAAAATTTCAGCCTCTAAATGTGCAAAGCTGGAAGACCCATACACCAAAACACTTTTAGCAGTAATTGCAAGAAAAGATAATCCTACAAAGTATTGACTTAGGAGGGCTGAATACAAATGCACATCACAGTTTACAGTTTTATATTTTAAAAAAAATTAGAAAACCATGTATCCTTTCCTTTACAATTCACAATTAAGGGTGCTTTACAAACTGCGACATCGCTAGCGATAGCTAGTGATGTTGTGCGCGATAGCACCCGCCGCAGTCGTTCATGCGACTTTTGGTGATCGCTGCCGTAGTGAACATTATCGCTACGGCAGCTTCACACATACATACCTTTTCAGCGACGTCGCTGTGACCGCCGAACAATCCCTCCTTCAAGGGAGAGGTGCGTTCAGCGTCATAGTGACGTCACTGCGCCGTCACTAAGCGGCCGCACAATAGCAGAGGAGGGGCGGAGATGAGCGGCCGGAACATGCCGCCCACCTCCTTCCTTCCTCATTGCCGGTGGACACAGATAAGGAAATGTTCGTCATTCCTGCGGCGTCACACATAGCGATGTGTGACGCACCAGGAACGTCGAACAACCAGCGGCATATTATGAAAAGGAACGACGTGTCAACGATCAATGATTTTTGACGTTTTTGCGATCGTTGATTGTCGCTCCTTGGTATCACACGCTGCGATGTCGCTAACGGCGACGGATGTGCGTCACTAACGACGTGACCCCGATGATATATCGTTAGCGATGTCGCAGCGTGTAATGCACCCTATAGTTTCTACTTTGTGCAGATATATGACACAAAAGGCTAATAAAATACATAAAAAGTGTGAAAAAGTGCATGGGGTATGAATACTTTTCCAAGCCACTATACATGTACAGTATATACTGTATGTCATAGTTTACATACCCTCTGCATTTTCTTCTTGAATTCTATATTAGCATTCTTGTATGCCTTTGATATTGCATTAAGGTAATATATAGCTAGTCTACAAGAAAAGAGTTAATATTATTAATTATTAATATGAAAAAAGACATAATTTATGTTTGTTTCTTTCTCTTAAAAAAAACAAAATGTAGCAATCAAAGAAATGGTTCCCCATGCAAAGTGTGGATATGCCAGAATTGATGTCTTTTCCAATGTAAAGTACATACGTCTTTATAAGGCAATAAATAAAGAGGTTGCCTTCCTGAGAAAATCACTTTCAGTTAATGACTACTGGATGTCAAAGGGTTCTCTGGGATTAGAAAAAAAAAATTAAGTCTGATTTCATACATCCATTAAAGACAGAATGCTCTCGCATCGGAAGACAAGTTCCAACTGCCGGGTGATGCAACTTGAATTACCTGCTTCATCTATGCCTATGAGGCAGTTAACTCAATTCGAGAGACCTGACGATCGGGCCGAGTCTTAAGGGTGCTTTACACGAGACGAGCTATCGTGCGATGCATCGTCGGGGTCACGGTTTTCGTGACGCACATCCGGCATCGCACACGATGTGATCTTGTGTGACACCTCCTAGCGACGCAGTATCGCTCACAAATCGTTAGTCGTGTACTCGTCGCTAGGTTTCATAAAATTGTTCCATTAAAATGGCGCCGGTTGTTCATTGTTTCCGTGGCATCCCACGTTGCTCCGTGGGACACCACGGGAACGATGAACGCAGCTTACCTGCGTCCCGCGGCACCCGCCGGCTATGTGGAAGGAAGGAGGTGGGCGGGATGTTTACATCCCGCTCATCTCCACCCCTCCACTTCTATTAGCCGGCTGCCGTGTGACGTCGCTGTGACGCTGAACGTCCCTCCCACTTCAGGAAGTGGACGTTCATTGCCCACAGCGAGGTCGTCCGGAAGATAAGTGCGTGTGACGGGGGTTAAATGAGTTTGTGTGCTACGGGCAGCGATTTGCCTGTGACGCAAAAATGACGGGGGCGGGTACGATCGCTTGTGCTAACGCACGATAGATCGACTCGTGTAAAGCAGGCTTTACAATCTGAGCATGGAACCAGTCTAAAGGAAATCTAACTCATCACAACTGGTTTAGGTCAAATTTCATTGTATTAAATAATAATTAACATATTTTTCGCTTTATATGACACACTGGGTTATAAGACGCACCCCAAATTTAGAGAAAAAAAAGGTAAAAAAAAATAATCAATGAGGTCCATCTTATAATCCAGTTGCCACTTACCTGGGGGGCAGAAGTGGTGGTAGAGCAGGGTCACAGGAGGCAGGGGCAGTGGTAAGGTGGGGTGAAGTTGTGGCTGGTGTCCCAGATGCTCGCTGCGGGTGCTGTGAGGCAGGAGCATTCAGAAACTGTCGGTGGTGCGGGCTTCAAAGAAATGGCACCTGGAGTCGGTGTGTGCGTATATCGAGCTATTGGCGCAATTATGAGCTGAGATCTTATTTGTGCACACGCCACCTCTGGGTGCCATTTTTCTTAAGTCAGCTATTGGGAGATCATTGGGCCGGAGGCAGCGCGATTGCAGATGAGATGTTGAGCCGAGAGCTCAATATGTGCATGTGCCGACTTTGGGTGCCATTATTTAGAAGCCACACCGCCAACATTTTCAGGATGGCCCCTGCCTCACCACCTGCAGCGCGTACCAGCACAACCCATAGCACTAGCAGCGTCCAAAGCACAGTGCACAGCCTGCAGCATTGCAGAATTAGAGATGGAAGGACCCGGACTGTTAAAGCCCAGATCCGCACAGTTTCAAAGTTTCCTGGGCCCGAGATTCCAGCTATTTGATCAGGCACTCTGGATGTTAAAAAAAAAGGAAAAATAAATAAACTTAAAATGAAGCAAGCGCTTCATACTTAACTAGGCTCCCTCGCAGCTGTACACTGCTCTCGCACGGTTGTACGCTGCTCCTGCGGCCTCCACTGATCATTGCTCTTCCATATGCACTCAGCACTGCTTCCCCACCCACTAGCTGGCCTGGCCTCTGATTGGTTGCAGTCAGACGCACCCCCAGCCTGTGTGACCGCGTCTCGCTGCAATCAGTCATCACTCATTCTCTGGAATGCACAGCAGAGCTGGAATCGCCATGGGACCTCGTGTGGAATACTTTGCGTGTTGACATTAATAAAGTGGTGAAAGAGGGTGCTTTCTTTTTATACCAAATAAAGCATTTTTTGATGTTTGTGTTTGTTTACTTTCACTTACAGATTAGTGATGAGGGGGTGTCTAATAGATGCCTGCCATCACTAACGTAGGGCTTAGTGACAGCTGTGGGCTGTTATTCACAACCTTATTACCCCAATTGCCACCGCACCAGGGCAATCAAGAAGAGACGGGTAAAGCGCCGGGATTGTTGCATCTAATGGATGCAACAATCCTGGGCGGCTGCAGGTTGCTATTTTTAGGCGGGGGGGGGGGGCGGCCAATAACAATGACCATAACCAGTCTGAGAATACCAACCCTCAGCTGTCAAGATTTATCTTGGCTGTGTATCAAAATGGGGGGACCATACGCTGTTTTTTTTTTTTTTTAATTATTTATTTAAATAATTAAATTAAAAAAAAGCCCCATGCAGTTCCTCTTATTTTGATACACAGCCAAGATGACCGCATGGCTGGGGCTGCAGCCTGTTGCCGTGATGACTAAGGATGACTAAGGACGTACACTGTCCGAAACGCGTCTTCTTTTTCACCCATGATCATGTCCATGTGATTTGTTTTATCGCCTTTTAACGTTTTTCTAAAATAAAAGTCGAAGTTTTTATTTTAACTGGACTTGGATGCTGGAACTTCTTTGCCTACCTACCTTGTGGACCTGCTTTCCATTCCGTGTACCGTCCTAGGATTACATCATTGCATTGTGGTGAGCTGGATTTCTCTGTGCTTTTACTATTAATGGCCATAACCAGTCTGAGAATACCAACCCCCAGCTGTCAGGATTTATCTTGGCTGGGTATCAAAATGGGGGGACCGTACGCTGTTTTTTTTTAATTATTTATTTAAATAATTAAATTAAAAAAAGCCACATGCAGTTCCTCTTATTTTGATACACAGCCAAGATGACCACATGGCTGGGGCTGCAGCCTGTTGCCGTGGGCTTTATCTGTGCTCGGTATCATAATATGGGGGGAACCTATGCAATTTTTTTAATTCATTTATTTTTACTGTATGGGTACAATCACACTGACGTATGACTCGCACGAGTGCAGTGAGAAAATCTAGCATTACACTTGACCCCATGTAAGACAATGCTGCAGCTGAGATCTTTGAGTCTTTCCTCAGCCCTAATAGGACTGAGGAAAATATTGCAGCATGCTGCAATTGTGGCAGCTATTACCCTTACGTGTGACTCGCGCGAGTATTAAGTCACATCCCCCAGCCTGCCACTCTCCAGACACAAGCGTGCAGCTGCATAGAATTACATGCAGAGGCACGCTCCTGTCCAGAAAGTGGCAGGCCATGTCAGCATGGCCTGCCGCTCTCTGAACATGAGCATGCATATACCTAGAAACACATGCGGCCCGCTCCTGTCAGAAGTGTGTGGTTGTGCCGGTGATACGATGTCAGACTTGTGAGAGTCCCTCGCAAGTGTGGCTCCGGCCTTAGGCTATGTGCGCACTTTGCTTTTTTACCTGCTTATCCACTGCTTTTTCAACTGCAGCGTTTTCATGCCAAAATGCTTGCGTTATGCTTTTCAAGCAAAGTCAACGGGACATTGAGCTTTCTTGTGCGCACTTTGCTGTTCAAAACGCTGCATTTAATTTGCATAAATTTGGGCAAAAACTCAGCCTTTAACCCCTTCAGCCCCCGGGCACTTTCCGTTTTTGCGTTTTTGTTTTTTGCTCCTTTTTTTCCGAGAGCCGTAACTTTTTTAATTTTCTGTCAATCTTGCCATATGAGGGCTTGTTTATTGCAGGACGAGTTGTACTTTTAAACGAAACCATAGGTTTTACCATATAGTGTACTGGAAAACAGCAAAAAATTCCAAGTGTGGAAAAACTGCAAAAACAGTGTGATCGCACAATAGTTTTTGGGATATTTTTATTCACCGTGTTCACTATATGGTAAAACTGATGTACCTATGTGATGCCTCAGGTCGGTGCAAATTTGTAGACACCAAACATGTATAGGTTTACTTGTATTTAAGGGGTTAAAAAAAATTCAAAAGTTTGTCCAATAAAAGTGGCGCACGTTTTGCGCCATTTTCCGAAACCCGTAGCGTCTTCATTTTTTGGGATCTATGGCTCAATGATGGCTTATTTTTTGCATCTCGAGCTGACATTTTTAATGGTATCATTTTTACGTAGATGCTATGTTTTGTTCGCCTGTTATTGCATTTTGCGTAAAACATGCGGCGACAAAAAAATGTAATTTTGGCGTTTGGATTTTTTTTGCTACTACGCCGTTTACCAATCAGATTAATTCATTTTATATTTTGATATATCGGGCATTTCTGAACGTGGCGATACCAAATATGTGTATATTTATTTATTTTTTAACCCTTTAATTTTCAATGGGGTGAAAGGGGGTGATTTGAACTTTTAGGGTTTTTCGTTTTATTTTTATTTTTTAAAACTTTTTTTTTTTATTTTACTAGTCCCCCTAGGGGGCTATAGCGATCAGCAATCCGATCGCTCTGATCTATCTGCTGATCACAGCTAGACAGCTGTAAACAGCAGATACGGTCACTTCTTGTCTCATTCGGCTCCGGGCCGGGTGAAAACGAAAGTGAAATGTCTAAGCTGCAGGCGTCATCACATGACCCTGTGCTACCATGGCAACCCCCGAAAGTCACGTGATCACGCACGTGACTTCCGGTGGGGGCGGCGGTAAGTAAAAATCATGGCCGCGCGCATATAGATCTCGCTGACAGACTTTGGCAGTGAGATTTAAGGGGTTAAATGATGTGAGTGGAAGCGATTCCACTCGCAACATGCAGGCACACATGTCAGCTGTTGAAAGCAGCTGATATGTGTGCCGACCGCCGCCGCCTGCCCGCGGCAGGGGGTGGGGCTAAACGTGACACGCTCAATGACGGATAGATCCGTCCATGGTTGTGAAGGGGTTAAAGAAGCAACATGTCAATTGTTTTTGACATTTTGTCTGCTTTTCACATCCATTCAATTTAATACAAAACTGTAGTGTTTCTAAAAGCACACAGCTGCCCGGTATTGCTTTATCCATTAGATGTGACAATCCTGGTGCTTTACCGGCTCTTCCCGGTGTCCTGGTGAGGTGGCAATCAGGGTAATGAGAGGTTAAAAAGAGCGCACAGCTGCTAGATTAGTGATGGCACAGGCGTCTATAATACCTGCATCACTAACCTGTACATGAAAATAAATAAACACAAACACAGAGAAAAATCCTTTATTTGGAATAAAATACAAAAACACACCCTCCTTCACCACTTTATTAACTCCAAAAACCCTGCAGGTCCGACGTAATCCACATGAGGTCCCATGGATATTCAGCTTTGCTACATCTGAATATCACAGCAATCGGGTATAGAGCACGACTGCTTGCTGTGAGTTCCAGAGAATGAATGAGCTGTGCAATGAGCGGTGACGTCACTCACGTCATTTGCGGTCACAGCTGGAGGTTCCTACATTCCTTCACCTGTGATCGCAGGTAACCTGACCTCAGGTGGAGGTCACTGAGTTCACAGATGTCCATCTACTAGCAGAAAATTGCATTTTTTTTTGGCCAAGAGATGCAAATTTGGTGCTGAAATTTTTCCACCGTATTCCTGCACCCAATCTACAGCTCCTGGCAAAAAAGCATTTTTTTACACATTTTTTTTGGCGCTGTTTTCTGCTGCAGTTTTCTGTTGTGTTTTTTTGCCGTGGTTTTGGCCGTGGTTACAGTCATGAGCTTGGTCTATGCACTAGCACCAGACACACATCATATACATGTGCGTCTCAAGGTGGGGTGGGGTTAAAGATATTTAGGAATTTACTTAGATTTCTTTTCAATTTTTTTTTCTATTTCTGGAGAACTTCTTTTAAAATGAACTGTGTGCTTAAAACAAAGTATTAAAATATATTATTCTAGCCTAATAATATTGTTTCTAATATTATGAGATTTATATGTAGTAATGTTTATTTTCAAAAGTACTGATATAACAAATCAATGCATTACAAAGTAACAAATCCATTTCTCGGCTAATCCAAGTATGTTCTGCAAAAAATTATCACTTTAATAAATAATGCATTTACCAAAACTTACGCCATTAGAAGCACGGCTGCAATTACAATCCCAGGATTGGATACATAACCAAACAAATTGGTCATGAAAGGGGGAAAGTCCTTTTCTATTGTCTCTTGAAGGACTTCATACATCCTGGTTTTTCCACTTCAAAAGAGAAATAATAATTGCAAAACCTTTTATATTTTTTCAAAACCAAAAGATATTGTCAAACATTAACTAAACCAATATCATAGAAATATAAGGTAATTTGTAAACTTACATTTTGGCAGAGGTAGTTTTGCAGGAATAAGCAATGAATGTGTATTCCCAAAAATACTGTAATGTATCAGTGGAAGCCTTCAGGTTTTTTCCAGTCTCAGTGCCTCATCAATACTTGTGTCTGTGCCTGGCACTTTAGGTACACATTCTGATAAGTAGCTCTGCCTAAATAATCACTGGACTTTATGGTTTACTAATTTATGATGTTCCCAAAAGTCAGAGTCCCACCAATTACACTTTAATGGCCTATGCTATGATCATAGCCATATAAACTTATGACTCGGCCCCTAGGCTTTAAGGTATTTCAAACCACTTCTTCAATTTACAATAAGTTTGATGTGTTAAATTACCCTCTTCCGATTGGAAAAAATAAAGTTGGATCCAAAATGGTTGACTTCAAAATGGCCACCATGGTCACCACCCATCTTGAAAAGTTCCCCCCTCCCATATACTAATGAGCCACAAACAGGACGTTGATATCACCCACCATTCCCATTTTATTTAGGGGTATCCATATAAATGGTCCACCCTGTATATATTAATTCACTATAATATATTTAACACGTCTGGCAAAGGTGTAAAGTGTAAAGAACCTTTAAACATTGATGTCCAAGGACGCAGGTAAAATGACAGCAAAAAAAATGATATGTCCCTAGTCCTAGTGGGGGTCCCTAGGCTTCAGTCTAGTCAGCTTTAAGAATTATACGGCCATACTAAAGATCATCTTTTTGCCTTCAAAAAATGCTTTAATAGTCTGCCTGGTCTTTTTGGGTTAATTTAAATTTGAAAATCAATATTAATCATTTTTCAATTATTCCAAAATGTTGCAACAAATCTAATAAGTCTGCATGTCTTCACTTAAGTGAGTGTGTAAATAGTGATCATTATAGTGCTGCAGAATGTAACCACTTTCTAAATGGTAACAAACTATAATGTACAACTAAATATGACAAACATAGAATCACTATAGATAGGTAGATAGCACAGATAGATAGATAGAGATAGATTGATAGATAGATAATCTGTTACCTGAAAGGCCCACAGTCAAATGATGGTGATATTGTCATTATTGTGTATGCTACAGGTAGCAAGCTCATGAACAGCACCAATAATAACAAGGCCATGTAGAAATTGTTTGACTTTGAAGCTTTAAATACTCTTTCTTGTGGAACGTTGCTGCTCATTACCGCCCAGCACTGCAAGTACATTGAGGACAGGAGACGCAGTACATTCACGACGATCAGTCCAGGAGCATAAAATGTCCCCATCCTGTCAGATAATTGAACGGATTGTTACACAATTAATTGTTAATAAAATTAAAATAATTATTTATACTTAATAATAATAACAGTATAGAGGAGAGCAGTTCCTGCTACACTCAAGGACAGCGTCCACATGAATGTACATCTGTCCCAAGGAGGCTTTTGTAAGCATCACCGATTGTCATAGTAATGTGGGCAAGACAGTCATATTCACTCCCCTGGCATATATACTGGCTGGACACAACCATTAATGCCAGCTATAGTATATCTATACTGGTCTGAAGCGGTGGCTTGATCCAGACTTACTGGTGGTTGTTGTGCTTTATTGCTTTGAGCGGTTGTGGTGTTAACCTCTGTTGTCCTTTTGTTGCTGCTTTATGTCTCTTGCTTTTCTCACTAGTTTCTTACTGTTTTATTGCTGTGAGTTTGAAATGTGTCTGAGTTTCTGTGTTTCCTTGTCTGTATAAATTTGTGTCTCCTTCAAACTCTTGCCCCTTCCTTTCCAGGGGGTGCAGATTAGCTCTGGTCAGGAATATAGCAAGTCACAAGACTCAGGCATCTCCACCATTAGGGTAACCCTGAGGACAGGGATATCCTAGGGTCCCCTAGCATGAAAAACAGCATAAAAGCCCCATGTCCCTCACTATCCTGCAGTCACGTTGTGAAAACAGCATGATGTGGGTACCAAGTGGAGGGGGAGAGGAGGCAGTCTCATCCAAACACATTCCACTGTGTCATGTAGTTTAGAGGAGCAGCTCTGTGCTAAACTAATCAGTGCATTTGGCTTATGAGCTCCTGTTTCACCAACCTGTGGCCGATCACTTTTTCTGCGTTTACTGCCTAAATCAAAGCTCTGCAGAGGTATGTACAGTGTGATGTGGGTGCTAGCAAGCACAAATGGGTCCATACTTAGGAAATCTTGTGCAAAGCAATTCCTGTGCCAGTTACTGTTACCCAAGCATTAAGGTGAACAATACTTGACTCTTGGATCAGTGGCTCCTGTGCCCAATGAATACTGCTGCATTCAGCTCATACACAGAATCACTGGAGGCAATAATCCTAGACTAATTATTACTAAGCAGTTCCAGCCCTTCAGTGAAGTGATTTTCCCTGTTAGGCAGACATCGTTTACATTTATGCTTTGTGTTTGGTTGTCTGACTTCCCAACACCCTTCCTTTTTCTTCACTTAGGTTGGTTGGCGGTCATTCTAGTTTAATTTACTATTCTCCTTGGGTCCCGATATACCTCTGCCCACTGCACCTCTCCTGGTTAGTTGTGCATAGTGGCCTCCCCTCTGGTTCCTCAGGAGGTCCAAGAAATCTTCAATGGCCTTTTAATTGAGCCAGGGTCAAAGTGGTGTTTATTAGTTGTGTGGCAAGGTATTTTATTGTCTGTACAGGTACCAGTAGGATGTGGGTGCAGCTTCTCTGTGTTGTAGGCTTTACTACTTCTGTTTGTTACCCATGTATGAGTGAGGTACATGCATAGCCCTACTACTGTTGTATTACATGGACATCCAGGCCCATTTGAGTTCCTAAGCTCACCAGTGCACTTTTTTCCTATAATGTACCAAACTGTTGACTTGGCCACTCCTAACATTTCTGCTATGTCTCTGATGGATTTCTTCCCTTTTTTAGCCAAATGATGGTCTGTTTTATTTCCATTCAGAGCTCATTTGACTGCATGTTGCAGGTTTACAGCAATAGCTTCCGAATGCAAATATCACTCCTGGAACCAGCTCCAGACCTTTTACCTGCTTAATTAATGATGAATTAAGAAGAGAATAGCCCATGTAGCCCATTATAGAGCTTTTGAGATAATTGTACAATTACTTTTGGTCCCTTGAAAAAGAAGCAGCTACATAATAAAGAACTGTAATTCCTAAACCCTTACTCTAATTAGGATACACATTTTCTCAAATTAAAGCTGAGAGTCTGCACTTTAAGTCCATATTGATTATATAATTGTATCTTGAATACGTTTTGGTATGCCAAAGGTTTTTGAAATGCCAAAACATCTGCTACTGTCCAAATATTTCTGGACCTAACTATATAATAGTAGAATCACAATAATCACAGCATGACAACCAAATGTAGAAAATAGCCTTGTTCTCATTCATATCCCAAACATATACCTTGTATATTTATTTGAGTTTAAAGGGTTATTCTTATGTTATTAAGTTAGTGTAGTTAGTGAGTTTAACACCCATTAGATTTTCAGTCAAATAAGTTTATTGCCTATATTTTCTCGATTTACATGATCTGAACTTACCATATCATGCCTTGATTGAAAATGAGACCCAGAACATTTCCACTTATATCAAACTCAGCATAAGACGGCTGTAAATTAAAGAATATTAAAAAGCTAAGAAATTATAATTTGGATTAAAGTTGTACATTCTTTGAAACTTGCAGTGTTGCCATAGTACATTTTTTTTATTAACACTACATTTCACAATTTTCTAAAAATTATATCTGATATCACCTTTTTTAAATAATTTAAACTATATATAGAAAGCAGCTTACATTCAGAAGATTACTCCCCTTAGCTGCTTCACAGCTTTGGAAATCTGAATCAATTAAAAAAGGTAACAAAAGACTAAACAGATGCACATCAACCTGTTTTGAAATTGTATTGCATTATGTTCATCCTTTTTAGCATTTTTGGCCTAAGCCACACGGCATGAAAATCGGACCGAGTGGAATGCATCAAAACATCACATTCCACTCGGACCAATATTAACCTATGTCCCAGCACCCATGAGCGATTATTTTCTCGGCCCCAATCGGACCAAGAAAACAATCGCAGCATACTGTGATTGTAATGCGAGATTCTTTCTCTCGCACCCATTCAAGTCTATGAGGTGAGAGAAAGATCGCACTACACTCGCATACAATGGTGTACCGCGAGTGCAGGGCGAGAATGGCAATAGCTGGCTACAGAGGAGAGAGGGAGATAAATTCCTCCCTTCCCTCCTCAGCGCCGGCCCTCCCCTCCTCAGAGCTGGCCCGTCCCCGCAGCTGACTTCCGATCGCATGATCGGACCTTAGTCTCAGTGACACTCGCATGACACTCGGCTCCCGCTGTACTGCCAGCGTGAGCCGAGTGTCATGAGAGGATCGCATTAATTCTCGTGTGGCCCCGGCCTTTAAGTCAGAATCCATTTGAAAAAGACACTTTGCACAGATAGCCTACAGCTTATTCTCAGCCTGCAGCAAGCAACGCTCAAATCTCATGTAAACAGTCACAGTTTGTTTGCAGTGGGAAGTAAGTGCCTTCCAGAAATTTCTTAGAGATATTTTTTGAAAGAGAAAAAAAGTTTCAAATTGATAGATATTAGAATATTTATGAATTCCATTGAAATCAGTGGCATCTGACAATAACTTTAGGAGCAAAAGACAGACAGAGCGATAGATATATATATATATAGATAGATAGATAGATAGATAGATAGATATTTAATAGTTCTTATAAAAAATAAAATAAACATACAAATCCAGACTCCAAATCCCAACACCAGCAATAATTGAGGAATCTGACAATCACTGCTCGGCCAAAATCACCAACAAGAATCATGAGATAGGTCATCTGTGTATCGGATACTGTAAGCTTTACAAATTCCTACAAGATAAAAGGGTATACAGTTAAAATGTATATATATGTTGTGACTATCATGTAGTGATCATCAAAATCACCAAATAGATATTCTAAATAATGTAACAGCAGTTTATATTACTGTTACATGGAGAAGAGTAATTAGCAAAAAACAAAACCTAAATTTCCCTCCGGTTTGGACCTATTTATTTTCAATATGTTATTATGATGAACTTTTGGTTAATCTGTGAATAGGAAACATATTCCTTGCTAAATATGACCATTGGAACCTTGTATTGTGTTAGAACTGAGTCCAACCATTTGGGGTAGCCTTTGGCACTTAATTCCTTCAGCCTACTTTGTAACATTTCTAGAGTACAAGATTATGTTTCCTTTGATCCCATACAAATAAACCCATGAAAGCTGAACGTATTACCATATTCTTTCTAATGTTATAAAGATGATGAATGACTTACTATGCCCACATTTGTTTCCCAGCATGGACCTCTGGGCATGTCAGCTGGATGAATGTATGGTGTTGAAGTTGTCCCATTAGTTCCATTAGAAATGCTGGCTATCAGCAACATAGTCTTGTTCTTTATAACCTCCTCTTCAGCTAACTGGAAATAAAGTCACAACAATTAGGCTATGTGTACAGAATGCTATGGAAATACCTAAAATAAACAGTCGGGAAACTCTCAGAAGAATGCTCATATGCATTTCTATGTAAAAATGACTTACTGTGCATTTGTTCAGGTTTTTGAACATCTTTAAACCACTTCAGGTTTCAAAAAGCACTAAGTTAGTTAAAGGGAACCTGTTACCATTTTTTTTGGCCTATAAGCTGCAGCCACTACCACCGGGCTCTTATATACAGCATTCTAACATTAGTGTAAATACCCCCCTTTCATTTGACTTGCCGCACGAACCTGAGTCTGGAGACCCTCGAGCCACAGCGAATCCGGATCCGAGCAGCTTGGCTGCTTCTATGGGGGCAGCACACCTCAAATTCCTGGCGTCACGAACAGGATACGAGCACGACCCACTTACCTGGGTGACGTGCTCTTTGAAATCCAAACTGCGGGTCAAGGATCCTTTTTCCCACCATTTCTGCCATCTTCCACCATCTTTGGCGCCAAAACGACGTCTTCTTGACCAAGAGCGCTCGAAGCAGAAGGTCCGCCCTTCGTCCTGAGAGTCTGCCCGGAACCGGAAGTTCCCAGAGAGCCTTAGGAGTTAGGACAGCAGGGACTGGTGGGCAAAAACCGAGGGGGCGTGATGGCATGTAGCAGTGAAAGAGAAGCAGGGACACCAGGACTCTGCCATAACGTTCTTGGACCCCGCAGAGGAAAGATGGCGACTGCGCGAGACTGGTCACTGGAGCGTGCTGCTCCTGGGACCGCGACCTGAATCGAGCAAGAGATGGAGCAGCTTTGCAGGAGGATGCGGACGCAATTCCTCTTCATACTGGACAACTGGAGTGAAGAGCTGAGGAGCCTGGCAGTGGTGGTCCGAGCCCGTGAGATCGAAATCCCATGTGAGGAGCGGGTAAGCGGTTACCCAGTCCCAGTTGATTCCACTAACCCGGCCAATGCGGCTGTGGGATCCGGTCCGCCCCTGCTCATGGCAAGCACTTCACTACCGCCACCCCGTCCTCAGTGGACGTCGAGCTGCCTATCCCAACCACAGCAGTGGAACCTTCAGCCTCAATCTACGAGAAGCCAGCTGCAGAGTCCCCGGCCCCGTCACCCAACCAAGCCACGACAGCGGTCACACCGACACCAGCCCGACCAGACCCGGCCGCATCACCGGGCCCGTACCTTAAAACGGAGCACCTGGACTCTGCACCCCCGGCTGCGGAGCAGTCGGTCCTTCTTCATGAAGTGGCGTGGGCGGAACCTAAGGGGGTACCAGTTCTGCCACCGCGCAGCATCCCAGCAGCTGTTGGGGCCGCAGGAGTACACCTACAAGCCATGCCAGCAAGGGAGGCGAGGCCGGACGCTGACGCCTCCTACTGGGAATGACACCAGCATAAGCTACACCAGGAGATGACAATACGAGACCGGCGATGACAGGAGATTGCCACCTGTACCCAAAAAGAGAAAGACCAGGTGAGAAATGTCGCTTCCCGAGTTCAAGGGCCGCGGTGCCGTGCCCTCGTGGATCATTTTGACCCCGACCAGGGATGGGGATTCATCCGGGAAGCGGGCCTCACAGCTGGAGTGTTTGTGTCACGGCGGGATGTGGCACAGCACCTCCCCAGGGGATACCCCGGGCGGAATCTAGAGCCGGAGGATATGGTTACGTACACCCGGCATTATGGAGAGCGGGGCTGGTATGCCCTGGATGTAAGCAAGTAAGTGATGGTTGAGAAGGAGTTCTTGCCGGCGTCCGTGGTGTGTAGCCTCAAGGAAGCATGGCTGCAGGACCCGGCCATTTAAAGTTAGGAATGTTAAGAAAAATCTGTTTTCCTTTATTATTTTCTATAGTTTGTTATTTTTCTTGAATAATAATAAATAGTAGTGTTTAGAGATGAGCCACCCCCCCAGGCATTCGAGTTCGGTTCGGTTCGTCGAACGGAGGCCCCGTTCGACGAACGTTCGATGAACCGTTCGACGAACCACTCGAATCCCATTGAAAACAATGGGAGGCAAACACAAACACATAAAAACACATTATACATGTACATATACAGTTAATAAACATTGCCATAACACTTACAGGTCCCCGCGACGCGTCCTGCACTCTGCCTCCCGCCGCTTTTCCTTCCGATAATCGCTGTGTCCTCCCTGTAACCAGCACTGATGATAGGACCTATCGTGACGTCAAAATAGCATGTGACCAGTCACGTGTCTATTATCACATTGGCTACAGACTGGTCACATGGCTATGACGTCATGCTAGGACCTGTCAGTGCATCTCTCCGGTACGCGGTGCTCGTTTGAGCATGTCAGTGTACCGGCGAAATGCTCTGGCACATGGTCGACTCCCCGTCCCTGCATGTATATGCTTTTTACAGAGTCAGCCCACATGCAAGGACTGGTTCCCACAGCCGGTGAATAACGGAGATCACCGTTGCTATAGCAATCCGCCTGTCAGCGGTGACGTCACCGCTTACAGCCGGCAGCCTCTGTTCACTTACTGAGTGAATAGACTGCACAGGGGAGCAGCAGCATCTTCCTCCCATGCAGTGCTGTCTGATGTAGCAGAGCTGCATGGGTTAAAGGAGAAAAAAGACAGAAGACCAGGATCGTGGAGGGCTGACAGGGAGTAATAAACATGGAGTCTCTAATGTGTCTGTGTATTTATTTCTATTAAAGTATTTTTTCTCTGTGTGGTGTCTTTTTTTTAACCCTTTATTGGAGATTCTTAATGGCCGGGTCAAACTTGCCTGACATTAAGAATCTCTGGCTTAATACTAGCTAGTAAAACAAAGCTAGTATTAACTCATTATTACCCAGCAAGGCACCCGGCTTCAGGGCTGCTGGAAGAGTTGGATACAACGCCAGATGATGGCGCTTCTATGAAAGCGCCATTTTCTGGGGTGGCTGCGGACTGCAATTTGTAGCAGAGGGGCCCAGAAAGCTCGGGCCAACCTGTGCTGCGGATTCCAATCCCCAGCTGCCCAGTTGTACCTGGCTGAACACAAAAATGGGGCGAAGCTCATGTCGATTTTTTTTTTAATTATTTCATGAAATTCATGAAATAATTAAAAAAAGGGCTTCCCTATTTTTTTAGTTCCCAGCCGGGTACTAATAGGCAGCTGGGGGTTGGGGGCAGCCGTACCTGCCTGCTGTGCCTGGCTAACATACAAAAATATGGTGAAGCCCACGTCATTTTTTTGGTGGGCAAAAAACTCCTGCATACAGTCCATGATGGAGTATGCTGAGCCTTGTAGTTCTGCAGCTGCTGTCTGCTCTCCTGCATACACTAGTGAATGGAGCATGCTGAGCCTTGTAGTTCTGCAGCTGCTGTCTGCTCTCTGCCATACAGACAGGCAGCAGACAGCAGCTGCAGAACTACAAGACTCAGCATACTCCATCCAGGACTGTATGGAGGAGTTTTTTGCCCCCCCCTAAAAAAAAATTACGTGGGCTTCGCCATGTTTTTGTATGCTAGTCAGGTACAGCAGGCAGCAAACATACGCTCTCAACAGAGCAGATCTGAAGAGAACAAGTTGCTCTGTTCTATGTGATGACATGAATCATTGGCAGGAGTGGTCCGTGACTGCTCCAAGCCAGCAGAAACCATCACTGAGCAAAACCGCCAGGTAGTTAGCAACTGCCTGCTTGTAAGTTCATAAGCCCGTTAGACAAAATATAAGTGTCCCAGATAGCCCATTTAACGCTAATAATATAATAACATCATATTTAGGGCTGGGCAGACCCGGATTGAAAAAGTCCGGATCCATGCGGTTTCAAAGTTACCAGGGTGGCAGACCTCGGCCCGGGATTCTGGGTGTTTGATCCAGATCTGGCACTTGAGGAAATAAAAAAATAAAGGAAATATAAAGAAAATAAGAATGAAGCGAGCACTTCATATTTACACAGGCTCCGGCCCAGTTTTACGCTGCTCCTGTGCTGCTGTACGCTACTCCCATGCTGCTGTACGCTGCTCCAGCTGCCACCCTGTGCCACTCATTTCATATGCATGGCTTTCCCCACTGACTGGCCGGCCTGGCGTCTGTGATTCGTTGCAGTCAGAAGCGCTTTCAACCTGTGTGATGTGTCTCCCTACATCCAGTCCCCGCTCATCGCGGCTCATTCATTCTGTGCACTCACAGCGGGCAGCCATGCTGCTCTATAGCTGCTAGCTGTGATATACAGATGTAGTGGAGCTTAATCGTCATGGGACCTCGTGTGTGTGTTGGGTTAATAAATTGGAGAGAGAGGGCAATTTTTGTATTTTATTCCAAATAAATGATTTTTCCAGTGTTTGTTTACTTTCGTTGACAGATTAATGATGCGGGTGTCATAGATGCCTGCCATCATTAATCTAGAATTTAGTAGCAGCTGAACATTGTTATTAACCCCTTATGACTCCGATTGCCACCGCACCAGGGCATTCAGGAAAGGACGGTAAAGCCCTGGCTTGTCACATCTAATGGATGCAGCAATTCCGGGTGGCTGGAGGCTGATATTTTAGGCTGGGTGTCTCCATCTTGGCTGGGTATGAAAATTGGGGGGACCGCATGCCATTTTTTTAAACAATTATTTATTTAAACAATGTAAAACAAAAAGCCACATGCGGTTCCTCTTAGGCAGGAGTCACACTTGCGAGTGACTTGTACGAGTCTCGCATTGCATCCCCCAGCACAGCAGCCCACTATCCCTGACAAGAGTGGGTCGGCTGCATGTAGTTCTATGCAGTGGATGGTGCATGGGTGATGCGATGTGACACTTGTGCAAGTGTGTGACTCCAGCCTTATTTTGATACACGGCCATGATAAAGCCCGACAGCTGGGGGCTACAGCCACAGGCTTTATCTGTGCTATTATCAGAATACAGGGACACTGTGCTGATAGTTTTTTCATTTATTTTTGTTCCACAATACTCATCCGCAGAAAGCTGCACTGCTTTCTCCACCCACCGACCGTCCTGGGACCTGTGATTGGTTGCAGTCAGCTGACACGATGACACTCAGGGTGGGGGGGGTATCTAAACTGCAACCAATGACACGCACCGTTGGGCGGGGAAAGCAGTGAATATTCAATGATGGTTAATTGTCAGCTCCAGAAAGGAAATCGTGACCTGGAAGCAGCTTGCCGCCATGACGGAGGTTCAGTGAGTACACCACGCACACTCCTACCCCCTATCCCTTCTACCGACATTTTTAATCTCATGATTCTGGTTCCCATAGTCTTATATGGGTACAAGATTCCGAACCAGATCTGTGTTTTTCTAAAAATTTAGCAGGGACCCGACAGTCCTGGTTTTCTGCGAGTTCGACCAGCTCTAGTCATATTATATCACATAAGTTGTTAGTTGTGTGGCATAGTTAGTAGAACAACGTAAACTTCAAAAATGACAAAAATAAAGATTTTGGCATTAAAACTGTATATATTTCACTAAATACAAGAGCAAAATTTTATACATTTTAATCATACCTTGCCATTGACATCATCAATTAAAGCCAGCAGAAAAGTATATAGATTGCCCAGGAAAAGTGCGAAAATCCGCCCAAGTTGCCACTTCAAAGCCAGTCTAGGGTGATAATTTTCCATAGCAGCAATAGTTTCAAATAACGGAGGACAAAACATCGACAGTAGGTTCATTACAATTTCTATCTGCAAGCAGAATATACAGATAACTTAAAAGTCAGACAAAGCTAAAGGATAATATGTTATGGATAAGTGAGATAGACAATACCACAGAGCAAAAACACTTTTCAGAAACTAACAGCATGGAATATATAACAAATGGGAAGCACATATTAGCATTAAACCCTTCTCCCCCGAGCAATTTTCCATTTTTCATTTTAATTTTTTCCTCTCCTTATTCCCAGAGCCATAACTTTTTTATTTTTCTGTCAATATAGCCGTGTGAGGATTTGTTTTCTGAGGGACGAGTGTTTGAACAATACCATTCTTTCTGCCCCATATTGAACTGGAAAACGGGAAAAAATTCCAAGTGCAGTGAAATTGCAAAAACAGTGTTATTCCACAATTGTTTATCAGGTTTTTTATTTATCATGTTCACTATATGATAAAACTGACTCTGTAATATGACTCCCCAGGTCAGTATGAGTTCTTATATACTAAACATTTAGAGTTTTACCTATATTTAAGTGGTGAAAAAAATTCAGGCGTTTGTCAAAAAAAAAAGAGTAGCACTTTTGTTTCCATTTTCCTAGACCTGTAGTGTTCTCATTTTTCAGGATCTGGGGCTCAGTGATGGCTTATTTTTGGCGTCTTGAGCTGTCGTTTTAAATTATACCATTTATATAGATGTGATGTTTTGTTTGTCTTTGATTGTGTTTTAATTCAATGTTGCGGTGACCAAAAAAATTCTGGTGTTTTCATTTTTTTTCTCACTACGCCCTTTACTAATCAAATTAATTGATTTTATTTTTTGATAAATCAGAAATTTCGGAATAATAATAACAAATATGTTTTTTTATTATTTTATTTTTAATAGGGCAAAAGGGAGGTGATTTGAAATTTAAGTTTTTGGGGGTTTTCATATTTTTGAAAACTTTTTTTTTTACAATTTTTATTGATGTTACTACTCCCTCTAGGGAACTTTATGCCTGCACTGTCTAATCACTCTTGCTGATCTGCTGAGTGTGCCAGCGCACTACCAGCATTCACAGGAAGTGAGTCATGAAGGCGACAGGGGTCATCTGAACCCACGCTGTCATGGCAACCCATTGGTGCCCTGTGATCTTCTCACGGGAGTGCCGATGGCAGTGGGGAACAGCACTATCCCTGATGATGAGTGTTAGATCACACTGTTAGAGTTTGAAAGCCCATCTAAGGGGTTAACAGTCATGGGTGGATCGGAGATCCACCTGCGCCTGTGAGCTGCACATGTCTGCTGATCCTGACAGCAGACATGGGCGGGGAATAATGTGGGCTCACCACGTGAGGTCACATTGAAGGGACAGACACGGCCATGGACATATATATACCTCCTTAGTCATTAAGGTGTTAAGCTACTGTTGCATGGCATATATACATGAATGTAATTGCTTGTAAAATAATATTGTTAGCCTTCAGTCCTGTCCATATATTACAAGGGTCTAGGGGCCTTGGGCTAATAATTTCAAGCTACTTAAAATGGTAAATATCCTTATATACTTACCTGTTGCAATTAGTGCCCACAACAGTCAGACAATACCTATTAATAATTTCATTCGACCACTGAAGCCATTTATTGGTTACAAGGGTAAGGCTATGTGCGCACGTTGCGTACAGTTCACTGCAGACATTTCTGCAGCGATCTGAAGAGCACATGTGCGCTTTAAATCGCTGCAGAAATGTCCGTAGTGAAGCCGATTCCATGCGCTCTGCCTGCAGCTCCTCCCATAGACAGAGCAGGAGCTGCCGGCAAAGCGCACGGAAGAAGTGACATGTCACTTCTTTTTGCACAGCGCTTCGGCAGTAGCCGAAGCGCTGCGCTCTAAAACGCCACGTGCGCACAGCCCCTGCACAATCTCCATAGACTGTGCAGGGGACGCAGGACTCATGCAGTTACGCTGCGCTACAAAGCGCAGCGTAACTGCATGTATTTACGCAATGTGCGCACATAGCCTAACATCAAAATGAGTGACCCTGGTGACTGCTGGAGTTTTATTCCACCTGAAACTCATTTTTAGGTGTCAGAAAAAGGTCTTTTAATTTATCTGTATCTTTTTTATATTGCTCGCAAAGAAGTATTACTGAAAGAAGTCATAAAATTAGTTGTACCTCGTTATTCTGGTACCAGCTCGGGTTATCCAGCTTTTTGAATTCCTGTGAACGCTTTACAACAAAATAAATTAGATATCCACTTCCTCCAAGACAAATGGTGATCATTACATTGGACAGAACAATTAGAAACCTCCGGAGATGAATATTTTCTTCCTTTGTGTTTTCCTGTTCATCCACAATAGATTCCTGATGGCAAGATAAATCTATTGTTTTTTACATTGTGTATAACAACTGTACTTCAACTTTGTGCCCAAAGCCTTGCTTTTGTCAAAATTTTGCCAAAATAGTGGCAATAAAGCACAATGAAGACACAATAACATGTCACAGTCACAAGCAAAATTGGTAAATAATCTGTATCTATGAGAATTAAGAGAAAACATTAGATACCTTGAAGCTCGTTGTAATTGATACAAACTTGTTGTCGGCTGTTTCAGGGTTCCCAATAAGGTAATCCCAACTAGTAAAAATTTTCCAGCTGAATGTAAAGTTGTCATCATCCCCATCTGATGTGCTTTCATTTATATTCTTGGCCATTCTATGAATTAATGGTAATTGTCAAAAGTATGTATATTGAAATGTATATTAAAGTGGTTACCTCATCTAGAAATCTTCCATTTACAACTCCCCACTAGTGATGGGCAAACCCAAACTGTAAAGTTCGGGGTCCATACCGAACACATAGTGTTCATGCACCGATCCCAAACACAAGCTTTCCTGAGAAGCTCATGTTCCAGTTTGGGTCCAGTTTGGGTCCAGGGGCTTTAAAAACAAGAACATTATTAAAAAACATTATGATTATACTTACAGGTCCCGCGACGCGTCCAGCAGACATGCTCAGCCACTGTTTCCCGGCCGCTTCTGCTCCCGGATCCGATCATTAACTTCCAATGCTATTCACTGCACTGCTGTCACTCGGCAGTCTTCGGCTGTTTTCGGCCGTGTTCGCGGTGACGTCAGGGTTCACCTAAGTCAATGGTTTATGGACTCAATTGAACTTTGACTTTCACTGTGCAAATTTCTCATCGCATCACCCCACATGGCACACAGTCTCCAGACAGGTGCTGGTCGACTGCATGTATTTCCATGCAGCAGAGGCGCTTTTGTCAGGAGAGTGTACGCCATGCGGGGTGATGCAATGAAAGACTTGCAGGAGTCATACCAGTGTCAGCCTGCTTCTCGCTCTGTATAGATGCTTGTCTGTACAGAGGGATGAAGCAGAGCTGACATTGCTCTACCTGCTTCTTTCTCTGTATATGTCTGTGCAGAGCGATAAAGCAGAGCTGACATTGCTCTCTCTGCTTCTCGCTGTGTATAGATGCTTCTCTGTACAAAGCGATGAAGCAGAGCTGACATTGCTCTACCTGTGGACTACGTAGGACTAAGTATTTTTTTTTAAATAAAGATGGAGTCTCTAAATGTTTTTTTTGTTTTATTTCTAATAAAAAAAAATTCTACGTATTGTGTTTTTTTTTACTGTTTACTAGAAATTCATGGTGGCCATGTCTAATTTGGCATGAAACCATGAATTCTGGGCTTAGTACCAGCTGAGAATATAAAGCTGGTATTAACCTCTTTGTTACCCAGCATCAAACCGCCATCAGGGCCACTTGACAAGCCGGGTAAAGCACCTGGATATAGTGCTAAGAAACAATGTGCCATTTTCAGGGGTGGCTGCGGTTTTTAGTGTGGGGGGCCCAGAACACTTGGGCTTAACGACGCTAAGAATCCCAGCCCCCAGCTGCCTGGTTTTACCTGACTGGCGATCAAAATATGGTGGGAGCCCACACATTTTTTTTTAATTATTTTTTTAAATCATTTAAAAAAAAAAAAAAAATGGAATTCCTGTATTTTCATTGCCAGCCAAAGTAAAGCCAGGCAGATGGGGGTGGCATCCTGTAGCCGTCTGCTTTATCTGCGCTGAGAATCAAAAAAAACGTGGAGCTCTAAGTCAGTTTTTTAAATTTTTTATTTATTTTTAGACTACTATATGTGTGAGGGACCAAACAGCCAATCACAGACATCATGCAGAATGGGTATCTGTGATTGGCTGTTGGAGTAACCTTGAATCTGCCCATACATTTTAGATGCTTGAATATATGAGCTGGTTTCAGGTTACTCTAGCATCCAATCACAGATGCCCACTCTGTGACAGCGTCTGTGATTGGCTGTTATTTTAACAATAAAATAAAACAGCAACACTGAGAAAAAAATATTTTATTAGAAATAAAACAGAAGACATTTAGGACTTCATTTTTATTACTCAAAAAAACCCCTCTGACATAGACCAAAGGCGGGCGAGCATCGTCAGCTCTGCTACATCTGTGCGAGGAGACAAACACAGGTCTGCTCACACAGACTCAGTTGAGAGCTGTCAGAGACTTCACCAAACTGCATAGCTGAGGCCGGTCAGATGTGCCCCTGGTAACTACCACTGACTACAGGACCTTCCATGATGTCATAGCCATGTGACCAGTCTGTAATAGCTATGACGTCATGGAAGTTTGATGCCCTGGCCGGGCCAGGTAGTCACAAATAGGGCCCTGCATTACACCTGTCCCTCATAGGTAACACACAGCCAAACGTTTAAACCCTAGTCACCCCCCTCAGGGCTTGATGGACACACCAGGGGGCGGAACCAGGTGGTTGGAAGATGCCCACCGTGGTGCTCAGAGAGTCGGAGGCGGGAAAGTAAACAGAACAGTTTCAGAGTTCAAGTTGGAGAGGTATGTGGGCTGGAGCTGTGTGCAGCTCCAGCAGAGGAGAAAACCAAATTTGAGCAGGTGCTGGGGTAATAGCCCTGGTACCTTTGGCTAGGAGACAAACGGCGGTCTCCATCTGCAGGAGCCCGGGAAGACGGCTCGGTGGAACCGAGGTGGACTGGGACAGGGTTGTAGCCCGCCGGTACCGACCTGGGGAACCGAGTCAGAAACCGGAGCACAAAGGGGGGTACTCAGACCCTGAAGTTATGTCCAGAAGCTACTGGGGGCTAGCTAATTAACTGATTGCGGCCAGGACTAGAGGTCCTGTCCCACCAAAAGTCCTGACTGAAGGCAACAGCCCAATGAGGGGGATAAGCAGCCACCGCCACGGCTCAGAGATCCCACGGGACAGCGTCTGCGGGCAAAGGGCTCCTTAGGCGACCACAAGCTGGGAGCGGACTCCTGAAGTTGCAAGCACAGGCAGTCCACCATCCAACACAGGTGCGGGAGAAAGACAGAGACCACCAGCCGGGTGGGGGCCAGACTGCAGCCGGCTGCAGGCACCGACCACCATCACCTTGGTTTACCAGAGACTCGTGTGTTTACTAATAGTGAGTACATTAGCACCCTCCGGTCGCCCATCTCCCTGCCCCACCAAACACTCCCAATGGGTCCTGGGGCCACCATCCCTGCCCACGGAGGGGTTAACAACTTGCTGCCGAGCATCTCCCCCGGGTGCCCCGTAACTGCAGCGGTGGTGTCCACCTTCACCACATCCAGTGGGTGGTGTCACAAACTTAACACGACTCCGGCCGTACATCTGCATCCCCAAACCACAACCCCCCTTTTAGTTGATGTGACCGCGAGACCCCCGGGTCCGGAGACCCTCGAGCCAGCCACTGAAGGTCCGGATCTGAGCGGCTCGGCTGCCGAGCACGGGGCGGTACAGAAGGTCCTGTAGTCAATGGTGGTTACCCGGGGGCACAGCAATGATTGAACCAGGAAGCAGAAGCGGCCAGGAGACAGAGTCTACAGGAACAGTAAGTATAATGACAATGTTTATTATTAACCATATTCTTTATTTTACAGTTTCCCCACCCCATCACATAACTGTAAAGTCCAAGTTCGTGGTCCGGATGCAAGTTTGCATTATCTCCGACACCGAAGGCGAACTTTACAAAATGTACAGGCGAGTCTCCGGATCCCGAACATGGGGGGTTCGCCCATCACTACCCCCACTATAAAAGAAATAGGAGAAAGATTGTAAGGAGTTTCTATTACTCCCAGAGGGTGCAATGTAATCATATATTCATGGTTACAATTGATTTTAAAGAGCACTTGTACTACTTTACCTTGGAAATATATCCATGGAAGCAGTTCTTACCTAACATTCACAGATTATTGCCTGGGATTCGAATAGTTGGACCCCTGATCAGTACGCTGAGTAAGGAGCTCCCTGAATAAAGTGAGTTTTCTTGAAAAATGGAGATTAGTGATTGCACACGCTCCAAGAATATCCAAGTGACTCCTGACAGAAGGGGGAATTTTTGAATCGCAATATCTTTAAATTGTACTAATTCCTACACATTCTTTTCTTCCTTCCTAGGTACCCACCACAAACCACGCCCTGATGCTAAAGTGCAGGAAGCAGGAGGGCTATCTGTCTAAGATTATATAAGGGGCTGTCTGGGGCCTGTTTAAAGGGTAATCTGTTCTGATGTCTGTATAAGTGGGAGTCTCATATGTGGTCAGTATAAGGGTGGAGTGAGAGTAGTATCATAATGTCTGAATCAAGGGGATGTCCGAAGTTTGGATCTATTTAGTGGGTCTGGGCTGGGTTCTGCACTTTTTGAAGAGTTCATTGATGTCTATTAGTTTAGGATCTCTGGGAGGTTTGTATCTACTTACAGGTCAAAAAGAATCTACAGTCAGGGCCATAAATATTTGGACAGTGACACAAGTTTTGTTATTTTAGCTGTTTACAAAAACATGTTCAGAAATACAATTATATATATAATATGGGCTGAAAGTGCACACTCCCAGCTGCAATATGAGAGTTTTCACATCCAAATCGGAGAAAGGGTTTAGGAATCATAGCTCTGTAATGCATAGCCTCCTCTTTTTCAAGGGACCAAAAGTAATTGGACAAGGGACTCTAAGGGCTGCAATTAACTCTGAAGGCGTCTCCCTCGTTAACTTGTAATCAATGAAGTAGTTAAAAGGTCTGGGGTTGATTGCAGGTGTTTGGTTTTGCATTTGGAAGCGTTTGCTGTGACCAGACAACATGCGGTCTAAGGAACTCTCAATTGAGGTGAAGCAGAACATCCTGAGGCTGAAAAAAAAGAAAAAATCCATCAGAGAGATAGCAGACATGCTTGGAGTAGCAAAATCAACAGTCGGGTACATTCTGAGAAAAACGGAATTGACTGGTGAGCTTGGGAACTCAAAAAGGCCTGGGCGTCCACGGATGACAACAGTGGTGGATGATCGCCGCATACTTTCTTTGGTGAAGAAGAACCCGTTCACAACATCAACTGAAGTCCAGAACACACTCAGTGAAGTAGGTGTATCTGTCTCTAAGTCAACAGTAAAGAGAAGACTCCATGAAAGTAAATACAAAGGGTTCACATCTAGATGCAAACCATTCATCAATTACAAAAATAGACAGGCCAGAGTTAAATTTGCTGAAAAACACCTCATGAAGCCAGCTCAGTTCTGGAAAAGTATTCTATGGACAGATGAGACAAAGATCAACCTGTACCAGAATGATGGGAAGAAAAAAGTTTGGAGAAGAAAGGGAACGGCACATGATCCAAGGCACACCACATCCTCTGTAAAACATGGTGGAGGCAACGTGATGGCATGGGCATGCATGGCTTTCAATGGCACTGGGTCACTTGTGTTTATTGATGACATAACAGCAGACAAGAGTAGCCGGATGAATTCTGAAGTGTACCAGGATATACTTTCAGCCCAGATTCAGCCAAATGCCGCAAAGTTGATCGGACGGCGCTTCATAGTACAGATGGACAATGACCCCAAGCATACAGCCAAAGCTACCCAGGAGTTCATGAGTGCAAAAAAGTGGAACATTCTGCAATGGCCAAGTCAATCACCAGATCTTAACCCAATTGAGCATGCATTTCACTTGCTCAAATCCAGACTTAAGACGGAAAGACCCACAAACAAGCAAGACCTGAAGGCTGCGGCTGTAAAGGCCTGGCAAAGCATTAAGAAGGAGGAAACCCAGCATTTCGTGATGTCCATGGGTTCTAGACTTAAGGCAGTGATTGCCTCCAAAGGATTTGCAACAAAATATTGAAAATAAAAATATTTTGTTTGGGTTTGGTTTATTTGTCCAATTACTTTTGACCTCCTAAAATGTGGAGTGTTTGTAAAGAAATGTGTACAATTCCTACAATTTCTATCAGATATTTTTGTTCAAACCTTCAAATTAAACGTTACAATCTGCACTTGAATCCTGTTGTAGCGGTTTCATTTCAAATCCAATGTGGTGGCATGCAGAGCCCAACTCGCGAAAATTGTGTCACTGTCCAAATATTTCTGGACCTAACTGTAAGTTTACTATGGAGGCTGAATTTCTAATTGGAAAAAGGATGTTTTGTTTCGATTTAAATGGTTCAGTCATGGGTCCCAGTTTTTGGTTGTGGGGGGTTATATTTATTTTATGGTCTGATCTTGATTCTGTATCTGGGTCTGATATGAGATACGTATTTGTTTAAAGTTTCTGATGTATGTTCTCAATTTAATTTATATTGTGTCTGATCAGTATTACATATTTATTTAAGGGGCCTGACATTGGGACCATATTAGTTTAAGGAAATTCAGCCAGTGGTATGTAGTAGTTAAGGGATATACAGTAAGTCTGTGGTCTATTTTCAAGTATTTATGTTGGGGTGTTATGACGAGACTTGTATGTACTATCATATGCATATGGGAGTCAACTCCCATAGGTTGAGGGTATGTGCTATTTAGGTGCGTGAGATAAAAAAAAAGCACAACTTCCCATGGTGCATTGCTGGTAGACCTCTTTTGGAAATATCCTCAATATCCATTCTCAAAAAATGGCAAGTAAAATAAATAAATAAAATAAATAAATAGATAAACGCCATTATGTTCATTATTGACTAAGTTTAGTTCATGCACAACAAGTCCTACTATAACGCCAAGAAAACAATATGTTCTACAGCATTTAGGAATATGAAATTTCTTGTAAAAATAGTGATAATTTTTTCACAAAAATTAGTTCTGTAAATATATGTCTAAAATGTTCCTCTTGATAACTGAACATATGAGTATAATAAAATTAAATACATGATTCTATACATTATTATTATTATTATTATTATTATTGTCAACCAAAAAGCAACCAGATACTTACGTTCTTATTACAACTATTAGGCTGTAACCAAAGACACCGACACCACACAAAAAGTATGCCAATGGGAGTCGGTATTGCAGGGGTCCCATTGTTCTTTGATTATTATAATACCCATAGAAAAGTAGTGAATATTTTAAAGCCCCCTGGAAAAAATAAAGCTTATTTTAATGCAGTTTGCTGTACAGGTCTGACCTCATGTTAAGTCACACATTGGATGACGTGAACCAGTGTGTTGTGTTTTTACACCATCAATAATGCAAATTCATAATCTGTTAGAGGAATATTGAGTGTGCATCCTCAATGTCTTGTAGGCCAAATACAAAAAGTTAAATAAAGCATAGAAAATGTTTTGTTCCACTGAAAGCTAGCACCAAATATATTACAAATGTCATCTTTGACTATAAATTCCACATGCCAGAATAGCTAACTCTTTTGCTAAAGTGGTTGTCTGGGACTTTTATATTTGAATAGGGGGCGTATGTGCAGTACCAATCCTTGGCCACTGTACAGTTGACGGAGCTGTGCTGTGGACCTTAGCAACTGAGTGCTTCAGGCAACTGCCGGCATCGGAGATAGCTGATTGTTGGGGGTGTTAGGTATCGCAACCCCACTGATTAGATATTAATGACCTATTCTATGGATCGAAAATCAATATAAAAGTCCAGAACAAAACCATTAAACATTACAAGCTAAAACACAGGTGATTGCCTTTAAATTACTATTATGTAGCACCCAGGGATATGAGGTACTCGGTCCCGGGCAGTAACAAATGGGAATATCACTCTGGTGGCTGTTGCCCGGTTCCGTGCCCTGGGCCCCTTTTGTAATGGGGGTATTTACAGGGGAGGTTAATGTTTTTGTCATGTGACAAGTAGGGTTGTGCTTGGGAGATGTCCCTTGGAGGACCAGTGCCAATGTAGTGACCCAGGTTGCTCTGTTTACGCCAATCTCAGTTGATTGGATCCCCATAGCATGGAGCATTTTGGGACCCTGACTGTCCCTTTGGGGTACAGTCTCCTTCTCTGTATGGTGAGCAGTGTGGACCATGCGGGGAGGTAAGTGTCCGAACCCCGATCCTAGTTTACTGCTGATGCCCCTGGATTATTTGGTTCGGTGAAGTCCATGAAGGTGTCCTCACCGGGCAGGTGTTTATCAAACCGTTTGAAACTGACACTTGACCTAGGGCCCTGTGCCCCGTGCATGCTCCGGTCCCAGCGGTATCTCCGGTAATTGTCCTGGCAACCTCTCTCCTGTGCCCCCGGGGTCACCGTTACACGGACCCAGTTCAGGTGCATCCGCACACCTCTCCTGTGTGCTACTTGACTCCCTACTCACTACCGACTGACCCCTCCCACCAGGCTGGCTATACCCAGGGATTCGTTCCCATGGCGACCATCCCCTTACATGGTTAACCCTCTATGCCCAGTGTGGAGTGAAGAACTAGGATTTTGGTCGTGTTTTGATTGGATCGGCACTGCTACTCCAGGTCCCAAGGGGTAGGTCCTGCATCCCCAAGAGGATGCAGTTCCCGGTAGTGCTGTGAGGGTCTCAGGGATGCTACAACTACATAAACGTAAAATTAAAACAAGGATAATAGTTAATATACTATACTAAATTGCAGCACAAATACTAGTTTAATATATATTTAATATTGTAGTACTGACACTGAAATACCAGTACAGAAAAAATGATGTATCTAATCAGAAACACTTCTACCATGAGGTGAGATGAGCATTTCAGGGGTCAATCAGGGGTTGTCAAAAAACTCAGCCGTAAAATGCCACATGATGGATGTCTGGAAAATAAATATGCCACTCCGCTTGTAACTGAAGTATGGTGCTCGAGTAGGGGTCCAGTCCATATATTGTTACAAAATAACCTTGGCACTCAAATTGTAAAAAAAAATAATAGAAAGATTTTAATAGCAAAAAAAATAAAAATGCATTTTTGATTTTTATGTCACATATAACTGGCCTTTATCAGAATATGAGCTGATTGCTGGATGTAGTAAGAAACCATGGAAACAGCGCAGGGGAAAGTGACAAATGGAGGACGCGAGTAAAGATGAGCGGACCTTTGTAAGTTCGGTTCGGCAGGTACAGTCGAACCTTAAAAAAAGTTTGGTTTTTGACCCCGACTTGATCCAAACCTCAATGGAAGTCAGTAATTGGGCAGTTTGTGTCTTCACCCACATGCTTTCAGCCATAAACAGGACACTTCCGGGGAAGGGTGGGCAGGGTTTTACAATTTAATTTTTGTGTGTGCATATTGCTCTGATCACACTGATTTTACCCCAGTGTGAGTTGTTCAAACACTGCAAGCGGCTCGCACAGGGCTGAGCATCACTCACACCCAAGCACAGCGATGCTCACTTGAGTGGTTTGCACTCGTAACTCACGCAAACTTCAAACCCGAACTTTGTTTTTTTGGTAGTCAGTTACAAAACCAAACTCCGAACATCGAACTTCAGGTTCGCTCATCTCTAGACATGAGTTCCTCAAAGTGAAATGGTTATACAAGTCAGATCTTTTCCTTACCCCAAACTCACTAAGCACACCATAATTCATTGAAGTTGCCTGTTCATCTCTTGGTACTATCTTCCTTGGAATGCTTCCACTAGGCAGCCCCATCAACAGCTATGGCAAGAATGAAAGTAATGAGCACAAACAATGTAACATATATATTATATAACAGTAACAATTTGGAGATATTGAGGTTTATACCCACCTGATAAAGTGATGCCAAATTGCTACCTAGACTCGAATACCCCGATAAATTGTGATTTAAATTATTAAAGTGGTATTTTCAGAGTTAAACAAGATTATATTCTTATTGTATTTTTGAAATATACCGCCTGTATCAAGTCCTCCGAGCTTTTGCTATATAGCATTTGCTATATTTATAGACAATTAGAATTATAACAGTGCTATTTAATAGAAATCTCCATTGTTTCCTTCCAGTGCATACAAAGAAAAAACGTCTGTCCTGATCACATGATAAACAAAGGAATTTAGTGTATTTAACCCCTTCAGCCCCCAGCCTGTTTTCACCTTAAAGACCCGGCCATTTTTTGCAATTTTGACCAGTGTCACTTTGACAGGTTATAACTCTGGAACACTTCAACGGATCCTGGCGATTCTGAGATTGTTTTTTCGTGACATATTGTACTTCATGTCAGTGGTAAATTTAGGCCGATATGTTTTGCGTTTATTTGTGAAAATTTCGGAAATTTGGCGAAAATTTTGAAAATTTTGCAATTTTCAAAATTTGAAATTTTATGCCCATAAATCTGAGAGATATGTCACACAAAAAAGTTACTAAATAACATTTCTCACATGTCTACTTTACACCAGCGCAATTTTTGAAAAAAAAAAAAATTCCGTTAGGAAGTTAGAAGGGTTCAAAGTTCATCACCAATTTCTCATTTTTCCAACAAAATTTACAAAAAAAATTTTTTAGGTACCACATCACATTTGGAGTGATTTGAGAAACCTAGGCGACAGAAAATACCCAAAAGTGACCGAATTCTAAAATCTGCACCCCTCACTCTGCTCAAAACCACATCCAAGAAGTTTATTAACCCTTTAGGAGCTTCACAGCAACCAAAGCAATGTAGACGAAAAAATGAAAATTTTACTTTTTTAACACAAAAATGTTACTTTAGCCATAAAAATTAGTATTTTCACAAGGGTATCAGGAAAAATGCATCATAAAATGTATCGTGCATTTTCTCCTGAGTACGCAGATACCCCATATGTGGTGGAAATCAAATGTTTGGGCACACAGCAGGACTCGGAAGGCAAGGAGCGCCATTTGAATTTTTGAGTGCAAAATTAGCTGCACTCATTAGCGGACGCCATGTCGGGTTTGAAGACTCCCCGAGGTGCCTAAACAATGGAGCTCCCCCATAAGTGACCCCATTTTGGAAACTAGAGCCCTCAAATATTTTTTCTAGATGTTTGATGTGCACTTTGAACCCCTGGGGGCTTCACACAAGTTTATAACGTTGAGCCATGAAAAGAAAAAAAAATTTTTTTACCACAAAACGGTTGCTTCAACCACGTAGCTTTTTTTATCACAAGGGTATCAGGAAAAAATGCACCATAAAATGTATTGTGCATTTTCTCCTGAGTACGCAGATACCCCATATGTGGTGGAAATCAAATGTTTGGGCACACAGCAGGACTCGGAAGGCAAGGAGCGCCATTTGAATTTTTGAGTGCAAAATTAGCTGCACTCATTAGCGGACGCCATGTCGGGTTTGAAGACTCCCCGAGGTGCCTAAACAATGGAGCTCCCCCATAAGTGACCCCATTTTGGAAACTAGAGCCCTCAAATATTTTTTCTAGATGTTTGATATGCACTTTGAACCCCTGGGGGCTTCACAGAAGTTTATAACGTTGAGCCGTGAAAAGAAAAAAAGTTTTTTTAACAAAAAACTGTTGCTTCAACCAGGTAGCTTTTTTTATCACAAGGGTATCAGGAAAAAATGCACCATAAAATGTATTGTGCATTTTCTCCTGAGTACGCAGATACCCCATATGTGGTGGAAATCAAATGTTTGGGGACACGGCAGGACTCGGAAGGCAAGGAGCGCCATTTCACAGCAAAATTGGTTGGAATTATTAGCGGACGCCATGTTGCGTTTGGAGACCCCCCTGAAGTGCCTAAACAATGGAGCTCCCCCACAATTGACCCCATTTTGGAAACTAGACCCCTCATGGAATTTATCTAGCTGTTTAGGGAGCACTTTGAACCCCTGGAGGCTTCACAAACGTTTGTAATGTTCAGCCGTGAAAATATTTTATTTTTTTTACCACAAAATTGTTTTTTCAAACAGGTAGCTTTTTTTTCCACAAGGGTATCAGGAAAAAATGCACCATAAAATGTATTGTGCAATTTCTCCTGAGTACGACGATACCTCATATGTGGTGGAAATCAATTGTTTGGGCGTACGGCGGGGCTCAGAAGAGAAGGAGCACCATTTCACAGTAAAATTGATTGGAATTATTAGCAGACGCCATGTTTCATTTGGAGACCCCCTGAGGTGCCTAAACAATGGAGCTCCCCCACATGTGATCCCATTTTGGAATGTAGACCCCCCCCATACAAAAAAAATTAGTTTGGCGAAATAAAAAATACAGACATCAGTAGAAAAAAAAAAAAAAATGAGCGCCTGCCAAGACCAGTGCCAAACGTGAGAGCAATGCACGAGTCTCGCATCGCATCATCCACTGCAGTCTGGAAGCGAGCAACTGCACTGGATAATGCGATGCGAGAGGGCGGGGCGGCAGATGAGAAAGGGCTCAGCGGATGGAAGATGGGAAAGGGCGCAGCGGGTGGAGGAGCGGCAGAGGGCGCAGCGGATGGATGATGGGAAATGGCGCAGCGGATGGATGGGAAATGGCGCAGCGGATGAAGGAGCGGCAGAGGATTGGGGGGGTGAGATGGGGATACCTACCTTACAGGATGGATCTAGGCAGCAGGATCACAGCAGACAGAAGAGGCAGCAGATGAAAGAGGCAACAGATCGAGGAGGGTGAGAGGGGGCAGTAGATGGAAAATGGGAGAGAGCAGGCAGCAGATCAGGGAAAGGGGCAGAGTCTGATGGGAGAGAGAGATGGCACATGGAGGAGGGGGGGCCCCGGGGGGAGGGTGGCTTGCAGCACATGTAGGGGGAGGGTGGCTTGCAGCACATGTAGGGAGAGGGTGGCTGGCTTGCAGCACATGTGGGGGGAGGGTGGCTGGCTTGCAGCACATGTGGGGGGAGGGTGGCTGGCTTGCAGCACATGTGGGGGGAGGGTGGCTGGCTTGCAGCACATGTGCAAGCACACCCATATCCTTCATAGCATTCCAAAGTTTTTTCGATCAACACAGTTAAAAAGTTTGCTGTAGTTAATGAAGCAAAAATAGATCTTCTTGTTGTATTCTTTGGCCTTTTTCATTATTATTATTATTATTATTATTTATTATTATAGCGCCATTTATTCCATGGCGCTATACAAGTGAAAGAGGGTATACGTACAACAATCATTAACAGTACAAAACAGACTGGTATAGGAGGAGACAGGACCCTGCCTGCGAGGGCTCACAGTCTACAGGGAATGGGTACAATAGGTGAGGACAGAGCTGGTGGCGCATTGGTCTACTGGACTGGCGCATTGGTCTATTGTAGGTTGTAGGCTTGTTGGAAGAGGTGGGTCTTGAGGTTCCTCTTGAAGCTTTCCACGGTAGGGGAGAGTCTGATGTGCTGAGGTGGAGCGTTCCAGAGTATGGGGGATGCACGGGAGAAATCTTGTACGCGATTGTGGGAAGAGGAGATAAGAGAGGAGCAGAGAAGGAGATCTTGTGAGGATCTGAGGTTGCGTGAAGGTAGGTACCGGAAGACTAACTGCCACACCATCATCACCGGGCTCCCCAATGGCAGCAGTGGTCCCTCACATTAATCAATCTAATGTTAGTGTACCACCCCTGTGCAAGCAGCCGGGCTGCTGCCGCTCGGATCTGGATCCACGGTGGCTCGAGGGGTCTCCGGACCCGGAGGTCACGTGGCCTCTCGATTAAAAGAAGGGCGGGAGATATACACAGGGGGGTTTTAGAAAGTTCGTTACGCCATCCACGGTGCGTGGTAATGTGAGGGACCACCCCTGCCATTTGGGAGCCCGGTGATGATGGTGTGGCAGCCTGATATTTAACCCCTCCGTGGTTAGGGGGTTTGTGTCCTGGGGCCCGTTGATGATGGACGGTGTTTGGGTGACATGGGGGTATAGGAACAGGGGTTTCCAATGTACTCACTCAGTCCCAAATTAACAACACCGACAGCTTGTAAACCAGAATTCTGAGCACCACTGCAGCCTGCGGGGAGCACATCTGGATCCGTGCCCTTGGTGTTGCGGTTGGTTTGTGGCCCTGTCCTTGGCACTTCAAACTCGATTGGACCCGTTGGTATGAAACTCTCCAGGTCCCACTCACCCGTATGGCTAATGGAGTGAGATTGCTCTCAGGGTTCACGCGTAGGATTTCTTTGGACTGTAGTGGGAAAGTCCTATCCCATCGGTGCGCTAGTACCCCAATTTTGGAGCGGGTTGAGGTTGACACATGAAGTCTTCATACCCGTCGGGTAAATTACCGGAATGCGTGAAGCTACTTAACCCGTCGTGCCCTGGCCCCTGCCCGGTGATAGCTCAAGGCCGCCGGCTGCCCTCTTCTGCAGTCCGTGCCCCTTTACACTGTCCCCTGCGACCGGGTTCCAACTTCTACCAGGCCCAGACCAATGTCTGCCACCTGGTACACAGGAGCTCACCTCCGTGGCCTCTCCTCACAAGAGCCACTTCACCTCCTCTCTCTTCCCCTGTCAACTCTCCACTCTCAACTGTCACTGTCCTCACTTTCTCCTCACCAACCCCCCATGTGGGCAGCCCTATTCTCTTCAGACCCCCCAATGGTGTGTCTGGTAGGTTCAAGTGGGAAGTGTTCCCAGGATTTTGATTGGCTAAGTTGTTAGCAACACCAAAGGACCAGGATTCGTAACCAAAGAGGATGGATCCTGAGCAGAAGGGCAGATTGCACAATACACTGTGATGACCTTGATTGGTCAGGGCGTATCATTAGCAATTTCCTCTCTTGTTCCTCTGCCTTTTATGAATCCTGCTTGTTCTTCTGGCACCTCTTTGTCAAAGTAAGGCTGTAGCAATCTTTGTAGGATCTTCAATAGTATTTTGCTGGCATGAGGTATGAGTACAATAGTCACATAGTTTCCACAGTTGATAGTGTCTCCCTTCTTCAGAATCAGAATAAGGTTTGATAACATCAACAGCTGCATCAGAACAGACTTTATTAGCTCTATTGGAATATAGTCATATGCAGATGCTTTGCTTTTTGACAGAAGTTTTATCGCAGCAATGACTAAAGGGTGCTTTACACGCTGCGATATCGCTACCGATATATAGTCGGGGTCACGTCGTTAGTGATGCACATCCGGCACCGGTAGCGACATCGCAGCGTGTGACACCAAAGAGCGACGATCAATGACTGCAAAATCATTCAAAAATGGTGATCGTTGACACGTCGCTACTTTCCTTAATATCGCTGCTGCCACAGGTACGATGTTGTTCGTCGCTCCTGCGGCATCACACATCGCTATGTGTAACACTGCAGGAATGCCGAACATCTCCTTACCTGCGTCCACCGGCAATGAGGAAGGAAGCATGTGAGCGGGATGTTATGTCCCGCTCATCTCCGCCCCTCCGCTTCTATTGGCCGGCCGCTTAGTGACGCTGCAGTGACGTTGCT
This sequence comes from Anomaloglossus baeobatrachus, assembly GCF_048569485.1. Taxonomy (NCBI): domain Eukaryota; kingdom Metazoa; phylum Chordata; class Amphibia; order Anura; family Aromobatidae; genus Anomaloglossus; species Anomaloglossus baeobatrachus. The sequence continues at coordinate 589,507,230 of NC_134353.1, read as the reverse complement.
ATGATGCTGAACACACCTCCCCCTTGAAGGAGGGATTGTTCAGCGGTCACAGCGACGTTGTTGACAAGGTATGTTCGTGTGATGCTGCCGTAGTGATAATGTTCGCTACGGCAGCGAGCACCAAATGTCGCACGAACGATGGGGGCAGGTGCTATCGCTCTCGACATCGCTAGCAATCGCTAACAATGTTGCAGCGTGTAAAGCACCCTTTAGTCTTTCAAGATGTTTGGTTTGCTATAATTTACTGTCTCAGTTTGTATCACTAAGTCATGCTTTTACAGGTGCCCGTGTGCTCTTTCCATCTTTCCTTGATCTCTTATGGCTCAGTTAGTTTGTTCCCTAGTGCCTTTCAACATTCCCACTCTTGAATAAAACTTTCACTTTAATCTTTTGGTATGCATTCCTGGTCATGGCCTTCAGATCTTCGGTTTCTATCTCTGTACATATCTGAATGATTCTCTTTAGTCTTTTACTAACATTGTCTGTGTCATGTTTGTTACATTTTGTTTTTGCCATTTGTCTTTCTCTGATTGTCTTTAGGGTCTCTTCTATGAAGCATGCCTGTGTGGGTCTCTTCTGCCTTTTGATTATTCTCTTTCTGGCTTCTTCAGTACATTCTTATATGTGTCTATAATTCCTCAGGCTTCCTTTCATCCATGTACCAAATCCAATAGACCCCCTATCATGTGTAGGTGACGCACGTGGCAGAGGGAAAAGTGACCAAAAGCGATAAAATACAAATATAATTTTTTTATTTTATTAAATACATTTGAAAATATACTACCAAAAAACAATCTTAATAAACTAAATGACAGGGAGGTTCCCAAGAAAAAACAGCAGGACAAGTTAAAGTGACAGTGCAACTAAAGACCCAATATGTTAATCTACCTTATAATAAATATTCCTGAGCATGCAAATAAAGTGCAGATAAGTTGTAATTGTGCAAAATCCGCAATAAAAATTTCTAAATAAACCAGGTTGCTGCTTATGCAGTCAGAAAAATGGTACAGAAACTGCAGAGCACAAAAAATAGTAACAGCAATTGTGAGTTATGCAGTGCCCTAATAGGAATAATGTAAAAACGAAATAGGAGATTAAATCGTATGCCTGAATTGTGGATCTGAGGGTTTAAGTAACCTGCTTGCCTGCTGCAGACCCCGACACGTGTTTCGTTACTTCCTCAGGAGGTGCTGGGTCTGTACATATCTTTTGGTGATAAAGTTCTTTGTCTGCTCGAATGATTCTCTTTTGTCTTTTACTTACATTGTCTGTGTCATGTTTGTTACGTTTTGCTTTTGCCATTTGTCTTTCTTTGATTAGCTTTAGGGTCTCTCCTGTTAACCCCTTCACCCCCGGCCACTAAAACACCCTAATGACCGGGCCATTTTTTGCAATTCTGACCAGTGTCACTTTGACAGGTTATAACTCTGGAACACTTCAACGGATTCTAGCGATTCTGACATTGTTTTTTCGTGACATATTGTACTTCATGATAGTGGTAAATTTCGTCCGATATTTTTTGTGTTTATTTGTGAACATTTCAGAAATTTTGCGAAGATTTTGAACATTTCGCAATTTTCAAACTTTGAAAATGTATGGCCATAAAGCCGAGAATTATGTCACACAAAATAGTTACTAAATAAAATTTCCCACTTGTCTAGTTTACATCAGCATAATTTTCGAAACAACATTTTTTCGTTAGGAAGTTAGAAGGGTTCAAAGTTCATCAGCAATTTCTCATTTTTCCAACAAAATTTACAAAATCCTTTTTTAGGGACCACATCACATTTTAGATGACTTTGAGAGGCCTAGGTGACAGAAAATACTCAAAAGTGACCCCATTCTAAAACCTGCACCCCTCACACTGCTCACAACCACATCTAAGAAGTTTATTAACCCTTCAGGTGTTTCACAGAAACCAAAGCAATGTGGAAGGAAAAAATTAAAATTTTACTTTTTAACACAAAAATGTTACTTTAGCCATAAAATTTTGCATTTTCACAAGGGAGAAAAGAGAAAATGCATCATACAATTTATTGTGCAATTTCTCTTGAGTACGCTGATACCCCATATGTGGTAAAAATCAATTGTTTGGGCGTACGGTGAAGCTCGGAAGGGAAGGCGCGCCATTTGAATTTTTGAATGCAAAATTAGCTGCACTCATTAGCTGACGCCATGTTGGGTTTGAAGACCCCCTGAGGTGCCAAAACAATTGAGCTCCACCACAAGTGACCCCATTTTGGAAACTAGAGCCCTCAAATAATTTTTCCAGATGTTTGGTGAGCACTTTGAACCCCTGGGGGCTTCACAGAAGTTTATAATGTTGAGCCATGAAAAGAAAACATTTTTTTTTTACCACAAAACTATTGCTTCAAATAGGTAGCTTTTTTTTCACAAGGGTATCAGGAAAAAATGCACCATAAAATTTATGGTGCATTTTTTCCTGAGTACGACAATACCCCATATGGGGTAAAAATCAATTGCTTGGGCGCACAGCAGGACTCTGAAGGGAAGGAGCGCCATTCGAATTTTTGAGCGCAAAATTAGCTAGACTCATTAGCATACGCCATATCGGGTTTGGAGACCCCTTGAGGTGCCTAAACAATGGAGCTCTCCCACAAGTTACCCCATTTTGAAAACTAGACCCCTCAATAAATGTATCTAGATGTTTGGTGAGCCTTTTGAACCCCCGGAGGCTTCACAGAAGTTGATAACGTTGAGCCGTGAAAATATATATATTTTTTTTACCACAAAACTGTTACTTGAACTAGGTAGCTTTTTTTCACAAGGGTATCAGGAAAAATTGCACCATAAAACGTATTGTGCAATTTCTCCTGAATACCTCATATGTGGTGGAAAGTAATTGTTTGGGCGCACAGCGAGGTTCAGCAGGGAAGAAGCACCATGTGACAGCAAAATTGGTTGGAATCATTAGCTGACATGATGTTGCATTTGGAGACCCCCTGAAGTACCTAAACAATGGAGCACCCCCACAAGTATCCCCATTTTGGAAACTAGACCCCTTAAGGAATTTATCTTGATGTTTAGTGAGCCCAAAGGGGCTCTACAGAAGTTGATAATGTTGAACCATGAATACATTTTTTTTTTTTTAATACAAAACTGTTACTTGAACCAGGTAACTTTTTTTTCACAAGGGAATCAGGAAAAAATGCATTATAAAACGTATTGTGCAATTTTTCCTGAGTATGCAGATACATCATATGTGGTGGAAAGCAATTGTTTGGGCGCATGGTGGGGCTCAGAAGAGAAGGAGTGCCATTTCACAGCAAAATTGGTTGGAATCATTTGCGGATGCCATGTCACAGTTGGAGACCCCTATGGTGCCTAAACAGTGGAGCTCCCCCACAAACGACCCCATTTTGGAACTAGACCCCTCAAGGAATTTATCTAGATGTTTGGTGAGCCCTTTGTACCCCCAAGGGTTCCACAGAAGTTGATAACGTTGAACCGTGAAAATTATTATTTTGTTTTTTACCACAAAATTTTTGCTTCAACCAGGTAGCTTTTTTTTTTTTACAATGGTATCAGGAAACACTGCACCATAAAACGTATTGTGCAATTTTTCCTGAGTACGCAGATACCTCATATGTGGTGGAAATCAATTGTTTGGGCGCACAACAGGGCTTGGAAGAAAAAGAGCACCATTTGACTTTTCAAACGCACAGACGCTGTGCTTCACTGATTGGCCGCTGCAGGACGCACAAAATCGGATGAGATACAAAAAACGTTGGGGATACGGAAAAAAAAAAGTCACGCCGAAAATTGAGCAAGGATGCCGACCCGTTACGTGCATCCCTGATCAGCGCTCGGCCGCTGCAGGACGCATACACGGATGAGACAAAAAAAAAAGTCCTGCCGAAAATTGACCACGGATGCAGATATGTTATCTGCATCACTGATCAGCGCTCGGTGGGACACACGGACGGATGAGGTGTAAAAATGGACAGGGGATACAAAAAAACAACAAAACAAAACAAAAAATTATACTCACAGTACCCAGAAGATTTGCAGGAGGATCACTGACCAGAGGAACTGCAGGAGGAATAGAAGGCAGCAAGTGGACAGCTTCTTACAGGAGCAGTAGGCAGGAAGTTGGACAGCTCATCAGAAGACCCAGGAAGGACACAGGAAGGACCCAGCGATGGAGGCAGATGTGATCGGGCCAGTGAAGACCTCGGATGACCCAGTGAAGGCAGGTAGGTGACATTGGAGAGGGAGAGCGGAGGGAGAGCAGATGGAGAGGGGGAGGGGGAGACCGGAGAAGCAGAGGCAAGAGAATGGGAGCAGAATAGAGATGGGGAGCAATTCGCGGTGGGGAGGCACACTGGCACAGGCAGGGGACATCGTGGGAGTGTGCAAGGGACATCGCGGGAGCACACAGGGGAAACAAGGGGAGCACGCAATACTCACAGTGGGAGCAGGAGCGGCAACCTGAAAGCAGCAACGACGGCAGCGGCGTGGTACTACAAGTACCAGCCGGTGCACGGTGCAGACATGCTGGGGGAGGGCTTCCCAGACCAACACAAGCCTGGGGGGGCGGTCACCTCCAGATCAGACCGTCTCACTGCATGCTGATTGGAGCAATTGCGTGATCGCTACAATCAGTGCTGCAGGGACTGGGGGGCGCGCCATGTTTGATCTACTGCTATGATCTGATGCAGCTGCTGCAGCACCTCATACCAGGATCTCACAGGATCGCATTGGTTCAGGCATTGTTTTAGCCGAAACCAGTGTGAACGATGTTTTTGGCGGTTCAGATTTGAACAGCCAATTCCAACGATCGTCGATGGAGGGTGCCGATGCCACCCCCCTGAGGTCAAACAAAGGTCCCCTGCTGTAAAAAACAGCAGGGGACATCATTTGAAAGCTGTTGCTATGGTCACGGCAATCAAATAAACTTTAGGTAGTAAAGTTACTTCCCTGGTCGTTAAGTCACGTAAAAATAGGACGTAACTTTATTGCCCATGGTCTTGAAGGGGTTAAGCATGCCTGTGTGCGTCTCTTCTGTCTTTTGATTATTGTCTTTCTGACTTCTTCAGTACATCCTTATATGTATCTATAATTCCTCAGGCTTTCTTTCATCCATGTCCTGTGATATAAATCGGTTGTGTAGACTGTTCCAAAAAAAATTTTCAGGTATGTTGGTCAAATCAAAGTTGGAAACAACCTGTTGTGTAGTCCGCTTGCACAGCTTGATTCTAATCTTTGATGTCCACAGTCAGCTCCTGGCCTTGTTTTCGTTAGAATGATTGACAACCTTCATCTGTGGCTAAAACATATGTAGTCAATATGTTTCTTATACAGTGCTGGCCAAAAGTATTGATAGCAAAAACTGTAGAAAGAAAGCGCACATAAGGTTTTAACCGATTGAGATAGGTGCAGGGAATAGGACAGGTACTCACCTGCTTCAGTTGTGACAGGCACAACTCCTTGTCAGCACGGAAAATGGTAAATGAATACAAAAGTGGTCAGCTGCAGCCCCGATATTGCAACAGGATGGGGGATGATCAAAAGAAATCGGGTTAAATGCTGCGCTAAAAACCACAATCCAAAGATATATCGTGAATTACTTTTCTTTATTTTCACAGGTCTACGCGTTTCAAAGGCATCTCCGCCTTCTTCATCAGGACAAAAGTCAGAAAAGAACAGCATAACACATGCTGCATGCAGAGGATACATATATACAACTGAAGTAGCCACGTTTAAAGAGATGACATCAGCTGGCTGATGACTAAGAGTCACATGGGGAGGGCAGGAACATATAGACAAAAAGAGAACAAAGAGAGAGAACAAAAAAAAAGAAAAGAAAGAGAAAAAAAGAGAGAGGAGAGAGAAAAAGAAACAAGAGCAAGGAGAAGAAAGGGAAATCAAAAAGGAAAAAAATGATAAAAAACTGGAGTACGAATAATTAATATTAATAAAAATGTAATAATGTGAAAAATTGCTATTTTTTGATTATTTATCAGTGTAAGTAATAATAAAAAAACACACCTATGGGGGAAGTGTTATTTGTGAAAATGAAAAATCATGGTAGAACATTATAATCGTCCCTTGAAAATAATGTTATAAGGGGCAATGAACTGACTGGTGCCAGAAAAACCATATAGGGTTATAAAGAGGGATTTATGAAAATCATATTTAAAGATTGATTATTTATTTTTATTATTCACCAAAAAGGGATTGTATGGAAAAGGAAAAAAAGGTGAGTGTAAAAGGGAACAAAAATAGTTTCAAAGAATGTAAATGGGTCCTCACAAACAATTGTAATAGTCTTGGAGGGCCAGAAAAAGGCAAAAATCACTAGATGGAAAGGTAAAAAACTTTTTTTTTTTGTTTTGTTGTCGAACGCGAGGATACTGTAGCAGAGTGATAGGGGGAAAAGACCTGTGCTGTGAAGGAGGTGACGAGAGTTCAACAGCATGAGAAAAAATATACTGCGCATGCGTGAAGAGGCACCGCTGCAGAGAGAACCCGAGGGGAAAGGTGAAATGAGTTCATAGCGTGGGGAAAAAAAACAAAAAACTAACCTATTTGCGCGTGCGCGGGGCTCTGTCTACGAAGGAGCCTTCCTGAAATGGAGTGTAGTGAGTTCATGGTGCAAAAGAGGGGGAAAAAAAGGGGAGGGCAAGGGGAGAAATTAGAAAGGCTGATAATGATGAAGGGAAAAAAAAAACAAACGTGCAGGTTTAAATTTAGGAAGAAAGAACATATGGAGTTATAAACGTAGAAAATGACAGCTACAACACAACAATGAAGGAGAAAGACAAATATTGTGTATACATATGAAGAGAGTCAAAATTTAATATTTGAATAAATATAAAATGAATTAAAATGAGACGCGTTGAAGATTAAAAACCGTAAATTAACCTGATACATTATTATTGAGGAAAAAATAAAATAAAAATTCATAAAAATATATAGTAACTTTGGTTTATAATAATAATTAGATAAAATACATATATATCTACAAATCTGAATAAAATGGAGACATTACCCATATAGGAAAAAATAAAAAGATAACACCATGTGGGTGAAATAAAAATGTATATCTTATACTAAAAAGATTTTTTGCATGTATATATGAATTTTAAAATGCATATAAAACAAAGATTTATGGAAAAACGAACAAGCAATAAATAAATTAATAAAAGAGATCAGTAATTTCATTTAGACCCGCAGGTTTCAAGGTACCAAGCTTATGGATCCAGAAGGTCTCCTTTTTACTTAACATATCCAACCTATTGGGTGTGTTAGGTGGAATATGCTCAATGGGAGTGATTTTGAAAGACATAGTCTTATTAGGGTGGAAACACATCTATGCGAGTAAAATCGGTCCGACTGGGCTGAAAAAAAACTCGGCTGATTTTAGTTCACGTTAGGTCCGAGTGCAACGCAAGTGCGATGCTTTTTCTGAATAAATTAATGATTTTACTAGCGTGTGTAATGCGTGTGTAATGCGTATTTTTTTACTATGTCATCTGCCATTCAGCTCTGCTACATGGCCGCTGACAGCAGACACAGACAGCCATGTAGCAGAGCTGAATGGCAGATGACAGCAGACACAGATAGAGCCGCACAATCAGAATGAACTCGGGTTAACTTCACCCGACTTCATTGTCATGCTGCGGCTCTGTCTGTGTCGCGTCCTGATTAGCGGTCACCTGTGAAGGACTCACCGGTGACCACTAAACTCCTGAGTGACTGAAGTTAGCAGCCCTCTCTCATATACTCACCGATCCCCGGCGCCGCGCTGCATGGCATTCACACTGCTCCGGCGGCTTTTACTATTTTGAAAAAGCCGGCCGCTCATTAAACAATCTCGTATTCCCTGCTTTCCCTGCCCACAGGCGCCTATGATTGGTTGCAGTGAGACACGCCTCCACGCTGAGTGAAAGGTGTCTCGATGCAACCAATCACAGCAGCCGGTGGGCGGGTCTATACTGTGCAGTGAAATAAATAAATAATTTAAAAAAACGGCGTGTGGTCCCCCCAATTTTAATACCAGCCAGATAAAGCCATACAGCTGAAGGCTGGTATTCTCAGGATGGGGAGCTCCACGTTATGGGGAGCCCCCCAGCCTAACAATATCAGTCAGCAGCCGCCCAGAATTGCCGCATACATTATATGCGACAGTTCTGGGACTGTACCCGGCTCTTCCCAATTTACCCTGGTGCGTTGGCAAATCGGGGTAATAAGGAGTTACTGGCAGCCCATAGCTGCCACTAAATCCTAGATTAATCATTTCAGGCGTCTATGAGACACCCTCCATGATTAATCTGTAAATTACAGTAAATAAACACACACACACATGAAAAAATCATTTATTAGAAATAAAAAACACAAACAAATTCCCTCATTACCAATTTAATAAGCTCCAAAAAGCCCTCCATGTCCGGCGTAATCCACGGACCTCCACCTCTGCTGCATGGAGGTGACCGGAGCTGCAGCAGACACCGCCGCTCCTGTCACTTCCACGCAGCAACTGAGGTCTCTAACATGCGTATCAGATCATGTTATTTACCTCATTGACTGTATTTGTGGCAAACAATATGTAGGTAGGACCTGTCAAGCTTTGCACAACAGACTGAATTCACACAGGTATAATGTTAAAATAGGGTATATGCTACATGGCCTCTCTAGACACTGCGCCTTGTTCCATAATAAGACTATGTCTTTCAAAATCACTCCCATTGAGCATATTCCACCAAACACACCCAATAGGTTGGATATGTTAAGTAAAAAGGAGACCTTCTGGATCCATAAGCTTGGTACCTTGAAACCTGCGGGTCTAAATGAAATTACTGATCTCTTTTATTAATTTATTTATTGCTTGTTCATTTTTCCATAAATCTTTGTTTTATATGCATTTTAAAATTCATATATACATGCAAAAAATCTTTTTAGTATAAGATAAACATTTTTATTTCACCCACATAGTGTTATCTTTTTATTTTTTCCTATATGGGTAATGTCTCCATTCTATTCAGATTTGTAGATATATATGTATTTTATCTAATTATTATTATAAACCAAAGTTACTATATATTTTTATGAATTTTTATTTTATTTTTTCCTCAATAATAATGTATCAGGTTAATTTACGGTTTTTAATCTTCAACGCGTCTCATTTTAATTAATTTTATATTTATTCAGATATTAATTTTTGACTCTCTTCATATGTATACACAATATTTGTCTTTCTCCTTCATTGTTGTGTTGTAGCTGTCATTTTCTACGTTTATAACTCCATATGTTCTTTCTTCCTAAATTTAAAACTGCACGTTTTGTTTTTTTTTCCCTTCATCATTATCAGCCTTTCTAATTTCTCCCCTTCCCCTCCCCTTTTTTTCCCCCTCTTTTGCACCATGAACTCACTACACCCCATTTCAGGATGGCTCCTTCGTAGACAGAGCCCCGCGCATGCGCAAATAGGTTAGTTTTTTGTTTTTTTTTCCCCACGCTATGAACTCATTTCACCTTTCCCCTCGGGTTCTCTCTGCAGCGGTGCCTCTTCACGCATGCGCAGCATATTTTTTCTCATGCTGTTGAACTCTCGTCCCCTCCTTCACAGCACAGGTCTTTTTCCCCTATCACTCTGCTACAGTATCCTCGCGTTCGACAACAAAACAAAAACAAAAAAAAAAAAAGTTTTTTACCTTTCCATCTAGTGATTTTTGCCTTTTTCTGGGCCTCCAAGACTATTACAATTGTTTGTGAGGACCCATTTACATTCTTTGAAACTATTTTTGTTCCCTTTTACACTCACCTTTTTCTCCACACAATCCCTTTTTGGTGAATAATAAAAATAAATAAAGAATCTTTAAATATGATTTTCATAAATCCCTCTTTATAACCCTATATGGTTTTTCTGGCACCAGTCAGTTCATTGCCCCTTATAACATTATTTTCAAGGGACGATTATAATGTTCTACCATGATTTTTCATTTTCACAAATAACACTTCCCCCATAGGTGTGTTTTTTTATTATTACTTACACTGATAAATAATCAAAAAATAGCAATTTTTCACATTATTACATTTTTATTAATATTAATTATTCGTACTCCAGTTTTTTATCATTTTTTCCTTTTTGATTTCCCCTTCTTCTCCTTGCTCTTGTTTCTTTTTCTCTCCCCTCTCTCTTTTTTTCTCTTTCTTTTCTTTTTTTTCTCTCTTTGTTCTCTTTTTGTCTATATGTTCCTGCCCTCCCCATGTGACTCTTAGTCATCAGCCAGCTGATGTCATCTCTTTAAACGTGGCTACTTCAGTTGTATATATGTATCTGTGAAGCCCCACAGGTGTAGTGTCGGTGCATTACCTTCAGGGACTCCACTCGGCTGGATCTGTCACAGGTAGGAGATCTTCTTCTTGTCGTGACGCCACTCTCAGTATTGCGGCCAGTAGGGGACCGCCACTGCAGGTTAAGGGATGCCTGGGGCTGATGGTGGGTGCAGCCAGTTGTAGTAGCCTCCTGAGAGTGAGGCAAGCCCCAGGGCCCTGTGTAGATGTGTAGAACTACAAGGCGCAGAATGACTCAACACAGGCAGGATGTCTTTCAGGGTTTTTACTCACAGTTGATGGCAGGGTGAGTGACCCGGGCGTAGCTGGGATGAACCAAGCGGGAACCAGGTGTCCTTCAGGCTGACTTGTGAGGGTGACTACTAACTCGCCTTCCTTAGCCCTTGGTGGTTTGGGGTAACCCCGACTTTGAGTCCCTATGGGGGTCACCCAGGGAAGATGCTGCAGCCTCTCTCCCCTTCGGTTGCCGTTTGCTTGTCGCCTGGACCAGGCCACTCCAGCTGCTTGCCTCCTGTGACCTATGGGCCCTAACTGTGGCTACGTGGCTGCGGCTTTTGTAGTGTTGTGGCGTGGGCTTTGAGAGCCCCACACCGGCAGGTTTAGCAAAAGAAAGCTGGATCTATCTCCGCTTCGGGATCTGCCGCCCGTTTGGGCCTGGTACTCCCTAGCAGTCTCCTTACTTCCCACTCTGTGCTCTCTCTTTAGCTGGAGATGGGTTTCGGGTAGCACTCCTAGTTGACCGTTCTCCCCCGTCGGTAGCCACTGCGCGGACGCTGTCAGACTCCAGCAGCCCAGGGGAAGGGGTCAGCTCCTCTCGGAGCTCCCTGGACTCTGCTCTGAACCGGCTCACATCTGGGACCTTCACTGCTGCTCCTGTCAGAGCTTCACTTTCCTGCTCCTCACTCCTCCACACTCTGCTGCAGACTCTAGACTGTTTACTCCTCCTTCTCTTTTCCCTTTTGTGCCTGCCTACGCCACCTAGCAACCAGATTCTCTTACCACACCCCTTGAGAGGAGATGGAGGCTTTTGGCCCCCTCCACTATTCCAGTGAAGGTCAAGGCTTTTCCCCCTCCTGGGATCCCCAGGGGTCCTCTCATGGGTACATGTGTGAGACCTGATCACTATGCGCCTGTGTTCCACACCCCGGTCAGCCTTCTGGATTACCTGTATTGTACTGTCCCCAGCATGGGTGCAGTACTCAGTGGTGCCTGACCAGGTCAGGGGCGCCACATTCCCCCTTAGTTATCACCAGCACGTCCTCGGGCTGCAAGACAACATTTTAAAAATGCATAAAACATTAAAACATGTAAAACATTTTAAAAGCACCAGGTACCATACATCACCACCCTCCACCCACAAGTCCGTTAACCCACCCAAACCCTTTCAGGAGGCAGGTCACCGGTCCTTTTGGTAACCAGATCTGGGCCATCTACTTCCCCAGACCTTTCCTCCAATCTGCCTCTCCCTTTGGCCGCAGCTTCAGCCACTTCTGGCAGGATGTAGAGGCGGCTTACATGGGCTGGTGGTTTCAGGGTATACCTGGCCTGGTGGATCCGCGCCTTCAGCCTCTTCTGGCAGGATGCAGAGGCGGCCTCCACAGTTGGTGCTGACCAGGTACCCTCTTTGTGGTGGAGAGCCAGGCCCCATAAACAGGCATGCTCTCTGGTCGCAGGTGAGCCAAGGCCCTATATACGGACGGGCTCCTCCTGGTTGCAGACGAGCCAAGCCCCTAAACAGGCTGACTCTGGTGGTGGTGGTGCCCTCTGGTGTAACTATTTACACTGCGAGAGTTTGTGGCTATAGCCAGTTCATAGCCTTAAGGTTTATTTCTCACATTAGTTTATGTGGGCACATTCTTAAACTTGTAAAACGTTGCAAAACAAACTTTTTCCAAACTGGTAACTTCTATGCTTCTTTCTGTACTTTATGTGGATTCCTCCTCACCAGGGCTTGGGCCTGTAGGGCTGCGGCGCCGTGTCTTGCGGACTGGATTCTGCGGGGTACAGCTTACAAGCTCCCAGGTGAGGCTTTTGGGTTGATCTTCTTCAGCAGACGGTGTCAGGTCTTCTTCATCCCAGCGGGAATATGGCAACATCTCTGGCTCTGGGCATGGATCCACTGCTGGTGGCTCCTGAGTCAGCTCCTCAGTTTCCTGGCCTCCTCTCCCCCTTAGTTCTTCTTGGCACTCCTTTGGTGGCAGTGCTGGGGATGGGCTTCCTTCAGCAGGCCCAGGCGGGGGACTCTTTGGCATGATTGCTGCAGGGGTTGCCGGAATCCTCTTGGGGGTATGCGGAGGGAGCATGTACTGGTCCACCAACCATTGTGGAAACTTGGCCTCCATGTCAGCCTTTAGCTGCCAGTATGCGGGATCCTCCCCCAGCGTGGGCTTTCCAGCAGGGACCTCTTTGGACTGGGGAGCGGTGTCTGCTCTGGCCTTGCAGGCCGGGGAAAATGGTGATGCAATCTCTTGGCGGGCCGCGCCTGGCATGGTGGCGGCCTGGTCTTGGCGGGCCGCGCCCTGTATGGCGGCGGCCTGGTCTTGGCGGGCCGCGCCCTGTATGGCGGCGGCCTGGTCTTGGCGGGCCGCGCCCTGTATGGCGGCGGCCTGGTCTTGGCGGGCCGCGCCCTGTATGGCGGCGGCCTGGATCGGCGTCGCAGCTGCGATGGGATCTGTGCAGGCTGGGCTGGGCGTCGCTGCAGGGACCGGGTCTTGGTGGGCCGAGCAGGGCATCGCTGCGGCGGCCGGGGCTTGGCGGGCCGAGCAGGGCATCGCTGCGGCGGCCTGGTCTTGGCGGGCCGAGCAGGGCATCGCTGCGGCGGCCGGGTCTTGGCGGGCCGAGCAGGGCATCGCTGCGGCGGCCGGGTCTTGGCGGGCCGAGCAGGGCATCGCTGCGGCGGCCTGGGCTTGGCGGGCCGCACCTGGCGTGGCTGCGGCCTGGCTCAGCGTCGCCGCGCCGGGCGCCTCTTCAGGGACCGCGGGCGTGGCAGCAGGGGTCGGGGCATCCGGGCCGGCAGGGGTAATACTGGACTCACCCATCGGTGGCAGCATCGGGGTCTGAGTCGTCACCGTCCGGTCTGGCACTCGTCGTGCGGTTCCCCTCTCATAGGCCTGAACCGCGGCAGCCATCTCCAGAAGTTCCATGCGTTCTTCTCTGATCTGCTCCACGACCCGGGTCTCCAGTCGGTCGCAGAACTGGGCCAGCTCCCGATACCACCAGGCAGCGGAGCCCGGTTCTGGGTTTCTGCGGTCAGACGCCATTTCTTCTGCGCCCTCTTCTGCACGATTTCCCAGCAGTGGACTCGCCGTTGCCTCTAGTAGCAAGCTGTTCAGTTTCCGCTCTGCCTCTTTCAGCAGCTCCTCTCCCAGCAGCAGGCTTCTGGCTCCCTTTCTGTCCCGACGTCTCTGAACGCCTCCGCTCTCTTCACAAGCGAGGTCAGAACTCTGCAGGGGATCTCTGGGTAGCCACGCCTCTTCGTGGGCGGTAACTTCTCCCAGCGCGGGCTGCTGTTGTTTTTCAGCGCGCTTTTCATGGTGGCAATATGGCGGCGCTTCCAATTTTTCAAGCGGACCGCCCAGGCACATGGTCACCTGTCTGAACAGGTCTAGTCCTTATCCTGTTCGTGACGCCAGATGTGAAGCCCCACAGGTGTAGTGTCGGTGCATTACCTTCAGGGACTCCACTCGGCTGGATCTGTCACAGGTAGGAGATCTTCTTCTTGTCGTGACGCCACTCTCAGTATTGCGGCCAGTAGGGGACCGCCACTGCAGGTTAAGGGATGCCTGGGGCTGATGGTGGGTGCAGCCAGTTGTAGTAGCCTCCTGAGAGTGAGGCAAGCCCCAGGGCCCTGTGTAGATGTGTAGAACTACAAGGCGCAGAATGACTCAACACAGGCAGGATGTCTTTCAGGGTTTTTACTCACAGTTGATGGCAGGGTGAGTGACCCGGGCGTAGCTGGGATGAACCAAGCGGGAACCAGGTGTCCTTCAGGCTGACTTGTGAGGGTGACTACTAACTCGCCTTCCTTAGCCCTTGGTGGTTTGGGGTAACCCCGACTTTGAGTCCCTATGGGGGTCACCCAGGGAAGATGCTGCAGCCTCTCTCCCCTTCGGTTGCCGTTTGCTTGTCGCCTGGACCAGGCCACTCCAGCTGCTTGCCTCCTGTGACCTATGGGCCCTAACTGTGGCTACGTGGCTGCGGCTTTTGTAGTGTTGTGGCGTGGGCTTTGAGAGCCCCACACCGGCAGGTTTAGCAAAAGAAAGCTGGATCTATCTCCGCTTCGGGATCTGCCGCCCGTTTGGGCCTGGTACTCCCTAGCAGTCTCCTTACTTCCCACTCTGTGCTCTCTCTTTAGCTGGAGATGGGTTTCGGGTAGCACTCCTAGTTGACCGTTCTCCCCCGTCGGTAGCCACTGCGCGGACGCTGTCAGACTCCAGCAGCCCAGGGGAAGGGGTCAGCTCCTCTCGGAGCTCCCTGGACTCTGCTCTGAACCGGCTCACATCTGGGACCTTCACTGCTGCTCCTGTCAGAGCTTCACTTTCCTGCTCCTCACTCCTCCACACTCTGCTGCAGACTCTAGACTGTTTACTCCTCCTTCTCTTTTCCCTTTTGTGCCTGCCTACGCCACCTAGCAACCAGATTCTCTTACCACACCCCTTGAGAGGAGATGGAGGCTTTTGGCCCCCTCCACTATTCCAGTGAAGGTCAAGGCTTTTCCCCCTCCTGGGATCCCCAGGGGTCCTCTCATGGGTACATGTGTGAGACCTGATCACTATGCGCCTGTGTTCCACACCCCGGTCAGCCTTCTGGATTACCTGTATTGTACTGTCCCCAGCATGGGTGCAGTACTCAGTGGTGCCTGACCAGGTCAGGGGCGCCACATATCCTCTGCATGCAGCATGTGTTATGCTGTTCTTTTCTGACTTTTGTCCGGATGAAGAAGGCGGAGATGCCTTTGAAACAAGTAGACCTGTGAAAATAAAGAAAAGGAATTCACGATATATCTTTGGATTGTGGTTTTTAGCGCAGCATTTAACCCGATTTCTTTTGATCATCCCCCATCCTGGCCAAAAGTATTGGCACCCCTGTGATTCTGTCAGAGAATACTCAGTTTCTTCCTGAAAATTATTGCAATCACAAATTCTTTGGTATTATTATCTTCATTTAATTTGTTTTCAATGAAAAAATAAAAAAAAATATGTCAAAAAGCCAAATTGGATATAATTCCACACCAAACATAAAAAAGGGGGTGGACAAAAGTATTGGCACTGTTTGAAAAATCATGTGATGCTTCTCTAATTTGTGTAATTAACAGCACCTGTAACTTACCTGTGGCACGTAACAGGTGTTGGCAATAACTAAATCACACTTGCAGCCAGTTGACATGGATTAAAGTTGACTCAACCTCTGTCCTGTGTCCTTGTGTGTACCACATTGAGCATGGAGAAAAGAAAGAAGACCAAAGAACTGTCTGAGGACTTGAGAATCCAAATTGTGAGGAAGCATGAGCAATCTCAAGGCTACAAGTCCATCTCCAAAGACCTGAAAGTTCCTGTGTCTATGATGTGCAGTGTCATCAAGAAGTTTAAAGCCCATGGCACTGTGGCTAACCTCCCTAGATGTGGAAGGAAAATAAATATTGACGAGAGAGTTCAACGCAAGATTGTGCGGATGGTGAATAAAGAACCTCGACTAACATCCAAACTAGTTCAAGCTCCCCTGCAGTCCGAGGGTACAACAGTGTTAACCCATACTATCCGTCGGCGTCTGAATGAAAAGGGACTGTATGGTAGGATACCAAGGAAGACCCCACTTCTTACCCCGAGACATAAAAAATCCAGGCTGGAGTTTGCCAAAACTTACCTGAGAAAGCCTAAAATGTTTTGGAAGAATGTTCTCTGGTCAGATGAGACAAAAGTAGAGCTTTTTGGGAAAAGCCATCAACATAGAGTTTACAGGTTAAAAAAGAGGCATTCAAAGAAAAAAACACGGTCCCTACAATTAAACATGGTGGAGGTTCCCTGATGTTTTGGGGTTGCTTTGCTGCCTCTGGCACTGGACTGGTTGACCGTGTGCATGGCATTATGAAGTCTGAACACTACGAACAAATTTTGCAGCATAATGTAGGGCCCAGTGTGAAAAAGCTGGGTCTCCCTCAGAGGTCATGGGTCTTCCAGCAGGACAATGACCCAAAACACACTTCAAAAAGCACTAGAAAATGGTTTGATTGAAAGCACTGGAGACTACTAAAGTGGCCAGCAATGAGTCCAGACCTAAATCCCATAGAACACCTGTGGAGAGATCTCAAAATGGCAGTTTGGAGAAGGCACCCTTGAAATCTCAGGGACCTGGAGCAGTTTGCCAAAGAAGAATAGTCTAAAATTCCTGCAGAGCATTGTAAGAAACTCATTGATGGTTACCCGAAGCGGTTGTTCGCAGTTATTTTGGCTAAAGGTTGTGCAACCAAGTATTAGGCTGAGGCGGGCTTTGCACACTATGACATCGCAGGTGCGATGTCGATGGGGTCAAATTGAAAGTGACGCACATCCGGCATCGCATGCGACATCGCAGTGTGTAAAGCCTAGATGATACGATTAACGAGCGCAAAAGTGTCGTAATCGTATCATCGGTGCAGCGTCGGCGTAATCCATAATTACGCTGACGCGACGGTCCGATGTTGTTCCTCGCTCCTGCGGCAGCAAACATCGCTGTGTGTGAAGTCGCAGGAGCGAGGAACATCTCCTACCGGCGTCACCGCGGATTCCATAGGTTATGCGGAAGGAAGGAGGTGGGCGGGATGTTTACATCCTGCTCATCTCCGCCCCTCCGCTGCTATTGGCCGCCTTCCGTGTGACGTCGCAGTGACGCCGCACGACCCGCCCCCTTAATAAGGAGGCGGGTCGCCGGCCAGAGCGACGGTTGCAGGGCAGGTGAGTGCATGTGAAGCCGGCGTAGCGATAATTTTCGCTACGCCAGCTTTCACAAGATATTGTACCTGCGACAGGGGCGGGGACTATCGCGTGCATCATCGCAGCATCGGCTTGCGATGTCGCAACGTGGAAAGCCCGCCTAAGGGTGCCAATACTTTTCTCTGGCCCATTTTTGGAGTTTTGTGCGAAATGATCAATGATTTCATTTGTGTTTCATTCTCTTTTGTGTTTTTTCATTGCAAGCAAAATAAATGAAGATAATCATACCAAAGAATTTGTGATTGCAATCATTTTCAAGAAGAAACTGAGTATTATCTGACAGAATTGCAGGGGTGCCAATACTTTTGGCCAGCACTGTAGGCCCCATTTGGTGATGTCCATTTGTAGAGTCTCTGTTTGGAAGAAAGTCTTCATGATGGACAGTTGATTTGTTGTGCAAAGGTTAATACATCTTCCTCCAGATTCATTTCTTTCACCAAGTCCACATTTTCCACAATGGTCCCATGTTTGCCATCTCCTACTTTGGCATTCAATGATAATGAGTAAAGTGGGCTTTACACACTACGACATCGCTCAAGTGATCTCGTTGGGGTCACGGATTTTGTGACGCACATCCGGTTGCTTTAGCGATGCCGTTGCGTGTGACACCTATGAGCGATTTTGCATCGTCGCAAAAACGTGCAAAATCGCTCATCGGTGACATTCTCAAATTTCGTTACTGCAGCAGTAACAAAGTTGTTCCTCATTCCTGCGGCAGCACACATCTCGCCGTGTGACACCGCAGGAACGAGGAACCTCACCTTACCTGCGTCCCAGCCACAATGCGGAAGGAAGGAGGTGGGCGGGATGTTACGTCCTGTTCATCTCCGCCCCTCCGCTTCTATTGATCTATTCTATATCATGTCTGCTCTCTATCTGAAACTTAACCTTTCAAAAACTGAACTTCTTCTTTTCCCTCCATCTCCCAACCTTCCTAAACCTGACATCTCCCTCTCTGTGTGGCACAACAATAACTCCTAGGCAGCAAGTAGAGTTGAGCGCGGTTCGTGGTTCGTGGTTCTCCAGTTCATGGTTCCAGTGATTTTGGGGGGGTGTTCTAGATCGAACTAGAACTCCAGCTTTTTGCTAAAGCTCGATAGTTCTAGTTACGTTTGAGAACGGTTCTAGCAGCAACAAGCCAAGCTAATTACTAGCTGGCTTTCCGCTGCAATAGTGTAAGTCACTCTGTGACTCACACTATTATGAAAATTCAGCGTATAGTGTGCGGGAACAGCGCATTCAGATCACTGCTGCTGGGATAATGGCGATCGCCATTTTTTTTTTCCTTGTCTTCCTTCCCTAAGCGCGCGCGTGTAGTCGGGCGGGCCAGCATGTCAGCCAATCCCAGACACACACACAGCTAAGTGGACTTTTAGCCAGAGAAGCAACGGCATGTGTGATAGGATGTCCATGTCACATGTCCCTGTATTATAAAAATGGGTATCTGCCCGTCCGGACGCCATTATCTCTTTTGCGTCTGGGTGTCAGTCACCGCTGGCATAGCTCCTGTCTCCGATACTGCTGTATACGCTCTACACACAGCGCTATACAGAATAGGAATAGAAGTTTCTATAAGCCCTTGTAAGGGCTAATAACAGCAGGCTCAGAGCCATAGGTGACAGTCAGGTCCGTGGAAACAGATTTTAACAGCTACAGAAGATAACAGCGTCTGTGTAGCTAAGCTCAGGGACTTCCTCGCTGCATTTCCCCATTAGGAGGGATAGAAAGTGAGGCTTCCTTTCCTGTACACTGACCCACAACCCTGCCACTGTACCCTCCTGCCCTTTGCACACTCAAGCTCATTGTTACTAAGCCATTATACTAGCAAACACTGAGTAAACTTAGTGGCATCCTAAAAGTGGCTGTTGGACTTCCATTAGTGTCCCACTAGGGCAAATCTATTTGCAGCACCTCTGCATTGCACACTCAAGCTCATTGTTACTAAGCCATTATACTAGCAAACACTGAGGAAACTTAGTGGCATCCTAAAAGTGGCTGTTGGACTTCCATTAGTGTCCCACTAGTGCAAATCTATTTGCAGCACCTCTGCTTTGCACACTCAAGCTCATTGTTACTAAGCCATTATACTAGCAAACACTGAGGAAACTTAGTGGCATCCTAAAAGTGGCTGTTGGACTTCCATTAGTGTCCCACTAGTGCAAAGATATTTGCAGCACCACTACATTGCACACTCAAACTCATTGTTACTAAGCCATTATACTAGCAAACACTGAGGAAACTTAGTGGCATTCTATTTCTAGCACCTCTGCATGACACCCTCCTGCTCTGTTTTTAATAAGCTATAATAATAGCAAAAAATGTTGCCAGTTTGTGGCATACAAATAGTGGCGGTTGTACTCCATTTGTGCCCCACTGGTGCCAAGCTATTTCTAGCACCTCTGCATTACACCCTCCTGCTCTGGTTTTAATAAGCTATAATAATAGCAAAAAATGCTGCCAGTTAGTGGCATACAAATAGTGGCTGTTGTACTCCTTTTGTGCCCCACTGGTGCCAAGCTATTTCCAGCACCTCTGCATTACACCCTCCTGCTCTGTTTTTAATAAGCTATAATAATAGCAAAAAATGCTGCCAGTTAGTGGCATCCAAAAAGTGGCTGTTGTACTCCATTTGTGCCCCACTGGTGCCAAGCTTTTTCTAGCACCTCTGCATTACACCCTCATGCACATTTTGCAACGATATTTTTATAGCAAACTCAGGGAATTCCTTGCTGCATTTCATCATTAGGAGGGATAGAAAGTGAGGCTTCCTTTACTGTCCTGGTACACACAGAACACGGCCACTGTACCCACCTGCCCACTTTTGCCACGCTATTTAATTTGCCCAAAGAGCTGACACTTTTTCTGCCATCCTAAAATTGTCTGGAATACTAAGTTAGTGTTCCTTTGCTGCCAAGCAAGGTACAACATATGTGCATTCTACACTCTTTTCCATTTCTGGAACGCAATTATTAACTGCAGGTAGTCCAGCCAATCTGTTATGAAGGTGCAGGCGTGGATATAATGTTGCCTTCATCCAATTGTGGTTCTCTCGCTGCCTGACAGCTCAACAATACCACCTGTTTCCACTTCCAAAACAAGTGACGACCGGCCAATCACACTCCCGCTTACGGGTAAAGGGGTTGAAGTTCATCGTGAAAAAGCATGTGTGACTGCTGTCCCCACAATCACAGAAGATGAAGAGCACGCAGATGCACTTGATGGGGCAGGCGGTGGTTGCACAGCCCCGCTCGGCCGCATTGTAGCACAGTGAAATTCCCTTTGCGACTTATGCTTCATTTTAAGTCTTGTATTTGGTGGAATCCACAGTATGCAGCAAAACCACGCAACATGAAAAGCACTGTTTGCAGTTGGGTTCATAAATGATTCTTTCACTTTTCCAAAACAAATAATAAGAACCATGCATTAAATTGAAATAGTAGAACAATCTATTCAGTTGCCTACTGCTTGCTAAGCCCTCTGCGTAGCAGCAGTAATTGTGTGTTTTTGTGTGTGTGTGTGTGTATGTGTGTGTGTGTATGTGTGTGTGTGTGTGTGTGTGTGTGTGTGTGTGTGTGTGTGAAGACAACTTACTAGTGGCGCATCACAAGAGCTTCCCAGTTATCTACCTAAACATAGACAAAACACATCACCCACCCTGAATACCCTTGTTAGCTGAAGCCTCACAGATAAGGCAGATGATAACAGTGTGAATGCAAACCACACAGCTCTGCAACACAGTCATGTAAATCTTGAAAAGCAACATTCAATGCAAACATGTGTCGCTGTCCCTCTATGATTTAAACTGTACGTGACAATTTGACAGTGCAGAGGCAGCAAGTGTGATTGTCTATATAGTCGTCCTACCCAGAACAGATATGTGTATTCATAATAAAACAAAGTGTTGCGTGCACGCATTACTGTCTGGGCACAGCCTACCGTACCCGGGTAATGTGATGTCCAGTTGCCATAAATACAGACTTTATGCTCCTATCATGGTTAACAGTATAGACAGCACCGGAAGAATGTTGGTCTGTGGCACAGGATGCTGCTCACTGGCGTTACGGAACTCCTCACCAAACTCCAAAATGACTCCCCTCACAATTGAGCGAAGTGTTTCCGCGGTTGCTCCTTCCTGTGTGCCGATTTACCCCAGCCGCAGCCTAACTCCAGTGTTTCACCAACTGAGTATGCTCTGCCTGACTGTGTCATTCCTGAGGCAAAGTCTTAATTTTTGGCTACAGCGCATGCTCGTTTGGACTGTGCCTTAGTCATTCTGCGACCTGCGGCTCAACACACTTACACAGGGCCCTGGTTCTTGACTCACCCTTGGGAGGCCACTAAAACTAACTGCACCCAACATCAGCCCCAGGTGTCCCCTTACACTGCAGTGGCGGTCCCCACTGACCGCAATACCGAGAGTGGCGTCAAGAAAATACATATAAAGAAGCAACCTAAGTGTGACCAGACTCTTCCTTCACGGGGAGTCCCTGAAGGTAATGCACCAACACAACACCTGTGGGGCTTCACACTGACTGAGGAAAGCCTCTTTGCACAGGTACTGGCACTCCGTGCCGGGTCTATGTCCTGTGTTGTGCCTAGAGAGCATGCTGAAGCGGATAGTCTTTTTTTCAGAAACTGTATTTCATGCTACTGAGCATGCTCAGGCACTTACTGCATCAGAGGCTAGGTCGGGTAATGAACTCTTTGGCCCTGCCCCTGATGTGGGGAGCCCATATATTCCACAGGGCATCAGGTGTCCTGACAATTTGGCCAGGCCACTCCCAACAGGCTTGCAGAGGGCCGCCTCTATGACTTGTCACCTCATTGTTGTTGGTCAGACGATGACTGTTGAGGTGTTTTGGTTGTGGCAGCCATGAGGTCATCATTCAAGTGGCGGTTCAAAATAGGACGCTAGTTATGCCACTCATGACATGTCACTCTGCTTTTGTCTCCAGGAGGTGCATTGTGGTCCACCTTGGTTTCGGGCGGACCCAGGTTATAAAAGGGGCTGGAGCCAAGAAGAAGGTGCCCAGTCTTCTATTATGCTCCGAAAGAGCACACCTCCATGTGTTGAACCCATTGCGGCTTTAGGCCAGAGGTAGGAAGGGATGGGTCATCGATGCAGGCCGCCACCACAGTTGGTAACGCAGAACGTTTAACCCCTTCAGCCCCGGGGCACTTTCCGTTTTTGCGTTTTTGTTTTTTGCTCCCCTTCTTCCGAGAGCCGTAACTTTTTTATTTTTCCGTCAATCTTGCCATATGAGGGCTTGTTTTTTGCGGGACAAGTTGTACTTTTAAATGAAACCATAAGTTTTACCATATGGTGTACTGGAAAGCAGCAAAAAATTCCAAGTGTGGAAAAATTGCAAAAAAAGTGTGATCGCACAATAGTTTTTGGGATGTTTTATTCACCATGTTCAATATATGGTAAAACTGATGTGTGGGTATGATGCCTGAGGTCGGTGCGAGTTTGTAGACACCAAACATGTATAGGTTTACTTGTATCTAAGGGGTTAAAAAAATTCACAAGCTTGTCCAATAAAAGTGGCGTACGTTTTACGCCATTTTCCGAAACCCGTAGAGTTCTCATTTTTTGGGATCTTTGGCTCAGTGACGGCTTATTTTTTGTCTCGAGCTGATGTTTCTAATGGTAGCATTTTTGCGCAGATGCTACGTTTTGATCGCCTGTTATTGCATTTTGCGTAAAACTTGCGGCGACCAAAAAACGTAATTTTGGCGTTTGGAATTTTTTTGCCACTACGCCGTTTACCAATCAGATTAATTGATTTTATATTTTGATAGATCGGGCATTTCTAAACGCGGCGATACCAAATATGTGTATATTTATTTTTTTTTTAACCCTTTAGTTTTCAGTGGGGGGAAAGGGGGGTGATTTGAACTTTTAGGTTTTTTGTTTTTTTTTTAATTTTTTAAAACTTTTTTTTTACTTTTTTTTTTATTTTACTAGTCCCCCTAGGGGGCTATAGCGATCAGCAATCTGATTGCTGATCGCTATCTGCTTATCACAGCTATACCGCTTTAAACAGCAGAAATAGTCACTTTCTTTTTTCCTCTGCTCCGTGCCGAGGAAAAAGGAAAGTGAAACTTAGTAGCAGCAGGCGTCATCACATGACCCTGTGCTACGATGGCAACCACCGAACGTCGCGTGATCACTCACGTGACGTCCGGAGGGGGCGGCGGTAAGTAAAAAACATGGCCGCGTGCATATAGATCTCGCTGCCAGACTTTGGCAGCGAGATCTAAGGGGTTAATGTTCCGGGTGGAATGCGATTCCACTCGGAACATGTAGGCACACATGTCGGCTGTTGAAAACAGCTGATATGTGTGCCGATCCACGCCGCCTGCCCGCGGCAGGGGGCGGGGCTTACCGGGACACGATCCATGACGGAAAGATCCGTCCATGGTCGTGAAGGGGTTAAGAACAGCTCCTGTCCTACCAGTCCTGCTAGTGCAGCCCAGTGGCATAAACAGGCCTGCTGCTGCTGATGAGCCTGCTGTCCACAGGTGTGTCCCCTACGCACACGGACAGGATAATCAATGGCCCCTGTGTTGTTAACAGGGAGTTCCAGGGCTGGGTGGTCGTGTGGACCCTGTCACGCTAACAGGGCTCCAAGTCTTCAGATCCGAGTTGCGTCTAACTCAGTTGAGGCTACTATTTGTTTGAGAGTCAACCTGCTCTGTATCCTCCACCTAACCTTCCAGTTGCCAACCTCTCCTTTTCCATCTGTGAGAACGGTGGACACCGAATGGCGATTGGGATATCTAGCTTTCTCTTTCTTTTCTTCTTAACATTATTTATATAGCGGTAACATAGTATATACCACCTTATCCAAATCTGCCAGTCCCACCATACCAGATGTTGTTTCATCAGCAAATGTTAATGTTGCTTAACCATCAAACCCACGGACACAAACTTTTTTACCCTTTCCAACACATCTGTTCCCCTTTCCACCAGCATCTGTCCTTTTTCAACTCAGTTTGTATATGACCAAAAATGCAACTCTGCAGAGACACCGTACTCAACGCCGTCTCAGCACAGCAGCCAGCCCTCAGTCCCTCAGATGTAGACAAGTAAAAGACCATTTCCTCCTATCGATGAAAAAGCATTAAGATTCACTCTGTGCACCACTGGTGTTTAGTGGAAAAGCAGATGTAAGATTGCGTAACACCTTCTGCTGATACTCCTGCATACGTGCGTCCCTTTCTATGGCAGGAGTTATTTCGCAAAATTTTGTGTTGTACCGGGGATCTCGTACAATCCAAGGGTCATGTTGTAGGTAGTGCACCAAGAAGGCGCTCATGTGTCTTGAGCATCCAGGAGGACCAAGTCCGTGGTGTGTTGGTGGCGGAGAGGTGAGAATCGTGCCTCCTTCCTCTGCCCTCTCCCCACAACCTCGCACAACCAAAATGTGAGCAAGCTCTCACTCATCTGCTGAGTCTTCCATGCCCATCGCCAGTTTGTCCTCCATTTCTTCCTGGGCTCCTGCACCTTCCTCAACTGTTTTGCTGATACTATGCTCCCTTGATAATCCCTCTCCCCCACCGTACCATGACTGCCGCTAAGGTGCCGCTGACCGTCAGGACCTTGTAGATCTTGTTATCCCTTCCGCATATGACTCCTCCAGTACTTCCTCCCTTCCTCTTGGACCAACACCTGACTCCGAATAATACTTACAGTGTGCTCCATCATGTAGATGACCAAAATTGTCACGTTGAGAATGTCATCGCCAGTGTTAAACATCTTCGTCGATATTTGTAAACTGTGTAGAACGGTGCATATGTCCATGATCTGACACCACTCCAGCAGCGTGATCTGCACGACCTCTGGATCAAGTTAGCCCAGGGTATATGTCATAACGTATTTCAGCTGGGGTCTGCAATGCTGCCACAGACGCTGCAACATGTGCAGATTAAAATTCCTGCGTGTCGAAACATCGCATTTCTGACGTTTAACCGCCAGACCTTAAGACTTCAGGAGCGATGAAAGTTGTTGAGCTACTGGGTGCGAACGATGGAAGTGAGCACATAGTGAGCGTGCCCGCTGTACAAGGCCATGTATGCTGGGATGTTGTTTTTAAAATTGCTGGAGAATCAGATTAAACACGTGAGCCATACAAGTCACGTGTGTCACATTGGCCTGGCGAAGGCATGCTGCCATGTTTGCATCATTGCCGCACACGGCTGTTAGGTCACCACCATAGTCCGCTACGTCAATTTGTACTCCTGTCGCAAGGTGACAACGTGTTCCTTTCGTGCATAGTGCTGATTATGGGAGAGGAGTCGACGCCAGCGGCGCAAGTGGACGCAGGTTATGCTCACCCACTGGGATGCGTTACCTTGACATATGCAGAACCAATGGCTGAATGCAAGTGGTGAGTATCTCACAGATGAAGTACCATCATTCAGCTACAACCAATGGGAAGACACAACACCCTTTTTTAGGCCCCTCCTGTCTGAAGACCACTGCCAGACATAGCTATGAACCTCTGGTTACTGTTACCCCCAGTTTAGTTTTATGAGTTTGTGTGCTTGTTACCTGACTACTTTTCCTGCTTGCTGTTTAGGTACCTCGTTGGCCGATTTGCATTTCACCTCTGCTTGTTTTCTGATTAAGTCCTGTCCCTCCCATTCTGTTCCTCTTCCTCAATTAATGTTTTGACTACTATTCTCTGGAACTGCAGCCTTCCACAGGTATTGATCAACTTGGGCCCTGTGTCATTCAACATCACTGTATAGGGATTAAAGGGTTTCAGGGTTCTGGGTGTCCAACTTGGTGAGTGGGTTCCCTCTAGCCTATCCTTTACAGCCCGTCTGAGTGTGTCGATCCAGGCAGGCGTTACACCGTGCCCTCGACAGAAGGACATGTAGGCTGGGATAGTGTTTTAAAAATTGCTGGAGATTCGGATTCAACACGTGAGCCATACAAGGCACGTGTGTCACATTGTCCTGAAGAAGGGCCGCAGACTGTTTAGCATCATTGTCACACCCGGCATTCCCAGGCTGCTGGTTGAGGGGAGACAACCATTGATGAAACTCGGTCTCACTCTACAGAGCTAACCGTCCACAAGTCCTCAGCGGTGTCTCACATTTCCCCTACATTTCAAAGTAAACATTTGACCGCCTGATGGCCTTGAGCTCTGCTGCCAGCATAGTAAGGAGGTGTGTGGGATTCCTTGGGCGCAGTTACAAGGAAGGGTGGCCTGACCACACAGGGTTTGGGCTGAGGTGCAGGAACAACACAAGGTTGATGAGGCAGAAGCAGTGGAGGAACTTGTACATGCAGAGGAGTGATTGAAACACACAACTCGTGGGGACGGAAAGACTTGTACAGCAGACACTTCTCCATCTATCACCATAGTTACCCAGTGCCCAGTCAGCGACATGTAATGCCCCTGTCCATGCTTACTGTTACAAGTATCTGTGGTGAAATGCACCCTGTCACACACAGAGTTTCTCAAGGAAGCGGTGATGTTGTGTGCGACCTGCTGTGTTAGCGCGGGCACCCCTTTTTTGGAGTAGGAGTGGCAAATGGCCATCGACTCTTGGGGCACTACAATGGGCATAAGGTCTCGAAAATCCTCGGTGACAAAAGGGTGTAAAGGCAGCCTTTCTGTAGCCAACAAGTTTGAGATGCAGAAACTAAACCTCTTAGGCATGTCATGCACTTCGAAAATCATGTAAAAAACAGCGAGGGGACTCCAACCACAGTCTCCCTCGTTGCCACTAATTGGGCCACACACACACCCCACTTGACTGTCATCAGTTGATCCCCCTTTTTAAAATGAAAAAGATGCTTTGCATGAAGCACTCTCAAAAATACGCGTGCCTTTTGCCTCCCCTGGATGACCCAGGGGAAGAAAAGTCCTCTGAGAGCCATGACTTGTTCATTTTGGTTCTTTTAGAAACACAGCGAGGGGACTCCAACCACAGTCTCCCTCGTTGCCACTAATTGGGCCACACACACCCCACTTGACTGTCATCAGTTGATCCCCCTTTTTAAAATGAAAAAGATGCTTTGCATGAAGCACTCTCAAAAATACGCGTGCCTTTTGCCTCCCCTGGATGACCCAGGGGAAGAAAAGTCCTCTGAGAGCCATGACTTGTTCATTTTGGTTCTTTTAGAAACACAGCGAGGGGACTCCAACCACAGTCTCCCTCGTTTCCACTAATTGGGCCACACACACCCCACTTGATTGTCATCAGTTGATCCCCCTTTTCAAAATGAAAAAGATGCTTTGCATGAAGCACTCTCAAAAATACGCGCGCCTTTCGCCTCCCCTGGCTGACCCAGGGGAAGAAAAGTCCTCTGAGAGCCATGACTTGTTCATCTTGGTTCTTTTAGAAACACAGCGAGGGGACTCCAACCACAGTCTCCCTCGTTTCCACTAATTGGGCCACACACACCCCACTTGACTGTCATCAGTTGATCCCCCTTTTCAAGATGAAAAAGATGCTTTGCATGAAGCACTCTCAAAAATACGTGTGCCTTTCACCTCCCCTGGATGACCCAGGGGAAGAAAAGTCCTCTGAGAGCCATGACTTGTTCATCTTGGTTCTTTTAGAAACACAGCGAGGGGACTCCAACCACAGTCTCCCTCATTTCCACTAATTGGGCCACACACACCCCACTTGACTGTCATCAGTTGATCCCCCTTTTCAAAATGAAAAAGATGCTTTGCATGAAGCACTCTCAAAAATACGCGTGCCTTTCGCCTCCCCTGGATGACCCAGGGGAAGAAAAGTCCTCTGAGAGCCATGACTTGTTCATCTTGGTTCTTTTAGAAACACAGCGAGGGGACTCCAACCACAGTCTCCCTCGTTTCCACTAATTGGGCCACACACACCCCACTTGACTGTCATCAGTTGATCCCCCTTTTCAAAATGAAACAGATGCTTTGCATGAAGCACTCTCAAAAATACGCGTGCCTTTCGCCTCCCCTGGATGACCCAGGGGAAGAAAAGTCCTCTGAGAGCCATGTCCACATTGTCAGTGGACAGACGCGTGTGCTTATCTGCCAGCAGAACCCCAGCAGCACTGAAGACAGGTTCCGAGATAACGCAGCTGCAGGACACGACAAGATCCCCAAGGTGTACGTGGCGAGCTCAGGCAATATATCCAGTTTGGAAGCCTAAAATGAGCAGGGCTCAAGTTGCACAGTATTGGCATCGATGTTTCCTTGCATATATTCATATATCTGTGTCTCCTCCTCTTTTTCCTTGTCCAGTTCTTTTGTTTTCGCATGAGTATATGTCCTTGTCACTTTCCCATGTGTTTGTGTTGTGTTGTGAGTTGTCTGTCACCTTTTGGACACCTTTGAGGGTGTTTTCTAGGTGTTTTTATGTGTTTGTGATTGCCTCCCATTGTTTCCTATGCGGTTCGAGTGGTTCGCCGAACCGGTTCGCCGAACCGAACTCGAACGAGACCTCCGTTCGGCGAACCGAACTCGGGCCGAACCGCAACCGGTTCGCTCATCTCTAGATATTACATTGAGGTCAGGAGCCTGGTTGTACAGTAGGGACCAAACATATAAAGATGTTTTTTGTATATGTGATTAGTGGTGGTTTGGTACTCACATGGTAAGAGAGGGGCAGCTTAGGGACCTTTTGGAATGATCAATGGTGAGCGATGGAGCCATTTGCGCTGATTAGGGTGCCGACCTCCACAAGCAGGTAGGGCGGTTCTTTAGGGGCAGTAGCAGGGCAACTGAAATATTAGATTGATCCGGTCCAGCAGCCCTGTATACCTACGGTGCTTTTCCCTAATCTGTCCTTAGTGTGTGGTACTTTTAAGGGGAGTGTTTTTTGTTTACTTGCCCGATTACAGTTTTAATGCATATTTAATAAATTGATATTTTAGGAATTTTGCTCTTTGTTAACTCTTTACCTGGAATTCCTGGTTTATTCCTACACAGTTAGCTTCAGCAACAGATACCAATACAAAAAGCATGGCAAATCATTGTCATCAGTAGAAACATATCCAGTATGGATTCCATACACTCGAGGTGAGGTGGATCCTCTAAGCCCCAGGAGTCAGTACTCATGGTGAGCAGTATATGTTCCTCTTTATACCAGCCCAATATTCCTCCTCAGCAGCAATCCTATTTGATGAAATTATTTGTCAAAGCAGGAACAAATATTTCCCAGTATCCGATGAGGACTATGGATTTGTTTTCAGCCCTGGTTCATATTTCTAGGAGGATCTGAATATATTATTCTTTGAATAAAGTCAGGATCATTTATTTTACATCCAAACGCTGAGGTATTGAGGCTCTGGATGCTCCAGCTGCTGTAATTTCTTTCTATATACCTTGTGTGTGTTTATATATACCTTGTAATGAGTGTGGCTGTGTAGGACATACCAGATTTCCCCTTGGTTTATAGATGAACCTGGTCCCATCCAGTCACATTAGTTTCCTGCATAATTGGCTGAGCAGGGTCTTTATCTCCTTCATAGCTGGGCTCTGCATGCATCTTTTCTGCATGTCTCCTCCATGGAGGTCTCATCCTCTGATGGCACAATTTTGAATGAAGGGTTTTTTGTTTCAAGGTTCCTTTGATACCATTGGTAGTTTCTGTGATTTCATTGTCTGGGGTCTTTCTATGGGATTTTGGTTGGTGTTGGATCTAGGCCTGGAGTCTCTGTTTAGTAGGATGTCCTTCATCACTTTGGCTAGAAGGATGACCCCTTGCTTGTAGATGTGCTTGCTGTCATACAGGTGACATGGAGGGGTGTTTATGAACTTAATTTCTGAACATATGGTTTGATTTCTTTGCCTGTCTGAATTGGATGGGTTGTTATCAACATCTGGTAGGAATTTTAATAGCACCTTTAGAAATATATTTACTTAAATTGGTGATATGGTTAATACTTATTTCATCTGCTGTACATAGTGTGGGACTGCGGGAAATGTCCACAACAATTCTGCTAGAAAACACAGGAACATAAGAAGTGACAGACTTGTCATAAGTCATGTGGATTTTGGAATAAATTTGTTTGTCAATTTGGTGCTATTGATGGGGCAAAATAAAAAAAAATGACACTCACCTGCCCCTGGTAACGTTTGATTGGACCCTTGGCATGCCTGGAGCAACCTGACCTCCTGTAATGTGACTACTGCAGCTTAAGTTTAGCTACAGCTATCGCATAGGACAGTCATCACATGTGGTTGAGTAATACATAGACAAAAAGGGACATCAGAAGTGATTGGAAAAGTAAGTAGGATGTTAATTTTTTATTTTAAACTTTTCTTTTTCTTTTTTTTAGCAGTTGCCAGTTTTGAAGCAGATCCAAAGGTATACCAGCGCAAAATCAACCAAAAAAGTTTGAAGTAGATTTTGGCTTTCGTCGTTGAATTCAATAACAAAATCAGCTACTGTTCTGCAACTTACTGTAAATATACATGCTGCTGATTTCAAGTTCAGCATGTCAATTTTTTTTTTTACCATACGTTTCATTTTTATATATTTCACTGACATCACAGTTTAGTTAAAGGGTATTCCTATCTCCAAGATCCTATTCTAATTTCACTATTTCGCTTACCTCATGTGCAGCGCATTGCAGCATCTTTGGTATCCATGGATACGACCATACAGTACATATAGTCACAGTTAGTTAATTAGATGCTAGTGGTCATAATCATGGATACCTAAGGTCCTTGAATGCCCTGAGCATGAGGTAAGTGACATAGTGAATCAGAAACTATACTACATTTCTAATTGGAGGCATTTGCTATTATTATTATTATTACTACACCTACTACATATTGGGATAGGATCTTGGAGATGGGAATAGCCCTTTAATTATCTATTTATTTAAACAGATATTGAACATTTAACTGAGCATACTTTGCTATTTAACAAGTGCCTTACCTCAGGAATGACAACCAGTCCAAGCACCATACATAAGAGAATTAAGTTTACACCATACATCCACCTAAGGAATATGAAATAAGATGCCACAGACGATCCAAAATGACCTTTAATTAAAAAGAAAGCATTGCAATCACAATTTTAATTCATCTAAATTGACTAGATTCGCATTAACATTTATGTTTGAGGTTATATCTAACATGGTTTCATTTTTAAGGTTTATTTCACTAATGAAGACTAATAACTATTGATATGCAAACTAAAAATAGAAGACTTTTATTAATTGATTTATAGCCTGAAGGGGTTGTTCCATAGCTTCCAAATGTCCCGCATGCAGTGGGACTGTCCCGATTGCAGGGCTCAGTCCTGCTGTCTCAGCAGTCAGGGTTTTTTTTCCGACTTCCTCACTCTTCGCCGGCTATATAGCTCCTTCCTCCTTTTGGTGGCGAGACTAACATAAATTAAATAAGGTCTAGTTACAAGCCACAGCCCACATTGAGGAAAATAGAAGAATTTGGTAATCTTGAGCTGTATTTCAGGCAGTTAACCCAGAGTCAGCTAATACAGGTAAAAAGAAATACATCTGTACATAGCAATGTATTTCTATATCCCTGTGAGGTGAGGAAAAACTCCGATTTTTTTGTTCCTATAAAACTGCTGAAAATAATGAGAATCAATTATGAATTTTTCTTATTCATTATCTAGATACAAAATTAAAGCCTTTTTTGTACTGTAAAAACCACATTAAAAATGTGGCTTGAATCTGCAACAAAAATGCAGAAAATAGGGGGAAAAGGCATTAGAAAAGCAGCAATAGTGCAATAACCAGAGAGGATTAATATTGTGTAGTTTGGGATGGACACTTGCAGAAAACAATAAACAGTATTTATGCAACATGTGAACACAGTCTTACAGACACAAAAAGCCAGATATTGTAAGCTGAAGTTTACATCAAAATAAAAAAGTTCTGGCTACTATGAATGAATAAACAAAAAATAATTAAGTAGGTCCCAACTAGAGATGAGCATGATGCACAGATTATGTCACACAGCCCTGGATAATCAAAAGGTAAGAGATTTGTAGCCTCCCATCCAGCTGCAGGGTACCACTGACCTATATGCTGTACCAGAGTCCTGTGAATCGATCCACTCATTTCTAGTCTCAGCTATTCTGGTTACAGAAGGACAGTCCCAGATTTGGATCCATACCCTGCAGTCCTGCGCGTCTGCTGTGAATGTCACTGTGAAATGGGTATGGCTTGGAGTGCAGCTAGAGGCGTGGTCAAAATTTGCTGTGGCCGGTTGCAGCACTGCATCAAACATCTCCTATACTTTGTGACCTCAGCTCTGACAGGCTAAATCACATAGCAGAATGTAAGTTCCATTCTTAATGTAATCAAATGAGTGTCTCATACTCAGTCTCATAAACTTATATTGAGGAAAAGACTAGCGATGGACAAATTTGTAGATGTTCAGGTTCGGGGGGTCCAGCCAGATATAAAAAAAAGTCCAATTTGGGGACCCGAACTGTGTGCTGTAAAATGGTATTAGTAGGAGCTAGAGGGATTAGAGTAGGACAGTTATACTTATCAAGTCTCCTGTGCGGCTGTTACACTACTTCTGGGTCCACTCATTAACCCTCATGCATGTTCACTACTTCCCCAGCCCACTCTCTGTGACAGCGTCTGTGATTGCTTGCAGTCAGACTGCCAGTGTGCTGGCATCTGTGATTGGTTGTGCAGAGTAAAAATAAATAATTGACAAAAATAGTGTCCGTCACCCATATATTGATACCCAGTTCATATAAAAGAGACAGCTACAGGCTGCAGCCCCCAGCTGTGCACATTATCTTGTCTGTTTCTCTAAATACGGTATGAGGGGACCCCATTTTAAAAAAATAATTTATAAAAACAAAGTTCGGTGGTCCCGCCAAGACAAGATAAAGTGGACATCTGGGGACTGGTATTCTCAGGCTGGGGAGGCCGATGGTTATTGGGCCACCCCAGCCTGAAAATAGTAGCACGCAGCCTCCCCAGAATTGTCATATCCCTTGGATGCAACAGTTCCGATGCTTTACCTGGTCATCCCAATTGCCCTGGTGAGGTAGCAGTTGGGGTATTAAAAGGGGCTACTGTCAGCTGTCATCAAGCCCAAGGTTAGTGATGGATATGGGTCTATGAGATCCCCATTACTAACACTATAAGTCAAAAAAATAAACACAAAACACAGAGAAAAGTCCTTTTTTTTAAAAAATCTCTTTCTCCAATTTATTAACCCCCAAAACACCCTGCAGGTCTGATGCTACATCTGAGGATGTAGTGTGTGGTCACATTAGAAAATGTGACCGCTCAATGCATCTTCAGAAACACACTGAGCCGCAGCTGTGAGCAGTGACATCACACATTCCCCCAGTATTCCAGCTGTGACCTCAGGTAAACTGACGCATGCGGTTTTGGTGCATTTTTTTGCCAGGAGATGCAGTTATAGTGTAGACATGTTGAACCAAATACTCAATGTGCACACATTGCCTAATCTGGTAGTCCGACATTGAGTTGAATGACTTCACCTGAAGTTAAGTCACTGAGTTCAATGAGTTCACCTCAGGTCAATTCACCTGAGATCACATCTATGGTACTGTAGGAACCTCCAGCGGTGACCTCAGGTGAACTCTGATGTCCCCACTCACAGCTGCGGCTCGGTCAGTGTGTCTCTGAAGCTGCAGTGAGCGGTCAGGTTTTCTAATGGAATCATGCACTGGGATATCAGATGTAGCAGAGTCAGGATCATCATGTGACTTTGTGTTTGTAGATTACGTTTGACCTACAGGGGTGTTTTGGAGGTTAATAAATCGGAGAAAGGCGTTTTTTCTTAATAAAACATTTTTCTCTTTGTTTTGGGTTTATTTATTTTTGCCTACAGGGTAAGTGATGGAGAGGTCTCATAGACCCCTCCCCATTACTAACCTTGGACTTGATGAGAGCTGGAATTTTTTGACCAAACACAGTTGTAATTAACCCCTTATATTACCCCAATTATCAATGCTCCCAGGCAATCGAGATGAGCCAGGTAAAGTGCCGGAATTGTCCCATCTAATTGGTTTGATAAATTTGGGGAAGCTGTGGGCTGCTATTTCTAGGCTGGGGGAAACGAAAAAAATGGGTCTCCCCGCATGAGAATATGATCCCCCAGCTGTCCACTTTATCTTGGCTGGGTATCAAAATTGGGGGGACCTCACTCCATATTTTAAAATTTTTTATTTAAATAATTAAAAAAAAGCCACGTGGGGTCCCTCATATTTTGATACCCAGCCAAGAAAACCCACACGGTTGGGGGCTGCAGCATGTAGACATCTGCCGTATCATTATATGGGGGACCTTACGCCATTTTTTTGCAATTATTTATTTATTTTTGTACTCCACATCCAATCAGATATTGGCACACCAGCAGTATGACTGCAACCAATCACAGATGCTATTAGAAAAGGTGGGCAGGGGAAGCAGTGAATATGCATGAGAGTTAATGATCGGACCCAGAAGTAGTGTGACAGCTGCGCAGGAGATTCGGTAAGTATGATTCGCCTCTTTTAATCTCTATTTTGCTTTCTTTCAATTTTTTTGTTTTATTTTTATCCAGATGGCCGGACCCGAAAAGTAATACGGACTTCCCTGAGAAGTCTATGTTTGCGGGTCTGTGCATGGATAGTAGGTGTCCGATACAGACCCTAAACTTTACAGTTTGGGTTCGCCCATCAATAGAAGCAACCTTCAGTCCACAAAGAAGATACTGTGAGAGCTGGTAGGTCACAGTTATGATTATGAGATGCAGGACAGAACTGGAATAGTGCTGAAAATGGCAGAAGACAGTGACCAATAAGTAATTTAATACACACATTTTAAACACATTACTAATTGCTAACACAGGAAGCAATTAAAAAGTGGGAGTGGTTCTTTAAATTTTTCTGCAAAATATTGCAGTCCAAAATTCACATGATTTTGTGCATTTACTTTTTTTAATAATTGCTACAAATACTGTAATATCAAGATAGCTCTTCTAAAGTAATGGAAGTCTAGTTAATCCTTCATAACCTTAACATTTCTCTTATTATCTGTTACTAATAAATAATTTGCAAAATAATATTGCTGAATAATAAAATACACTTACTTTCAATTTCTTTAATCTTCATTTCCCATGGTATACAGGCCGTTTTAAAATTTTCAAAATCTCTTTTGAACTTCATCCATTTCTGTAGTTATGTAGTCAATATTAAAAAACAAAATTGTAAATTTAGTTAAATGTTTGTAAAATCATTTGGAAATCATATTAAGGGCACTGCATTCTCATGCTTGTTCCACATGTTCTCCAATAGCAATACCTAGCCTCATTGCAGGGTCTCCTTACCTGAGCTAACTGCCTTAGGCCCCCTTCACACGTCCGTGAAAATCACGCACGTGTTTCACGGATGTGTCAAAGGTGCGTTTTCCCTTCCGTGAGCCGTGTTTATGGCACTACGTGTGTTCTCCATGTGTTATCCGTGATAACACACGGAGAACGGAACTTTCTGCTCACCTGTCCCTGGCGTCGTAGTCCGTGGTGCTGAACTTCGGTCTACAGCCCTGCCGACTCCCCGCTGCTGCTGCTGCCGGCTGCAGTGAAGTGGTCAGTCCAGAGGAGAGAGCAACAGACTGAAAATGGGACTGATTGACAGCAAAGCGGATAAATTTATAGTGAGCTGGAAAAATGGGAAAGTGGAGATAGGCATTCCATGGAGGCAACAACTGAGCAAAGGGACTCCACCCTGAAGCAGTAAATTTGCACACACTTGTTCAGTAATTTTAGGTCCAGAAAGAAATAAACTGAATTGTCATTCTTGGGGACTACAAAAAAGTTTGAATAAATAAAACTTTAAACTGTTCCTGGGTAAGATCACTGACCTCTGACTGGAAAAGAGAGGAAATAGTTTTGAAAAAAATGACTGTCAATGAGGGTATCCGTAGAGGACATGATACAACAAAACAATCTCTTGGAGGAATAGAGAATTCTTTCTACGGGTGGGGTTATTTCTATGACCAAATCGATGTTTACTGCAGAGTGCTACACTTCGCAGAACAGGAGGAGGTGACAGCCCACCTATATAGGGATCCCAGGGCTACCCTGCCCTGTGCAGGAAAACTTGTTGCTTCTGGTCTATGAAGACTTGTTAGAATAGTTGCATTAATGCCAGGAATGAGTTGGCTTGAAGAATGGTCTCTTCTTTTTTTGAGGGATGGAAGGTCTTTTTTGGCAGATAGACTGGAACTAATGAAAGGGAAGAGACTGATGAGGCTTTTGGTCGAATGAAGATCAAGTAGATCTTGTCTGTGGAAGCAGGGTGCCAGGCTCTGGGGGGAAATTTTGGCAGGATACTAAGAGCGAGGACCATCTGCAACTGTAATCAAATTCTAACTGCATTTGAAGAAGAAAAGGTATTGCAAACCAGATGAGAGAGGATACAGACTGACCCCTTGCAGAACTGGGCTCTCCGTCTTTTGAATTATGAAAACAGAGTGGACCATCCACATCTATTACCCTATATAAGTAAACAATAGAAGAATATTATAGAAAATAGAAAATATATAATTGGCAGAAAGTGGTCTGGTGACTCCAGACCAGTATCTGCCTCTTACATGACACTAAGCTAAACCTAGTAGCTTAGTTGCCAACAAGCGAGTGTAGCCGCTGAGGAGGAGTCAACTTTTTTTCTTAAGGTTGTAAATGCTAGTGCCAGCCTCTTGGTGGTATCAGCATGCATCCATGGTTTCTGGTGTCCCCCAATGAAGTGCCCAAGGAAGGGATATTACTATCTGATAAAATGATGAGATGCTAGGATATGCCATCACTTTATGAATTATGAAGGTCCCACATAATAGAATTGTACATATAGTGGCACGGCTTCCCCTATTTTGACTTTGTCTATGTAGCTTTTCACATAGCGAGGTGTACTACTAGAGAGAAGACCTGATTGGGTATATTTTGTAACTGTAGGATGGCCTTCATACTATTTTGATCAAAAGAGTGTCCAACTAAGTACCCTATGTGATTTACATTTACTGTTACTAATTATTAATTTAATTAATACAAGGTATTTGCTTCTTTGTTTTTATATTACAGTTTTTTGTGTTAATGACCACAGTATGAGTGTCACCTACATTGCACTAATACCAACATACTGTATGTTCCTTGCCATATTTTGGGGATTTTCTATATTCAGCATAAATTCTCGCCAATGACTTTATTTACTCGTTATAGAGGGTGGCATGGCACCCATGTGCAGGGAAAGTCTGTGAAGGGTGCTGAGTCAATCTTTTGATTGCTGCGGATACTAGAGTTTGGACTCAGACCCACACTAATCATAAAGTGATGGCATATCTTAGAGATATTTATCTTTGCTTACAGTTTATTAAATGTGATATTACATAGTCTCTTCACATACAATTAATTTTCTACTTCGAATAATTACTAAATACTGAATGTTTTGAAAATTAATGTGACATTACCTTTGCCATCATAATTTTATAGGCGTAGAGTTTTCTTCCTTTTCCACGACCAAGAGCTCCTTCAAATCTCTCAACAAATTCTTGGGCATCTCTGATCACAAAAGTAAGAATTACATAATTTACTAATATGCATAACTGTTCTCTAAGCTCAGATGTAAAAAGAAAGCAGAGACAATATATTGTGTGAATGAATACCAATGGCAGAAGCTTAAAGCACCACTCAAGGTTTTTTGTTTATCACCGCTGGAGTGATGCATTAAACCCAAGTCCCCTGTTCCATCTCTTATACTCAGCCTCTGGCATTTTCTTCCTTTTTTGGCATTGCCCCAGTCTTGTGGCACCATTTTATGTTCATAACGTCTGTCTGTCTGGAAGTTAGAAGTTACATCACAAGTGCTCAATGCAAGTCTATAAGAGCCAGATGCCAGAATAAGACTCATAGAGTTGTGTTGGTTTGTGACTCCTGGCACGCTGCATGAAACACTGGAGTTGCCGGAAGATCTCAAACTTCCTGACACCGATGGGAGCATTGGTGAAAACACATGAAGATGCCAGAAGGCAAGTATAAGATTATGTTCCTACAATCCTTGTGTACAGGACATTGGAAGCAGCATATTTTTGCTGCAACCAAAACACTGCATAGTACAGTACAGGCATTTATAAAAATGCCATGCCCACTGTGCTTTTTTCCCCACAGTGTAAAATGATATGCGATGCGGATTCTCGAGTTGCCACATGTCAATTTACGGAGCAGTGAATGCTCTCAGCAGGGAGAACACAGCTAAAGTCCTGGACATGTCACGGTCATGGACACGGACGTTACGTTCTCCAATGGATAACACTCGCATCTCTGCAGGAGTGAAGACGCGTCCAGAACACAGTGTCTCTGGATTGTGGGAAGGGTCCCTAAGATGGGGGCAGGAGATTTATATTTAAATTACCATTCCAGTGGTGAAATAAAAAAAAATGCTGGAGTGGTGCTTAAGCAAAGAAACATGGTTATCAAATTACTTATCTTATGCAGCAGAAACCTACGCTGTCATCTGACTCTTCAAGTCTATGAACTTCTATGACTCAACTTTATATTATCTCTCATCTGTCCATTGCTTTGGCTGTGTTCACACTATTTATGTTGCTGACCACTTGCCTGAATCTGATAAGTTTTTCATTTCTTCATTTGACTGCTTGGCACTGCGGTGCTCCACCATAGAGGACTCCTTGTCCCTTACTCAACCATTGTTTTTCCTTCCTTCCCTTCCTGATATCTCCTGAAGCCATCTTAAACATTATAATATTTCTGGTTCCATTGTCTGAGTTTCTTTTTCATATACAATAGATATGTAGAAGGTGTCAAAAATTATTTCAAAAAAGTATTTTAACCCCAGATTTATAAAAAAAATGACCTTTATTATATCAAAGCTAAAATTGACTCACAGACATAAATACATACAATGTCTTAACTGGGTTCAATCCATTAGGGGATAAATATATAGCAATGTACACAATTTGCTTTTCCTTTTGACAATCCAACAAATACAACAAAGATTTTTCTTTCCCCTTCCTCCAAAGATTATGAAGTAAGTGTCTCAGAAGGATAAAAAGGAAAAGAGATGAAATGCAGAAATTATATTCATTGAGGGGTTTGTGTATAACTCATACTGATACTCATAGTATTAACCCTCCAAACCCCTACTACATTCACTGCCAATCTTTGGTAGAGGAGCTAGGCAGTGAATGTAGTAGGGGTTTGGAGGGTTAATACTTAATAATTAATTTATCTTTCATATAAAATATGTATTAACTGAAGACAGATTTTCACATTACTAACATTGGGATATGGCAGTTGATGCTTTTTATATTGTATAGAAGGGAAGGGGGTAAGGAAGGATGAACTAGAAATAGGCACAGACATCCTGCTTTCAGTTCTCCTGAAACAACAGTTACATTTCTTCATAGACCTTTATAAGCAGCAACTGTCATCCCTTATCACAATGATAGGGAAAGTCTGTTTTCACTGAAGACAAATTTTACCTGTGAATTCATATTTTTGAGAAAGGAGCAGATTTCTGCATTAAGATGTTATTGTTTCTTATTTTCTCGTATACTATTAATATACAGTATGTAGAAAATATTAAAAAGACGGTTACTCTTTAAGTGCATTGCAACTGCAACTTAGGATTAAGTCAAGGAACATCTTCACACTTGGCAGTTCGTAATATGCATTAACAGCTATTACCGTGGTTCTCAAAAGCAGCATAAAACACAGTACCTGGTAAAGAGCGCTTACTCAGATAATACATAATAAAATACAATATTTTGAATATATATTGAAGAAACACATGAGAGTTACTGCACTAAAAGAACATTCATACTTAAGTAAGTTTAGCTTCTTTGACATTCTCCATGGTTTACTTCTCATTGCTGAAATTATTTTTTTCTTATCTTCAACTTGCTTCATGATCCTTTCTCTTTCACTATCTGATAAACTTTCCTCTGAACTTGAAGAGGAGGGAGAGGATGACGATGAGCTGAAATAAAATAAATAGTATATATTTCTGAAACTTAAAAACATTGCAATTAGCCCACGATAACCTTTTTTTTTTTCTATTAACTTAAATATTTTTTATTTCATGAAATGTTTATGAATTGTACTACAATCCCAATTCCAAAAAAAGTGGGACTGCTGTGAAAAATGTAAAATAAAACAATACAATGATTTGAAAATGTTTTATCCATATTTTATTAACAAAAGAATATAAAACATATATTGAACCTCAGACATTTTTCCATTTCACCAACAAATCTCAATAAGGCTGGGACTGGGTTAACAATAACCTGGAAAAGTAAGTGATAGTGATAAAAAACAGCTGGAGGTTCAATTTACAACTATTTCTAAAAAGAGCATGTTAGAGAGGCAGAGACTCTCAAAAGCAAAGATGGTCAGAAGGTCACCAATCTGTGCTCAACTTTGTCTACAAACTGTGATACAATTTCTTAAAAATGTTCCTCAATATAAAATTTCAAAGATCTTGAATTTCCTGACAGCCCATTATAATAGCAGAAGATTCAGAGATTCTCAAGATTGTGCACAAATTACAAGGCTGACGGTCAGTATTGGATGTTCATGATATTTCCTCAGGTGACAATGCGCTAAAAATAGATATAATTTGGTTGG
Source organism: Anomaloglossus baeobatrachus (assembly GCF_048569485.1). Classification (NCBI taxonomy): domain Eukaryota; kingdom Metazoa; phylum Chordata; class Amphibia; order Anura; family Aromobatidae; genus Anomaloglossus; species Anomaloglossus baeobatrachus. Next base: position 589,466,345 of record NC_134353.1, on the reverse strand, counting down.
ACAAATCACTGCATGAGCTCAGGAATGTTTCCAGAAATCATTGTGACAATACCCAATTTGCCATGAAATCCACAACTTCAGGTTAACCCTTAGTGACAAAGTAATTTTAAATTTAAATACCAAACCCAATTTTTCAAATCTGAGATGTGACTTTATGGGGAAATAACTCTGAAATACATCTATGCTGTACATCACTGTATTTTTGTGAACATCTGAAATTTGATGAAAATGTAGGAAAAATAATAATTTTCAAATTTTTAATGCTTATATACTTAAGGTTGGGAGTCACACTGGCATATAGCATCCAATTGATTCTCTCATGCCAGAGAATTGGAGGTGACAGGGACTAGAGATGAGCGAACCGGTCCCGGTTCGGCTCGAGGCGGTTCGCCGAACGGGGGGTCTGGCTCGAGTTCGGCTCGTCGAACGTTCGACGAACCGAACTCGAGCCCATAGGAAACAATGGCAGGCAATCACAAACACAGTAAAACACCTAGAAAACACCCTCAAAGGTGTCCAAAAGGTGACAAACAACTCACAACACAACACAAACACATGGGAAAGTGACAAGGACATGTACTCATGCGAAAACAAAACAGCTGGACAAGGAAAAAGAGGAGGACACACAGATATAGGCATGGCACGCCCTTCTAAAGTCATGTAAAACACCGCAAGGTGACTCCAAGCGGAGTCTCCCTTTTTTCCAAAAATTGGGCCCCACACACCCACCCCTTCAGTGGCAGCAGTTGTGCCCCAGTTGTACACTTCACAGCTAGATTTGCATCAAGCACATTCAAAAATACGCCATTCTTATCCGTCCCCAGGATGACACCGGGGTAGGTAGCAAAGTCTTTCCTGATCCCAGCTCTGTTCATCTTGGCTTCTTTTAAAAACACAGCAAGCAAGGGTTACTCCAAGCGGAGTCTCCCTTTTTTCCAAAAATTGGGCCCCACACACACCCACCCCTTCAGTGGCAGCACTTGGGCCCCAGTTGTACACTTCACAGCTAGATTTGCATCAAGCACATTCAAAAATACGCTATTCTTAACCGTCCCCAGGATGACACCGGGGTAGGTAGCAAAGTCTTTCCTGATCCCAGCTCTGTTCATCTTGGCTTCTTTTAAAAACACAGCAAGCAAGGGTTACTCCAAGCGGAGTCTCCCTTTTTTCCAAAAATTGGGCCACACAGACACCCACCCCATCAGTGGCAGCACTTGGGCCCTAGTTGCAAACAGGATGTTTTGATTTGCATCAAGCACATTCAAAAATACGCTATTCTTAGCCGTCCACAGGATGACACCGGGGTAGGTAGCAAAGTCTTTCCTGATCCCAGCTCTGTTCATCTTGGCTTCTTTTAAAAACACAGCAAGCAAGGGTTACTCCAAGCGGAGTCTCCCTTTTTTCCAAAAATTGGGCCACACAGACACCCACCCCATCAGTGGCAGCACTTGGGCCCTAGTTGCAAACAGGATGTTTTGATTTGCATCAAGCACATTCAAAAATACGCTATTCTTAGCCGTCCCCAGGATGACACTGGGGTAGGTAGCAAAGTCTTTGCTGACCCATGACTTGTTCATCTTGGCTTCTTTTAAAAACAATGTAAGCAAGGGTTACTCCAAGCGGAGTCTCCCTTTTTTCCAAAAATTGGGCCACACAGACACCCACCCCATCAGTGGCAGCACTTGGGCCCTAGTTGCAAACAGGATGTTTTGATTTGCATCAAGCACATTCAAAAATACGCTATTCTTAGCCGTCCCCAGGATGACACCGGGGTAGGTAGCAAAGTCTTTGCTGACCCATGACTTGTTCATCTTGGCTTCTTTTAAAAACAATGTAAGCAAGGGTTACTCCAAGCGGAGTCTCCCTTTTTTCCAAAAATTGGGCCACACAGACACCCACCCCATCAGTGGCAGCACTTGGGCCCTAGTTGCAAACAGGATGTTTTGATTTGCATCAAGCACATTCAAAAATACGCTATTCTTAGCCGTCCACAGGATGACACCGGGGTAGGTAGCAAAGTCTTTGCTGACCCATGACTTGTTCATCTTGGCTTCTTTTAAAAACAATGTAAGCAAGGGTTACTCCAAGCGGAGTCTCCCTTTTTTCCAAAAATTGGGCCACACAGACACCCACCCCATCAGTGGCAGCACTTGGGCCCTAGTTGCAAACAGGATGTTTTGATTTGCATCAAGCACATTCCAAATCCACAAGCATTTACTCTCCCCAGGATGACACAGGGGTAGTAAATTCCTTCTGGATCCATGACTTGTTCATTTTGATGAACGTCAGTCTGTCCACATTGTCACTGGACAGACGCGTGCGCTTATCTGTCAGCACACACCCAGCAGCACTGAATACACGTTCAGAGACAACGCTGGCAGCTGGACACGACAAAATCTCCAAGGCGTAAGTTGCGAGCTCTGGCCATTTTTGTAGGTTTGAAGCCCAAAAGGAGCAAGGCTCCAGTTGCACAGTCATGGCATCGATGTTCATTTGGAGATACTCCTGTATCATCCTCTCCAGCCGTTGACTATGTGTCAGACTTGTTGTCTCTGGTGGCCTTGCAAAAGAGGGTCTAAAAAAATTATGAAAAGATTCCATAAAATTGCTGTTACCGGCACCAGAAAAGGTCCTACTGGTACGGGTAGACTGTTGAAGATGACGAGACCGTCCCATGTTTGTCAAGTTACAACTGGGAGATTCACTCCCTGCACCTGCACGGTTGTTTGGTGGAAAAGCCGAGCTAAGATCTAGTAACAGCTTCTGCTGATACTCCTGCATACGTGCGTCCCTTTCTATGGCTGGAATTATGTCACAAAATTTGGACTTGTACCGGGGATCTAATAGTGTGGCAATCCAGTAGTCATCATCACTTCTAATTTTGACAATACGACTGTCATGTTGGAGGTAGTGCAACAAAAAGGCACTCATGTGTCTTGCGCAGCCATGCGGACCAAGTCCATGCTGTGTTTGTGGCATAGAGGTGCTACCCGTTCTTTCTTCCTCTGACATCTGACCCCAACCTCTTTCAACTGAAATTTGACCAAGGTCTCCCTCATCCGCTGAGTCTTCCATGTCCATGGACAGTTCGTCCTCCATTTCTTCATGTTCTCCTGCACCTTGCTCAACATTTCGCCTGCTACTATGCGCCCTTGTCGATCCCTGTCCCCCATGGTCCCATGCCTGCTGCGTTGGTGATGATGAACGTCTGGACCTTGGTGATGTTGTTGTCCCTTGCGCATATGAATCCTCCTGTAGTTCCTCCCCTTCATGTTGTCCCACCCCCTGACTCCGAATAGTGTTTAGCGTGTGCTCCAGCATGTAAATGACTGGAATCGTCATGCTGATAATGGCATTGTCAGCGCTAAACATATTCGTCGCCATGTCGAAACTGTGCAGAAGGGTGCATAGGTCCTTGATCTGAGACCACTCCATCAGGGTGATCTGCCCCACCTCTGCATCTCGTTGGCCCAGGCTATACGTCATGACGTATTGCACCAGGGCTCTGCGGTGCTGCCACAGTCGCTGTAACATGTGGAGAGTTGAATTCCAGCGTGTCGCCACATCGCATTTCAGGCGATGAACCGGCAGGCCGAAAGACTTCTGGAGCGATGCAAGTCGCTCTGCTGCGGCGCTTGAACGGCGGAAGTGAGCTGACAGTTTTCGTGCCCTGTTCAGAAGGCCATCTAGGCCGGGATAGTGTGTTAAAAATTGCTGCACGACAAGGTTCAACACGTGAGCCATACAAGGTACGTGTGTCACCTTGCCCAGGCGAAGTGCCGCACCCAGGTTTGCAGCATTGTCGCACACGGCCTTACCAGGCTGCAGTTTGAGTGGAGACAACCATTTATTAAACTCGGACCGCAAAGCTGACCACAACTCCTCAGCTGTGTGACTCTTATTACCAAGACATGTCAAGCTAAAGACCGCCTGATGCCGTTGCGCTCTGCTGCCAGCATAGTAATGAGGGGTGCGTGATTCCTTCTGCGCAGTGAGAACGCTGGTGGCCTGACCAGGCAGGCTTGGGGCGGAGGTGGAGGACCCAGATGAGGTGGAGGATGCAGAAGCAGTGGCGGAACTTGGACAGACAGAGGATTGACACACAAGTCGTGGGGACGGCAAGACTTGTGCAGCAGACCCTTCACCATCTATCACCATAGTTACCCAGTGCCCAGTCAGCGACATGTAACGTCCCTGTCCATGCTTACTGGTCCAAGTATCGGTGGTGAAATGCACCCGTTCACACACAGAGTTTCTCAAGGAAGCGGTGATGTTGTGTGCGACATGCTGGTGTAGCGCGGGCACACCTTTCTTAGAGAAGTAGTGGCGACTAGGCATCTGGTACTGGGGCACAGCGACAGACATAAGGTCTCTAAAATCCTGTGTGTCCACTAGGCGGAAAGGCAGCATTTCGGTAGCCAACAGCTTACAGAGGGATAGAGTCAACCTCTTAGCTTTGTCATGGGTCGGAGGAAGTGGCCTTTTATTTGACCACATCTGAGGGACAGAGATCTGGCTGCTGTGTGTAGACGGTGTTGAGTAGGGTGTCCCTGGAAAAATGCAGGTTTGTGAGGAAAGTGCAGGCGGAGACATGATGTTGCCTTCATCCAACGTTGGTGCTATCGATGTCTGAGAGAGCTGTACACACTCACTTGTTTCCCCTTCCAAACCAACTGACGACCTTACAAGCAAACTGCCTGTTGCGGTTACAGTGGTGGAAGTTTTGCGTGGAAAAACAGGTGTGGCAGCTGTCCCCACAGTCCTAGAAGATGAAGAGCGCGCGGATGCAGTGGAAGGGGCGGGCGGTGGATGGTTCGCTCCGCTAGGCCGCATTGCAGCACGGTGAGCTTCCCACCGGGACTTATGATATTTATTCATGTGACGATTCATGGAAGAAGTTGTCAAACTGCTGAGCTTTTGACCTCTACTAAGAGAATCATGACAAATGTTACATATCACATGAGTTGGGCGATCTTTTTCGATGTGAAAAAAGGACCAGGCTAGGCAAGGCTTAGAGGCCATGCGACCTGTTGATCCACCCCGAATAATGCTCATAGGCAGAGTGGTGGCTGAGGATGCAGTTGTAGACGTGCTACCAGTGCTCCGACTCTGTCCAGGAAGGCGCAAGGTAACTTCGTCGTCGGTTGCATCCTCCTCCACCGCCTCTGTTGACCTCCTCGAGTGCCTGACTGGGGGTTGACAGTAGGTGGGATCTAGAACGTCATCATCAATTGTTGTGTTTGCACTCCCCTCCCCCTCAGACCGAGCCTCTTCTTGCCCTGACGGAATATTTAAGTTGTCATCCCAATCGGGTATCTGCGTCTCATCTTCATCAGTATGTTCCTCATTGTCTATAACCACAGGTGTTACAGTTTGTGACAAAGGGTCAACATTATGCTCAGAAACTTGGTCCTCACGGCCTGAATCTGAGTCACAAAGGTTCTGGGCATCACTGCAGACCATTTCCTGTTCTGTACTCACTGTAGCTTGGGAGCAGACCTCTGATTCCCAGGCTATAGTGTGACTGAACAGCTCTGCAGACTCAGCCATCTCAGTTCCACCATACTGTGCAGGGCTGATGGAGACTTCAGAGCTGGGAGAAATCAAGTGTGATTGGGATGACAACTCAGAGGACTGGTGTTTTTTGGATGCGGTACTTGAAGTGGCTGAGAGGGCACTTGTTGGACCACTTGAGATCCATTCAAGCATTTTCCTTTTTTGCCCATCATCTACCTTTCTTCCTGTTGTTCGTGTCCGTAAAAAAGGGAGCACATCGGATTGTCCACGGTAAGTAGTAGACATCTTACTTTTGCTGGTAGATGGTCTATCTTCAGCAGATGATAATGGAGCTTTGCCACCTTCCCCACGGACAAAACCTTTTTTGCCTTTTCCACCACGCCTCTTCCCCTTTCCACCAGCATCTGTCATTTTGCCACTCATGTTGATTGCGACAAGATTGTGGACTGAAAATGTGGTAGTAAAAATTGAGAGGTGGTGAAGATTGCAGTGGTGGTCTAGCTTTATTAACAGCAGAATAATAAAGAATAAATATCCCTGACAATGCAACTTAGTTATAATTAGTTGGAGTGTGCAACGCAGGCAGACGTGCTGCAAATGTCTTTGCACTAGTGGGACTATAGCAAAGTCCAATAGCCACGTATAGGATGCCACTAGGTACACTGAGTGTTTGCTAGTATAATGGCTTGGTTAGAATGAGTTGTAGTGTGCAACGCAGGCAGACGCGCTCTGCAAATGTCTTTGCACTAGTGGGACTATAGCAAAGTCCAATAGCCACGTATAGGATGCCACTAGGTACACTGAGTGTTTGCTAGTATAATGGCTTGGTTAGAATGAGTTGTAGTGTGCAACGCAGGCAGACGCGCTCTGCAAATGTCTTTGCACTAGTGGGACTATAGCAAAGTCCAATAGCCACGTATAGGATGCCACTAGGTACACTGAGTGTTTGCTAGTATAATGGCTTGGTTAGAATGAGTTGTAGTGTGCAACGCAGGCAGACGCGCTCTGCAAATGTCTTTGCACTAGTGGGACTATAGCAAAGTCCAATAGCCACGTATAGGATGCCACTAGGTACACTGAGTGTTTGCTAGTATAATGGCTTGGTTAGAATGAGTTGTAGTGTGCAACGCAGGCAGACGCGCTCTGCAAATGTCTTTGCACTAGTGGGACTATAGCAAAGTCCAATAGCCACGTATAGGATGCCACTAGGTACACTGAGTGTTTGCTAGTATAATGGCTTGGTTAGAATGAGTTGTAGTGTGCAACGCAGGCAGACGCGCTCTGCAAATGTCTTTGCACTAGTGGGACTATAGCAAAGTCCAATAGCCACGTATAGGATGCCACTAGGTACACTGAGTGTTTGCTAGTATAATGGCTTGGTTAGAATGAGTTGTAGTGTGCAACGCAGGCAGACGCGCTCTGCAAATGTCTTTGCACTAGTGGGACTATAGCAAAGTCCAATAGCCACGTATAGGATGCCACTAGGTACACTGAGTGTTTGCTAGTATAATGGCTTGGTTAGAATGAGTTGTAGTGTGCAACGCAGGCAGACGCGCTCTGCAAATGTCTTTGCACTAGTGGGACTATAGCAAAGTCCAATAGCCACGTATAGGATGCCACTAGGTACACTGAGTGTTTGCTAGTATAATGGCTTGGTTAGAATGAGTTGTAGTGTGCAACGCAGGCAGACGCGCTCTGCAAATGTCTTTGCACTAGTGGGACTATAGCAAAGTCCAATAGCCACGTATAGGATGCCACTAGGTACACTGAGTGTTTGCTAGTATAATGGCTTGGTTAGAATGAGTTGTAGTGTGCAACGCAGGCAGACGCGCTCTGCAAATGTCTTTGCACTAGTGGGACTATAGCAAAGTCCAATAGCCACGTATAGGATGCCACTAGGTACACTGAGTGTTTGCTAGTATAATGGCTTGGTTAGAATGAGTTGTAGTGTGCAACGCAGGCAGACGCGCTCTGCAAATGTCTTTGCACTAGTGGGACTATAGCAAAGTCCAATAGCCACGTATAGGATGCCACTAGGTACACTGAGTGTTTGCTAGTATAATGGCTTGGTTAGAATGAGTTGTAGTGTGCAACGCAGGCAGACGCGCTCTGCAAATGTCTTTGCACTAGTGGGACTATAGCAAAGTCCAATAGCCACGTATAGGATGCCACTAGGTACACTGAGTGTTTGCTAGTATAATGGCTTGGTTAGAATGAGTTGTAGTGTGCAACGCAGGCAGACGCGCTCTGCAAATGTCTTTGCACTAGTGGGACTATAGCAAAGTCCAATAGCCACGTATAGGATGCCACTAGGTACACTGAGTGTTTGCTAGTATAATGGCTTGGTTAGAATGAGTTGTAGTGTGCAACGCAGGCAGACGCGCTCTGCAAATGTCTTTGCACTAGTGGGACTATAGCAAAGTCCAATAGCCACGTATAGGATGCCACTAGGTACACTGAGTGTTTGCTAGTATAATGGCTTGGTTAGAATGAGTTGTAGTGTGCAACGCAGGCAGACGCGCTCTGCAAATGTCTTTGCACTAGTGGGACTATAGCAAAGTCCAATAGCCACGTATAGGATGCCACTAGGTACACTGAGTGTTTGCTAGTATAATGGCTTGGTTAGAATGAGTTGTAGTGTGCAACGCAGGCAGACGCGCTCTGCAAATGTCTTTGCACTAGTGGGACTATAGCAAAGTCCAATAGCCACGTATAGGATGCCACTAGGTACACTGAGTGTTTGCTAGTATAATGGCTTGGTTAGAATGAGTTGTAGTGTGCAACGCAGGCAGACGCGCTCTGCAAATGTCTTTGCACTAGTGGGACTATAGCAAAGTCCAATAGCCACGTATAGGATGCCACTAGGTACACTGAGTGTTTGCTAGTATAATGGCTTGGTTAGAATGAGTTGTAGTGTGCAACGCAGGCAGACGCGCTCTGCAAATGTCTTTGCACTAGTGGGACTATAGCAAAGTCCAATAGCCACGTATAGGATGCCACTAGGTACACTGAGTGTTTGCTAGTATAATGGCTTGGTTAGAATGAGTTGTAGTGTGCAACGCAGGCAGACGCGCTCTGCAAATGTCTTTGCACTAGTGGGACTATAGCAAAGTCCAATAGCCACGTATAGGATGCCACTAGGTACACTGAGTGTTTGCTAGTATAATGGCTTGGTTAGAATGAGTTGTAGTGTGCAACGCAGGCAGACGCGCTCTGCAAATGTCTTTGCACTAGTGGGACTATAGCAAAGTCCAATAGCCACGTATAGGATGCCACTAGGTACACTGAGTGTTTGCTAGTATAATGGCTTGGTTAGAATGAGTTGTAGTGTGCAACGCAGGCAGACGCGCTCTGCAAATGTCTTTGCACTAGTGGGACTATAGCAAAGTCCAATAGCCACGTATAGGATGCCACTAGGTACACTGAGTGTTTGCTAGTATAATGGCTTGGTTAGAATGAGTTGTAGTGTGCAACGCAGGCAGACGCGCTCTGCAAATGTCTTTGCACTAGTGGGACTATAGCAAAGTCCAATAGCCACGTATAGGATGCCACTAGGTACACTGAGTGTTTGCTAGTATAATGGCTTGGTTAGAATGAGTTGTAGTGTGCAACGCAGGCAGACGCGCTCTGCAAATGTCTTTGCACTAGTGGGACTATAGCAAAGTCCAATAGCCACGTATAGGATGCCACTAGGTACACTGAGTGTTTGCTAGTATAATGGCTTGGTTAGAATGAGTTGTAGTGTGCAACGCAGGCAGACGCGCTCTGCAAATGTCTTTGCACTAGTGGGACTATAGCAAAGTCCAATAGCCACGTATAGGATGCCACTAGGTACACTGAGTGTTTGCTAGTATAATGGCTTGGTTAGAATGAGTTGTAGTGTGCAACGCAGGCAGACGCGCTCTGCAAATGTCTTTGCACTAGTGGGACTATAGCAAAGTCCAATAGCCACGTATAGGATGCCACTAGGTACACTGAGTGTTTGCTAGTATAATGGCTTGGTTAGAATGAGTTGTAGTGTGCAACGCAGGCAGACGCGCTCTGCAAATGTCTTTGCACTAGTGGGACTATAGCAAAGTCCAATAGCCACGTATAGGATGCCACTAGGTACACTGAGTGTTTGCTAGTATAATGGCTTGGTTAGAATGAGTTGTAGTGTGCAACGCAGGCAGACGCGCTCTGCAAATGTCTTTGCACTAGTGGGACTATAGCAAAGTCCAATAGCCACGTATAGGATGCCACTAGGTACACTGAGTGTTTGCTAGTATAATGGCTTGGTTAGAATGAGTTGTAGTGTGCAACGCAGGCAGACGCGCTCTGCAAATGTCTTTGCACTAGTGGGACTATAGCAAAGTCCAATAGCCACGTATAGGATGCCACTAGGTACACTGAGTGTTTGCTAGTATAATGGCTTGGTTAGAATGAGTTGTAGTGTGCAACGCAGGCAGACGCGCTCTGCAAATGTCTTTGCACTAGTGGGACTATAGCAAAGTCCAATAGCCACGTATAGGATGCCACTAGGTACACTGAGTGTTTGCTAGTATAATGGCTTGGTTAGAATGAGTTGTAGTGTGCAACGCAGGCAGACGCGCTCTGCAAATGTCTTTGCACTAGTGGGACTATAGCAAAGTCCAATAGCCACGTATAGGATGCCACTAGGTACACTGAGTGTTTGCTAGTATAATGGCTTGGTTAGAATGAGTTGTAGTGTGCAATGCAGGCAGACGCGCTCTGCAAATGTCTTTGCACTAGTGGGACTATAGCAAAGTCCAATAGCCACGTATAGGATGCCACTAGGTACACTGAGTGTTTGCTAGTATAATGGCTTAGTTATCAGTTGGAGTGTGCAGAGGACAAGAGGGTACAGTGGCAGGATTGTGGTGCTCTGGGTAGAGGAATGGAAGACTGCCTTTCTATTCCCTCCTAATGGTGAAATGCAGGTAGGAAATCCCTGACCTGGGCTACACAGACGCTGTTGCTGTTTGCAGGACCTGTCACCTATGGCTCTCTGACCCTGCCGGTTGGAGCCCTTAAAAGGACTGCTATAAAGTGCTCTCCCTAAGCTGTCTAACGCTGTGTATGCAGCGCATACAGCTGTATCGGCTATAGGACTCAGGAAGACGGAGCTGCGACAGTGATGTCTGACACCAAAGACGCAGAAGGCAGATAATGGCGTCCGTGAAGAAAATGTCCGGTTTTATAATGCAGGGACATGTGACATGCAGATCCTATCACACATGCCGTTGCTTCTCTGGCTCAAAGTCCACTTAGCTGTGTGTGTGTCTGGGATTGGCTGACATGCTGGCCCGCCCCACAAGACGCGCGCGCTTAGGGAAGGAAGACAAGAAAAAAAAAAAAAAAAAATGGCGATCGCCATTATAGAAACAGCAGTGATCTGAAGGCGCTGTTCACGCACACTATACACTGAAATGTGATAATAGTTTGATTCACAGAGTGACTTACACTATTACAGCAGAAACCAAGCTATGATTTAGCTGTTTTTTGGCTGCTAGAACCGTTCTCGAACGTTTCTAGAACTACCGAGCTTTTGCAAAAAGCTCGAGTTCTAGTTCGATCTAGAACATGCCCCAAAATCACTCGAGCCGCGAACTGGAGAACCACGAACCACGAACCGCGCTCAACTCTAACAGGGACATGGCACTCAGCTTAATCTCAGCTGTGAGCCAAGTGTCACGCTACTGTAATCTAATTTTTTTGCATGTGAGAATTGGAGAACAGGTGAGGAGAAGGAGAGATTAATTTTTCCATCTCCTCCGTTGTCTGTCTTTGTTTATATTGGACTGATGTCATCAGTGAAGTCCAATATTTCACACACACCCATAGACTTGTATTTGTGTCCATGACCCAATTTGCGGAGCCACTCGAATCAGCATGAGAAAACAATCACAGATCTGTTCTGTCCCATAGTATAACACTGGTCTGAGGGCTATCCATTAAAACTTCAGATAGCACTTGGCCATGTTACACGCTTGTGTGAATGAGCCCTAAAGCACATAGTCATACCACACAAAATAGTTAACAAATAGCATTTCCCATTTTTAAACCATCCTTTTATTTTGTTAGAATGTTAGAAGGGTAAAATTTAGCAGCAACTTTTTCATTATTTCTTTTAAAAGAAATTCACAAATCTTATTTTTTATGGACCTATTCAGTTTTGAAGGGACTTTGTGGGCCTATATATCGGAAAACCCCAGAAGTAATACCATTTTAAAACTAATCCTCTCAAATTATCCTTAAATGCTGTTAGTAAATTTGTTAACCCTTCAGGTGCTACATACGAATTAAAGCAAAGTGGAATGAAAGTATTTTTAGTATTTTTCTACTAAAATATTGCTTTAGCTGTACATTTTTCATTTATTCAGGGGGTAATAGGAGAAAATGGATTCTAAAATGTATTTTCACACTTGGCAATATTCCATCAGTGGTCAACTACTATTTGGGTACACTGCAGGACTCAGGGTAAAAACCGCTGTTTAATATTTGGAGCTTACATTTGTCTGGAATAGGTTGCAGACACGTCACATGTCGCATTTGAAGAGCCCCTGAGTTAACAAAACAGTAGGAACCCCAACAAATGACCCCATTTTGGAAACAAAACCCCTCAATGAACTGATCTAGAGGTGTGTTCAGCGTTTGGCTGAGATAATGAAGAATTAGGTTTTTTTCCAAAATATTGTTTTAGCCCCGTTTGTAATTTTTTTCATAACTAGCTTTTATTGAATTATATAAAGATCAACAGATTATATCAGTTAACATAAGCCTAATGCAATCGTATGCTATATAAAAAGAAGTATATAAATGGAAGATATATAGAAAGCATTGAAGCTTTTACATAAAACTTTAGACCCTCTAGTGGCTCCTGAACTAACTGCATATCATTGCAGGAATTATAGACTTGTAAGCTAAATGACTACAGGGCTTTAATACATATTTATCTTAAGCAATTAACCTTAAAGATATCAAACAAATAATTGACAAGAAAAGACAGAGGACTGACACACTAGGGATAAAAAAACAGGTGGGGACAAAGGCTGAGTCACACCTAACTGTTGAATTGGGCCCCAAAAAAATCCTAGGAAGCCCAGGTACAGTTTGTAATTTTTATAGGGAGTAAGAGAAAATGTATGCTATAATTTGTTACGCAAGTTCTACAAAACATCATGGTATCCAACATGTGATCAAAAACTAATGTTTGGGCTCATGGCAGGATCCAAAATGCAAACCATTAAAATGTCTAACTTTCAACTTCTCATATGATCTACATTCTGTTGTGAATAAAATATGTGTATGAAAGATTTCCAAATTATTGCATTATTCTTTTCTTTGCATTTTACACAATGTCTCAACTCTTTTGGAATACGGGTTGTATTTTAATGTACAGTTTTCATACCTACTATTTTTCCTTTTCTTCTTTTTCCTGTCCTCTGGTTTATTTTTATTTCTTCCTGTGGTTTCATCTGAAGTTTTTTCATTGTTTATATTAGTTTTGGTCATCTTTGTGTTGTTTTTGTTTATGTCCTTTTGTACCACAGTCCTTTTACTTTTATTTGTTTTCTGGTCCTCTTCCTCAGATTCTGTTTCAGATTCTTCTTCATCTTCTACTTTTCTTCTTTTGTTAGATTTTCTCACAATTCTTTTTCTTTTTGAAAAATTCATGTTATCGTCATCGTCATCATCATCATCATCATCATCACTATCGTTGTCATCATATTTGTCATATTTTGTTTTCTGGTACCGTATTGGCTGTCTATTTAAATATGGGGGTTCGGAATCTAAACATGAAAGAACAAATATAATAAAAAGAGCCTTAATTTAAAATGAACAAAATGTTCTGCCTCCATCATTACCTTAATAACTGTTGTCAACTTTAGAAAATCTAACTAAACTAATCATCTAAAACAAAAAGTCACCTTAGTTAATGACCTTGGTTAATGAAGGCATCTCTCAATAGAAATCAATTTGAATTTATTTGGCGGGCAGTATAAAGTACTTGTATTCACAATGCCAATAAAAAGTATTCAGCTCTCTATTTGACTTCCATTATTTACTGGCTTAGATGTCCTGTTCATTGCTGTCTTGTTGGGGGGGGGGAGTTTAACACCAGATTTCGATAGTATTCTCTTTTATAAGCAATTTTTTCAATTCTGAAAGGCCGCTTTACATGCAACGACATCGCTAACAAGATATCGCTGGGGTCACGGAATTCGTGACGCACATCCGGCCTTGTTAGCGACGTCGTTATGAGCGACCGCTAACGATCCCAAATACTCACCATATTGTTGATCGATGACACATCGTTCATGTTTAAAATATCGTTGCTCTTTCAGGACTCAGGTTGTTCGTCGTTCCTGAGGCAGCACACATCGCTATGTGTGACACCCCGGTAAACGACGAACAACAGCGTACCTGCATCCTCCGGCAACGAGGTGGGAGTGACGTATGAACGCACCTCTCTCTTGAAGGAGGGATTGTTTGGCGGTCACAGCGACGTTGCCGGCAAGGTATGTGCATGTAACGCTGCCGTAGCGATAATGTTTGCTACGGGAGCGATCACCAAATGTCACATGAATGACAGGGGCGTGTGCTATCACACACGACATCGCTAGCTATTGATGTCGCAGCGTGTACAGCACCCTTAAAAGTAGATAAAGAGAACCAAGCCAAACAAATGAGTCAAAAATATTAAATTTCATCATTTTTTTAAATGAGGAAAGGGATCCAATGTCAACATGTAAGTGAGTGGCAAAAGTATGTTAGCCCTTTGGAGGATTAGCAGATAATTGTATGGTGAAATAAAAGTCTGGTATTTTCAGTAAATGGGAGAACCATCAGGTGTGAGTGGGTAACCTGTTTTATTTAAACATTATGGATCTTACAAACTCTGATCTTTTTTTGGAAAGTGTATCATTGCACAAACAAAGAAGATTTCCAAGGAGCTCAGAATAAGAGTTGTCGCTCATTAGGCTGGAAAAGGTCACACATCCATTTTAAAAGTGTTTGAACTCCTTAAATCCACAATCGCATTATATATAAATGAAGCAAATTCAAGACCAATATTACCCTACCCAGGGATGGTCGACCAAAAAGGATTACTCCAAGAGCAAGGCATGAAATAGTGCACAAAGTCAGAAAGGAACCCAAAGTAAGCAACAAAAGGCCTTTCTCACATTACATAAGGTGTTCATGAGCCATCCATCTGGAGGACACTGAACAGCAGTGGTGTATATGACAAGATTACAAGGGGAAAGCCACTGCTCATCAAAATAAACTTTTCTGCTAATCAGCAGTTAACCAAAGATCATCTATACAAGACAGAATGATACTGGATCAATTTTTTTTGCAATTTGGTTTAAATGGGATGCATTAGTTTGTAGATCGAAAACCAGTGGATTAGAGCTTAAATACCTCATATACTATTATGGTTTAGGTATGTTTTGCAATATCTGGGTTTTTATTAAGACAATCAGAATAACAATATAACTGTATAGTACAATAATATATTGCAAATTAGATGAAAAATTACATATGTATACACTTCATTGGTGAGCATTAATTAATGAAATTAAAATAGCACAAGAAAATGTTAGATGAAGGAAGAAGATGCAATTCTCTGGTCTTAGTAAATACAATCCTACAGAAAAACAGGTGGATGAGCTTATACATTTATTAGGAAGACCCCCTTATGTTCATCAAAAGTAGTTTACAGTTAGGTCCAGAAATATTTGGACAGTGACACAATTTTCGCGAGTTGGGCTCTGCATGCCACCACATTGGATTTGAAATGAAACCTCTACAACAGAATTCAAGTGCAGATTGTAACGTTTAATTTGAAGGTTTGAACAAAAATATCTGATAGAAATTGTAGGAATTGTACACATTTCTTTACAAACACTCCACATTTTAGGAGGTCAAAAGTAATTGGACAAATAAACCAAACCCAAACAAAATATTTTTATTTTCAATATTTTGTTGCGAATCCTTTGGAGGCAATCACTGCCTTAAGTCTGGAACCCATGGACATCACCAAACGCTGTGTTTCCTCCTTCTTAATGCTTTTACAGGCCTTTACAGCCGCAGCCTTCAGGTCTTGCTTGTTTGTGAGTCTTTCCGTCTTAAGTCTGGATTTGAGCAAGTGAAATGCATGCTCAATTGGGTTAAGATCTGGTGATTGACTTGGCCATTGCAGAATGTTCCACTTTTTTGCACTCATGAACTCCTGGGTAGCTTTGGCTGTATGCTTGGGGTCATTGTCCATCTGTACTATGAAGCGCCGTCCGATCAACTTTGCGGCATTTGGCTGAATCTGGGCTGAAAGTATATCCCGGTACACTTCAGAATTCATCCGGCTACTCTTGTCTGCTGTTATGTCATCAATAAACACAAGTGACCCAGTGCCATTGAAAGCCATGCATGCCCATGCCGTCACGTTGCCTCCACCATGTTTTACAGAGGATGTGGTGTGCCTTGGATCATGTGCCGTTCCCTTTCTTCTCCAAACTTTTTTCTTCCCATCATTCTGGTACAGGTTGATCTTTGTCTCATCTGTCCATAGAATACTTTTCCAGAACTGAGCTGGCTTCATGAGGTGTTTTTCAGCAAATTTAACTCTGGCCTGTCTATTTTTGGAATTGATGAATGGTTTGCATCTAGATGTGAACCCTTTGTATTTACTTTCATGGAGTCTTCTCTTTACTGTTGACTTAGAGACAGATACACCTACTTCACTGAGAGTGTTCTGGACTTCAGTTGATGTTGTGAATGGGTTCTTCTTCACCAAAGAAAGTATGCGGCGATCATCCACCACTGTTGTCACCTGTGGACGCCCAGGCCTTTTTGAGTTCCCAAGCTCACCAGTCAATTCCTTTTTTCTCAGAATGTACCCGACTGTTGATTTTGCTACTCCAAGCATGTCTGCTATCTCTCTGATGAATTTTTTCTTTTTTTTCAGCCTCAGGATGTTCTGCTTCACCTCAATTGAGAGTTCCTTAGACCGCATGTTGTCTGGTCACAGCAACAGCTTCCAAATGCAAAACCACACACCTGTAATCAACCCCAGACCTTTTAACTACTTCATAGATTACAGGTTAACGAGGGAGACGCCTTCAGAGTTAATTGCAGCCCTTAGAGTCCCTTGTCCAATTACTTTTAGTCCCTTGAAAAAGAGGAGGCTATGCATTACAGAGCTATGATTCCTAAACCCTTTCTCCGATTTGGATGTGAAAACTCTCATATTGTAGCTGGGAGTGTGCACTTTCAGCCCATATTATATATATAATTGTATTTCTGAACATGTTTTTGTAAACAGCTAAAATAACAAAACTTGTGTCACTGTCCAAATATTACTGGACCTAACTGTAGCTCACTAATAGAGATGCGCTAACCTTCCAAAGTTCGGTTCGCAGAGCCATGCTAAACAAACACTACGTTCACCGAACTGCTCGCTGAACTGAACTCCAAACCTTATCGAATCCCATTAGATTAAATGGGAGGCCAATAATAAGGCAGAGAAAACACCTTAAGTGGGGTAGAAAATATTCCAAAATGGCAAAAATACATTTTACAGTGCAGCACCACTGTTTTGGCCTAGCCATTAGCTTCCTACACAATTAACATAAGAAATATAGAGGTGGATAAGAGACTGGTGTAGGGCTGGTGCTCCCATACCCCTGCCAGTACAGACAAGAGACAACTTTGAGACCCATCTTTAAGTCTTGACATTTAAAAACATTTCAGGCAGACAGAAAGACAGCAGCATCAATCTCCCCCTCCTTTTCCCCATAGTGTGTTTGCTGTTACGGTTGCTGCGAGCACTGGAGACTATGTCCAGATTTCTTGCTACTGCACATGTGCGAGCGCTGGAGACTAAGTCCAGATTTCTTGCTACTGCACATGTGCGAGCGCTGGAGACTAAGTCCAGATTTCTTGCTACTGCACATGTGCGAGTGCTGGAGACTAAGTCCAGATTTCTTGCTACTGCACATGTGCGAGCGCCGGAGACTAAGTCCAATCTTGGAGCCATTGCACATGTGCGGGTGACATCATCGCTGACACGAGGTCACATGTCTCTGACACCTTCTATGCCGATTGGTCGCTGGTCATGTGCTTGTGACGTCTTGCTCGGGGATAGGCCAGCATGACGTCACTCCTGTCGTTCTGGCAGCGGATTGGCTCTGGTGTCCTCCATCTTGGATGAAGCACAGAGTCTATATAAGACCCTGACACATGCCGCATGGTGCTCAGTCCTCTTGGTTCATGCATATGAGTAGACGCTCTGTGCGCGTTCCTCTAGGCATTCCTCTGTCTATGCTAGGTGAGCGCTACCGGCAGGGTAGCGTTCTTATACCTTACAGCTTCGGCTGCTGTCCGTATCCTTACCTCTTAGGGGAGCGGACATAGGCAGGTGCCTGAGGCACATGGTCTGGCTGGGCCTTGTGATTCTACTCGTAGGTGGACGTTGCCGCTAGGGTAACGTTCCTTATACTGCGTCTGGCAGTTGTTCGTATCCTCGCACACTAGGGGAGCGAACAGAGGTAGGAGCTTTGTGCGGCTTACGCTGCTGTTCGTCTCTTTTGCACCACTAGAAGAGCGGACCTAGGCAGGTGCCATATCTAGTGGTTCGTGTCCTCGCACACTAGTGGAGCGAACGCAGGTAGGAGCTTTGTGCGGCTTACGCTGCTGTTCGTCTCTTTTGCACCACTAGAAGAGCGGACCTAGGTAGGTGCCATTTCGCACACATTGCCTTTGTCTCTGTGATTATTAACAGAGATCATTCCACACACCCTCCAAGTAAGGGAGGAATTGCTTTACTTACTTATTATATTCTTCTGTGAGTTAACAGAGGTATTGCACTCTGCCATAGTCTGCAGCAAAGTCTTTGCACGGTGGACCCTGACTGTCTGATACTCCTTTCAGTTATTATCAGACAGCCCCCCGTAACATTAGGACTGAGCCAAGGGTCTGGCAGTTATGGCAGAATATCAGCAGTTACACCGTTACATACAAGTACTTGAGTCACGGCTCAAGAGTATAGAGGATAAACCTCAGACCATGGTGACATCTGCACATGATCCTCGACTTGCTCTGCCAAACAGATATTCTGGCGATGCCAGATCATGTCGTGGTTTCATTAGTCAGTGTAAGATACACCTAGAGGTCAACTCTTCTCGCTTCTCTACGGAGAGGTCCAGAGTAGGCTTTATCATCTCCTTACTTCAGGACAAAGCCTTAGAATGGGCGACTCCCCTATGGGAGCGCTCTGATGTGGTTACTCTGAGACATCAAGACTTTCTTGATGCTCTTAAGGCGGTATTCATGGGTCCGCAGGTTACCCATGATGCGGCCCTGAGACTGTTAGATCTATCTCAGGGTTCGTTATCCACTAGTTCTTATGCCATTGCTTTTAGAACTCTGGTGGCAGAACTAGATTGGCCAGAGAAGGTGTTGATTCCTATCTTCTGGAGAGGGTTGGCAGGCTATGTCAAGGATGCCCTTGCTACTCGTGAGGTCCCTGCTTCTCTGGAGGACTTGATCACAGTAGCAACGAGGATCGATGTACGCCATAAGGAACGTAGACTCGAGGTCTCTTCCTCACGCCCTAAGCATCGGGCTATTCCAGTTGTTGAGGGTCCACTACCATCTTCCTCAGCATCTGAAACATCTCCCACTCCTATGGAGTTAGGACTACGCAAGTCTGGTCCTCCTATATGTTACGTATGTCGTCAGGCTGGGCACTATGCCAACAAGTGTCCTAGTCATCAGGGAAACTCCCTGGCCTAGTAACCATTAGAGGGGGGTTACTAGAGACGTCTTCTGCACCCTCTAAGTGTTGTATCCCAGGTCAGCTCTCGTTATCTGAGAATACATGGCCTATTATGGCTTTTGTGGATTCCGGAGCTGACGGGATTTTTGTGTCCTCAGGATTTGTAAAGGGACACAATATTCCCTCTATCATGTTAGAGGCGCCTATTCCTGTCCGTGTGGTTAATGGAACTATGTTGTCTGACTCCATTACATTGAGGACAGTTCCCTTGCGCCTTTCCCTGTCTCAGGGTCACATAGAGGAGATTTCTTTTCTTGTTTTGCCTGAGGGTATAGACGACGTCCTTCTGGGTCTTCCATGGCTTCGGACTCATGCTCCTCACATTGACTGGGAGTCTGACAGCATTATTAGTTGGGGTTCGAAATGTCAGTCCCGATGTCTTCCCTTACCACCTAAGGTCGTTGCGGTTGCATCAACTGATCTCTCTCCCATACCTACACCCTATTTGGATTTCGCTGACGTGTTCTCCAAACAGGGTGCTGAGGTTCTTCCACCCCATAGGCCGTATGACTGTGCCATAGACCTTATCCCAGGTTCGGTTCCACCTAAAGGCAGGGTTTACCCCCTGTCGATACCTGAGTCGGAGGCCATGTCGACCTATATAAGAGAGAGTTTAGAGAAGGGGTTCATTCGTAAGTCTGTCTCTCCCGCGGGAGCTGGGTTTTTTTTTGTTCGGAAGAAAGAGGGTGATTTGCGTCCCTGCATAGATTACAGGGGTCTCAACGCAATCACAATAAAGAACAAATACCCATTACCTTTAATTTCGGAGCTCTTTGACAGACTGAGAGGAGCTCAAGTTTTTACGAAGTTGGATCTGCGGGGTGCGTATAACTTGGTACGAATTCGAAAGGGTGACGAATGGAAGACCGCTTTTAACACCCGAGACGGTCACTATGAATACCTCGTCATGCCTTTTGGGTTATGTAATGCACCCGCAGTATTTCAGGACTTCGTAAACGATGTGTTCAGGGATTTACTGTTATCCTCAGTAGTGGTGTATCTGGACGACATCCTGATTTTTTCTCCTGATCTGGAGACTCATCGTCAGGATGTCGTTCGTGTCCTTTCCCGTTTAAGGGAGCACTCATTGTTTGCTAAACTCGAGAAATGTGTATTCGAGCAGTCCTCATTGCCTTTTTTGGGTTACATTATCTCACAAGAGGGTCTGGCTATGGATCCTGCGAAGCTCTCTGCTGTCCTGCAATGGTCCGAACCTCATTCCTTGAAGGCGGTGCAACGCTTCTTAGGATTCATAAATTATTACAGGCAGTTCATACCCCATTTTTCTACTTTGGTGGCCCCTTTGGTGGCCTTGACTAAGAAAGGTGCTAATCCCAAAGCCTGGTCTACTGAGACATCTCAGGCTTTTGAGGTAGTAAAAAGATACTTTTCAACTGCTCCCGTTCTTCAAAGACCCGATGAGAATAAGCCCTTCCTCTTAGAGGTTGATGCCTCTTCAGTGGGTGCTGGTGCGGTCTTGTATCAAAAGAACGGTGCAGGTAGAAAAAGGCCGTGTTTCTTCTTTGCTAAAACCTTTTCACCGGCAGAGAGAAACTATACCATTGGGGATAGGGAACTGCTCGCCTTGAGATTAGCCTTGGAGGAGTGGCGTCACTTGCTGGAAGGAGCGAAACATCCTTTCCAGGTCTATACAGACCATAAGAATCTGACGTACTTACAAACCGCTCAGCGTCTGAATCCTCGCCAAGCCCGCTGGTCCTTGTTTTTCTCCCGCTTTCACTTCTCCATCAACTATCTGTCTGGGAGTAAGAATAACAAGGCAGACGCCCTGTCTCGCTCTATGCTTTCTACCCAGGAAGAGATTGACGAACCTCGTCTTATCCTTCCCTCCAGGGTTTTTCATACGCTCTCCCCTGTGACGTTAGACCAAATCCCACCGGGCAAGACCTTTGTTCCGCCTGATCGACAGAATGATATACTGTCATGGGCCCACACCTCAAAGGTGGGTGGGCATTTTGGTATTAGGCGGACACGAGAGTTACTGGAGAGGTGGTATTGGTGGCCACACTTAGCCAGCCACGTCAAGAGATATGTCGGTTCCTGCTACTCGTGTGCTCGCAACCGTCCATTACGGCAGAGACCGGCTGGGCTCTTGCATCCTTTACCAGTGCCAGATAGACCATGGGAGGTGGTAGGCATGGACTTTGTGGGTGATCTTCCATGTTCACAGGGACATAGATTTGTGTGGGTCATTACGGACCATTTCTCCCGGATGGTTCATCTCGTACCGTTATCGAGAATCCCATCTTCCAGGGTACTAGCCAAACTATTCCTCAAGCATGTCTTTAGGCTTCACGGTATGCCAGATCGTATCATTTGTGATAGAGGCCCGCAATTTACTTCCCGTTTCTGGCGAGATCTTTGTAGCCTTCTGCAAATTGAGTTGAATCTCTCTTCGGCATACCATCCGGAGACTAATGGTTTGGTTGAACGTACCAATCAATCTATGATTATATACCTTTGACACTTTGTTGCTGAGAACCACGATAACTGGTCCTCCCTCCTACCCTGGGCAGAATTTGCCCTTAACAATTCGCTGGCTGAGTCCACTGGGCAGACACCGTTCGTACTCAATAATGGGCAACACCCTAGGGTACCAGTACCGTTTCCCGCTGCTGAACCTCCTCCTCTTGTGGCCGACTGGGCAACTAATGCCAGAGAGGTTTGGGATCGGACTCAAGAGTCGATCCAAGCAGCTAAGGACCGTATGAAGACGGTGTCCGATCGGTTTCGTCGCCCGGCTCCTGTCTTTTCTCCAGGGGACTTTGTGTGGCTCTCTGCAAAACACGTGAAACTTAGAGTGAGCTCTGTCAAATTTGCTCCTCGCTTCCTGGGTCCTTATGAGGTTCTTCGACAGGTAAATCCTGTAGTCTATCAATTGAAGTTACCTGTCCATCTTAGGATTCATGACAAATTCCATGTCTCACTGCTAAAGCCGGCTTTTTTACCTCACGCTCGTGAAGTGCACTCTCCTGCCTCTGATTCCTCTCGCTCTAGCTATGAGGTACGAGCCATAGTTGGTTCTAAGATGGTTAGAGGACGCAGGTTCTTCTTGATAGATTGGGAGGGCTATGGCCCGGAACATCGCTCTTGGGAGCCTGAGGAGGCTGTCCATGCTCCCGACTTAGTCGCTGATTACCTGCGTCGCCGGGAGGGGGGCCCTTGAGGGGGAGGTACTGTTACGGTTGCTGCGAGCACTGGAGACTATGTCCAGATTTCTTGCTACTGCACATGTGCGAGCGCTGGAGACTAAGTCCAGATTTCTTGCTACTGCACATGTGCGAGCGCTGGAGACTAAGTCCAGATTTCTTGCTACTGCACATGTGCGAGCGCTGGAGACTAAGTCCAGATTTCTTGCTACTGTACATGTGCGAGCGCCGGAGACTAAGTCCAATCTTGGAGCCATTGCACATGTGCGGGTGACATCATCGCTGACACGAGGTCACATGTCTCTGACACCTTCTATGCCGATTGGTCGCTGGTCATGTGCTTGTGACGTCTTGCTCGGTGATAGGCCAGCATGACGTCACTCCTGTCGTTCTGGCAGCGGATTGGCTCTGGTGTCCTCCATCTTGGATGAAGCACAGAGTCTATATAAGACCCTGACACACGCCGCATGGTGCTCAGTCCTCTTGGTTCATGCATATGAGTAGACGCTCTGTGCGCGTTCCTCTAGGCATTCCTCTGTCTATGCTAGGTGAGCGCTACCGGCAGGGTAGCGTTCTTATACCTTACAGCTTCGGCTGCTGTCCGTATCCTTACCTCTTAGGGGAGCGGACATAGGCAGGTGCCTGAGGCACATGGTCTGGCTGGGCCTTGTGATTCTACTCGTAGGTGGACGTTGCCGCTAGGGTAACGTTCCTTATACTGCGTCTGGCAGTTGTTCGTATCCTCGCACACTAGGGGAGCGAACAGAGGTAGGAGCTTTGTGCGGCTTACGCTGCTGTTCGTCTCTTTTGCACCACTAGAAGAGCGGACCTAGGCAGGTGCCATATCTAGTGGTTTGTGTCCTCGCACACTAGTGGAGCGAACGCAGGTAGGAGCTTTGTGCGGCTTACGCTGCTGTTCGTCTCTTTTGCACCACTAGAAGAGCGGACCTAGGTAGGTGCCATTTCGCACACATTGCCTTTGTCTCTGTGATTATTAACAGAGATCATTCCACACACCCTCCAAGTAAGGGAGGAATTGCTTTACTTACTTATTATATTCTTCTGTGAGTTAACAGAGGTATTGCACTCTGCCATAGTCTGCAGCAAAGTCTTTGCACGGTGGACCCTGACTGTCTGATACTCCTTTCAGTTATTATCAGACAGCCCCCCGTAACATTTGCACACCTGAGAAGTATGCTCCATGCAACACACAGGATGTGGGCTGGCATTTCCATTTTAAAAAGCGAGCACACAATAACCATGCATTCTGCAGCAGCACCTCCAGGCCTGAATAGTGTCCTACAAATTTCTGTACAACCAGGTTGATCCATGCAGTGCACATGTGATGTCACCCAGACGTAGTGCTGACACCAGGTTTGCACTGTTATTGCATATGGCCTCCCTGGCTCCAGGTTAAGTGAAGGCAGCCATTGATCAAACTGGGCCTGGATAGTGGTCCACAACTCTGCAGCTGTGTGACTAAGTTCTCCAATGCATATTAATTTAAGCACTACCTCATTGCAGTGACTTAAACACAAGATGTGGCTTGGCATTTCATTTTAAAAAAATCAAGAGATGCATGAGTGAAAGGTTTAGACCTCTTGCTCCCAGAACCCTGGCACTACAGACAAAAATTAATTTGAAGACCCTACTTGGAGTCTCCACATTTCCAAAAATTAAGATCAGGCAACAGGAAAAGTGGCAACAATTGGCACACACTACAAATAGTCCAACACAGGAAACTGGATGTTTGGGACTGGACCTGTAACAAGGCCTGAACCAACATTTCTACTTTTACAAGAGACAGCAAGATAAAAAACAGGTGTAGGGTTAAATGCTTCCATACCCTGGGCATTACACCATCACATAGTTTGCACAGTCTGGGCCTGGTGTGGCAAAGTCATTGGATATCTATGACTTGTTCATCTTTATGAAAGTGAGGTGATCTATGCTTTCAGGGGACAGCCAGATGAGCTTATCCGTCAATAAACCAGCAGCAGCGCTGAAGTCACATTCTGAGAGAACCCTAGCTGCCGGGAAGGGCAAAACTGCCAAGGCGTCACTTGTGCGTTCAAGCCACTCTTCCATTTTTTTTCCAAAATGCAAAAGGGTCCAATTTCCCCCTTATGGTGTCGATATTGAGCTCTAGATTCCTACAACATTCCTCTCCAGTCATTATGTGTCAGACTTATATTCTGTTGTGCCGGTGCATGTGATGGTCTACAAAAAGGGGGCAAACCTGACAGAAATTGCTTCTGCCACTTCAACTACTGATAATGTTTCTGCATTGAAGACGCGACGTTCCCGTGGTTGTAATTTTAGAATGCACGCTGTGTGTCTTACTGCTGTCTTGTGGAAAACTACTGTTAAGATGGTCTATACACAGTTGAAAGCTTGTCTCTCAGGGACTGACAATACAATCTGCATTTGGGCAACTTAGCCCCTGGCTTCAAATTTATGGTACAGTCATAAGGTCTGCGCAGCGGCAGCTCCTGGCAGCCCTTTTCAGAAAACACATCACAAAACTCAGAAAAAAGCTCCGGAATACTCGTGATTATAGCAGAGATACAGGGCACTAAATAGTGCTTGTTACAGAAAGAGCTCCATTTAGTTATGTCCTGAGTCTTCCAGTCTACACCTGGATTATGCAATGTAAACTAAAAGAAGCCTAAAGGCCGCTTTACACGCTAGCGATCGCACCCACCCCCATCGTTTGTGCGTCACGGCCAAATCGCTGCCCGTGGCGAACAATATCGCTGGTACGCGTCACATGAACTTACCTCCCTAACGACGTCGCTGTGGCCGACAAACAACTTCTTTTTAAAGGGGGCGGTTCGTGCGGCATCACAGCGACGTCACACAGCAGGCCACCAATAGAAGCGGAGGGGCTGAGAGCAGCCGCATGAATGTCATACCCACCTCATTGCCAGAGGACGCAGGAAGGCTGTTGTTCGTCATTCCCGGGGTGTCACACGTAGCGATGTGTGCTGCCTCAGGAACGACAAACAACCTGCGTTCAGAACAAGCAACGATATTTGGGAAATGAACGACGTGTCAACGATCAACGATTTGGTGAGTATTTCTGATCGTTAGCGGACGCTCGTAGGTGTCACACGCAATGACGTCGCTAACGACGCCGGATGTGCGTCACAAATTCCGTGACCCCAGTGATTTCTAGTTAGCGATATCGTTGCGTGTAAAGCGGCCTTTACACAATTTGTGCAGAAAGGTCTTTGAGTACATAGCAAGTAATAGTCTCTGAATGGAGTACCCCTATGAGAAGCTACAACCTTAATGTACATTCTCCAAAAACCCCCTTTGAGAGAGGGGATGAGTCAATAGCAAAGATCTGGACAGGACTGGATAACTTGTCCACCTCTATCCCTGAGGATTGAGCAAACTGTTCAACAATTATATTTGACCCTGTGCCACTATCAAGAAAAACCTTAGCAGAGACCTCTTGGCCCCTTATTTTAATCTTGGAAGGTAACAAACACTGAAACACCATAGTGGAGGAAATATATAGGCCATGGATGGAATCCCTCAATTCCCCTGCAGTTTTCCGACGATCAATCTTTCGATCTTTCTAAGACACCAAAGGACAGTTACTTGTAAAGTGTCTCTTTTTACCACAATAAAAGCAATTACCTACCCTTTTAGGAGTAGGGGAATTTCTCTGCACAAGAGACGTCTCACCAAACTGCAGGGGCTCAGACGGTAATGGAGATACAGCCACTCCCTCCCAGAGAGTCTTGGTATTGCAAGACCTTTGATGGAACTAGCAATCAATACAGATTACCAAGGAGATAGCTGCCTCAAGAGAGGGAGAAGTCTCATATATGACCAACGCCTCTTTTACTCTGTTGAACATGCCCTTAAGAAACTGATTTTTGAAAGCAGGGTCATTTCACAGTGTGTCCATAGACCAGTGCTACAATTCAGCATAGTAATCCTCTGTTGACCGATTCCCCTCGTGCAATGTACTGATCTTAGACTCGACGTGACACCTATCTGGATCGTCGTAGATAAGACTGTGCGGGGAGAAAGACCCATCCACTGATACAAACACAGATGACTTAGGAGACAAGGAGAAAGCCCATGCCTGTGGGTCTTCACTAAGAAGTGAGATCACAATACTCATCTTCTGCGCCTTCTGTGCCTCACTACCGGAGGAATGAGGATGCAGGCAAAAGTACAATTTACATACCTCCCTGAATGTGACAAACCGGCTAGGATCCCCTGAAAACTTTTCCCTGGGACTGGCAGCTTGGGTTCTAGCGATCCTGCAACCAACCTGGATTGCACCTGGGTAGCAGACTGAACCTATTGCTAAATGTCCATTTTGAGAAGGAACCACTGGGCACAATTCTATGTTTTACACGGTAAATCCTCACAAGCACTTTTGCTATTGTAGAAGCCGGTTCTCATTAGTCACCTGTAGTAGTGGCCACGATTTCACTGGAGTATCTCCTTTAACCTCCTTTTAGTGCTCCGCCAAGTTGAAGAAAATAATGTGACTTCAGGTATACAAAAATAGCAGGCACTCACCAGTTAGTTGGAGTTTTTCAGAATTTATTCTTCAGACATACAGGGGAGGGATAAGAGTGCTGTACACACGGACAACGGCAGCCATTTTGCACCTGTTACCGGCGTTTCAACGGGTGCCATTGAAGAGCTGGTAACAGGCGTGAAAAGGCCGCCATCGTCCATGTACACAGCACTCTTATCCCTCCCCTGTATGTCTGAAGAATAAATTCTGAAAAAGTCCAACAAACCGGTGAGCGCCTGCTATTTTTCCATACCTGAACCTATTGCTAAATTGCCCCCCTTAATTATGCCACCTGGAGGGATAGTTTCTACAACTGCTTCGAAAGTGAGGCTATGGGGTCCATGCTGAATTCTAAATTGGGCCTATGATAATGTCACTTTTTATGACGGGATAGCTAGGAACAGGGGAGCCCTCAGGCTAGGGGAAACTCTAGCTGACCCTGATCCCAAAGGTACATCTCAAGGTGATGATGTTTGGGCCGCCTTCCTTACCCTAGCACCTGAACAACCCTGGTCTAGTGGCCCCCTACCTCCACGCAGGAGAGAGCTGGGACAGGAGTGGTTAATCCCACACAAACAAACAGACGAGGGTAAAACCAAAACGCAAACTCACAGCAATCACTCACAGAGGTATAGACAATACTTGATCAGGAGGAAACTAAACAAAATGAGGAAATAATCAAACACCAAGAGTATTTCCAAAACACACCAAACAGTACATAAAAGTTCACCATCAATAGAACAATAAAGCACAAGGACCGGGATAGGAAAAAGCTATCATTGACAAGGGAGAACAGGCTCCACCATCTTAAAAATTGTGGAGGCGACTGATAGGTCTCCTGCAACATGTGACTGAAGCAGTAACAAGAGCACAGCAAGTCGATGCCCGAGCCTGTCTGTGCAACTGAAAACAAGCATTGTGTGGAGAGTCCGACTCTGCTGTGTGAACAGCATCAGATGTAATACTCCTGACACTTAGCGAGTTTTGAGACAGACACTGTGTGACAACACCATCGCCAAGTCTTCACAGTCTAGGACAGAGGTGGTGAAGTCATTTGAGATCCATGAGTTGTTCATCTTGATGAAAGTTAGGCGGTCTACATTTTTAGGGGTGCGCTTATCTGTCAGGACACCACCAGCAGTGATGACGACACATTCTGAGAGATCGCTGGCTGCCGGGCATGACAAAACTTCCAAGACATGACTGGCGAGCTTAGACCACTCTTCCATTTTAGAACACCAAAATGCAAAAAAGGTCCATACTTGATGGTATTGATATTGAGCTCTAGATACTCCTACACCATCCTCTCCAGTCGTTCACTATGTGTCAGACTTGTACTCTGTTCTACTGGTGCATGGGATGGTCTAAAAAATGTGTGACAACTCCCAGAATTGCTTCTGCCACTTAAACTACTGCTGCTAAAGTTTCTGCGATGACGATTCGACGATCCCGAGATTAGAAGTCCAGACCAGCGATGCACACTATGTGCCTCATTGCTGTCTTGGAAAAAAAAACACTCTTATGATTGTGTACAAGTTGGTTTTGATATTCCGGTATGTGTACGTCTCTTTCCAGAGGGGATGCATCTGGCAACATTTTTCTTGTACCATGGATCTATCAGCGTTACAATCCAGTAGTCAGCATTACTATTTCTAATCCTTACAATTCAGGAATCATGTTGCAGATAGTGCAGCAAGAAGGTGCTCATGTGTTGGGATGCTTCAGTGAGATCCAAGTTCATACTGTGTTGGTCATTATCAAAAATAGCTATTTTTGATAATGTATGCTATGTTCAGTTTGCACCAGTTCAGACTATAAGATTAGGAAGTGGAATTCTTGTATTTTATATCATGCTGTGTTGGTGGCGGGGTAACACTCAAGCTTGCTTTCTTCAGCCCCACCCACCAAGAACGAACAACAGAGAGGCTATCTTTTTCTTCTTCATCTCCTGGCTGTTGCACACCCATTACCTGTTCCTCATCCATTTATTCCTCAGTTCCTGCACCTTCACTAACACTTTGTATGGTACCATGAGCCTATGATCACTATACTCCACCCTCCTATGCCACCTACCTGTCCAACAACAGTTCGTACCTTAAAGATATTGGTCTCCCTTCTGCATCCTCCTCTGCTTCCTCTGGGACCAGTACGTCCTTCCACAGACTATTCAAAGTCTGCTCCAACATGTGAATGACCGAAATAGTGAAATGGCAATACTTGCCTGGACCATAAATTTTGCAATCTCTATTTGATGATGAAATGGCATTTTTTTTTTTTGTTGGACCTCTGATTTTGCAGTCTTCATTTAGATGATGAAATGGCAAATTTTGGCTAGACCACAGATTTTGCGATTTCTATTTAGATGAAGAAATGGCAGTTATTGACAGTACCACAGATTTTGCTATGTCTATTTCAGTGATGAAATGACATTTTTTGCCTGGACCTAAGATTTTGCAATCTCTGTTTTGATGATGAAAAGGCAATTTCTTCCTGTACAACAAAGTAGAATCTCTATTTAGATGATGAAATGGCAATTTTTTTGCTGGTCCACAGATTCTACTATCTCTATTTAGATTATGAAATAGCAATTTTTGGCTGGACCACAAGTTTTGCAGTCTCTATTTAGATGATGAATGACAATTTTTGGCTGGACCACAGATTTTGCATTCTTTATATTGATGATGAAATGGCAATTTTTTTGAGTGGACCACAGATTTTTCACTCTCCAATTAGATGATGAAATGGCAATTTGTGCCTGGACCACAGATTTTGCAATCTTTAGATTATGAAATAGTAATTTTTGTCTGGTCCACAGATTTTGCAAGCTCTATTTACAGTGGCGACAAAAAGTTTTGCATTATTTTTTAAAGTGTGTTTACTTCTGTCTGGTTGCTGGTTGCTGTGATGCTATTTTCCTGGTGATTAATTGAAAGTACATGAAGTTGTCATCATGCAAGACCTTAATTTTAACCAAAATACTTTTGAATATAGGTAATAATTAATTAAAGAAAACTGATTGCAAAAAGTTTTGCATATACTATTTATTGATCATAACAAAAAGAGTAATTCATTGTTTACAATGCCATAACTTAGAATTTTGTTGCATAGCCTCTTTCTTTAATTACTGCACCGCTCCGACGGGGCATTAAAGCCACTAGGGTATTCAAGACATCTTGAATGATCTTGCTCCATTCCGTTTCCAAATCTGCAAACAATTCATCTTTATTGCTATGGGTACGGGCCCCAACTCGACACCCTAACTCATCCCAAAAGTGGTCTATCTATAGGGTTTAAATCAGGTGATTGGCTTGGCTATTGCAAAAGGCAAATATTTTTCCTTGCTAACCAATTTTTGACTAAATTGGATGTGTACTTAGGCTCATTGTCGACATGGAATTTCCAGCCCCACCCTACTTTGGATTTACTATGTGGCAACATTAAATTCTTCAATATATCCTTGTACATGGTAGCATGAAAGCCAATTGCAGATGCAGAAAAGCAGCACCAAACCATGACATTGCCACCATCATGTTTCACTGTAGATGTTTGGTACTTTACATCATTGCTTTCCAATTGGGCGGTATATATGGTGCTTGCCATTGCCACCACTACCATATGGATTGAACTTGCATTAATCCAACCACAAACATCATAGACCAATCTGTCTCTTTCCATTGGCTATGTTCTTAAACTCAAGTCGGACCTTCCATTTTTTGCATAGATGAAAGGCTTCTTGAAACTCAAGCATTCAAGCCTACTGCTCTTAGCCATCGCACCACAGTTTGGCGACTCACTTTGACCCCATATTCTTCGTTCATTTTGTGCAAAATCTGTGCAGCACTTTTATGGACATAAGATACAGACTTTTTCTTCATAATGTGATCAACTTTGGAGGACATTTTCCATGGTCATCCACTTCTAGGTTTGTCAGCTGTTCCATAACCTTCTTTTTCTTTCCTTATTTCTTTATTATATATGACACCTGACTGAGCATAGATTAATTCTATAGCTACCTTTTTTGGCTTTTGCATGACTTCACTTTCAGAATAATAAGCTTCCTGACAACTGGTGATAAATTTGGTTTTGTTTTTGTCATGTTTTATCCAAAAAATACACAGACCCACGCAAATTGTTTTAGGCAAAATTAGACTACCCATGACAAAATATGCAAAACATTTGGCCCAGCAAATATGGAAATCTAACACATAAAGGGATAAAACAATGTAAGCACAGTTTTTATCCTTAGAAGTCACAACTAGTGATGAGCGATCCTGCCAAGGATCGGATTGGTTCAGGATCGAAAAATCCCGCCTGAGATCGCGATCGGATCATTGATCGTAGCCGATCTGATTGTCGATCCTAGCTGAACCCATTCAATTCAATTGGAGGCAAAAATGATGTGTTGTAAAATGGACTGTAAACCAACTGTTTGTTCATTAGCGATTGGGCTAGCAGGAGTTAATTTCGGCTGGCCTGCTGGTTACCTGTTCCATCACATGTTTTGGGAAACCTATCACAGTTATTCCCCGCCTTTTTAAAATGGAGGATTCTGTCCAGCATTGGACTGGTTCTGCAGAGCACCGGAGAATCCTCCGGTGGGCCCCTGGTCTCCTTTGGGCCCCCATGCTTTATATTCTACTGGGTACCGCGGGCTGGGCAAGGGTGTTTACCGGGCAGACTGGGCCCCCATGCTCTGATGTGCCCCCAGCCTTTCCATCATAAACTGCAGTGATCACACAGAATGCGATCTCTGCAGTTTCCGTGGTTGTAGCAAGACCTGTGGTGACATAACAGTCATGTGACTCACCACAGGTCCTTGCAGTGTGGGAGTCCTCAGGCCTGCACAAAATGAGGTGTGCGCAGGATCTGCAGACATTCCCTCTCATATTCAAATGTACGCACGTCTTTCAGGCGTGCGTACATTTGAACAATGCAGTGCCAGGACTGAGACAGAGGAGCTCCTCAGCACTGCACCGACATCCGTCATCACGGGGGCCACACGGAAGAAGAGGACACGCAGGCTGTCTCCCCCTACTGTGAGCCCCCCTGCTGTGAGCTTCCCCTTGCAGTAAGCCTCCCATTGCTGTAAGCCTCCCCTTGCTGTGAGCCTCCCCCTGCAGTGAGCCTCCTACCTCCCCCTGCTGTGAGCCTCCCCCTGCAGTGAGCCTCCCCCCTGCAGTGAGCCTCCCCCTGCAGTGAGCGTCCCCTTGCTGCGAGCCTTCTGCCTCCCCCTGCAGTGAGCCTCCTGCCTCCCCCTGCAGTGAGCTTCCTGTCTCCCCCTGCTGTGAGCCTCCCCCTGCTGTGAGCCTCCCCTTGATGTGAGCCTACCCTTGCTGTGAGCCTCCCCTTGCAGTGAGCCTCCTGCCTCCCCCTGCAGTGAGCCTCCTGCCTCCTCCTGCAGTGAGCTTCCTGCCTCCCCCTGCTGTGGGCCTCCCCCTGCTGTGAGCCTCCCCTTGTTGTGAGCCTCCCCTTGCTGTGAGCCTCCCCTTGCTGTAAGCCTCGTGCCTCCCGCTGCCGTGAGCCTCCTGCCTCCCTCTGCTGTGAGCCTCCTGCCTCCCACTGCTGTGAGCCTCCTGCCTCATGCTGCTGTGAGCCTCCTGCCACTGTGTACGACCCTAGTACTTTGTGCCACCAACCCAGTACTGTGCCACCCATGGTGTAGAAATTAGGGAAAAGTGAGGAATGTGCCCTGGGAGTGATCGGCTATAGGTGACTGTGTGTTATTTTCTGCAGTCGCGTCATGGCAGGAAGAAGTGATGGCGGTCAGTGCTGGATGAAGAAGAAAAGCAAAGATGAATAACCTCACCCAGAGACGTCACTGGTAAGTCAGTGTATTACATGTACACATACACTATACAATATATACACAGCTCCTGTGTAAAATGTCACTAATAATGTCATTTATGATCACCGTATTACATGTACACTGACACTATATACAGAGCTCCTGTGTATAATGGCACTGATGATAATATTAGTGTTATTAGTATTGCGGTTTTTATTCATGATCATTATTGTAGTATTATTAGGGCACTGTGTGGTGGTAATATGTAGTCTGGTCACAGTGTGGTGGTATTTCTCTGATGTACTGTATGTGGTATTATTTGGTCATTTATATGGTCTGGTCATAGTGTTGAAGTATTTCTCCCTTGTATGTGGTAAAATTCGGTCACTATGTGCTCTGATTATGGTGTGGCGGTATTTCTCTCTTGTATGTGGTTGTATTCGGTTACTATGTGGAGGTAATATGTTATTGGTCACGGTGTGACAGTATTTCTCCCTTGTATGTGGTATTATTGGTCTTGGTATAGTGGATTTTGTTGTGTCTGGAGGATATTTTTTTTCTCTATCAATAAAGAGATTATTTCCAGTAGAGATTAAATACTTCAATGTTTAACCCTTCCCTGTCCTGTGACTATTACACTGTAGCAAATATGCTAAGCAATCGCCTATTCTTAAACCCACTTTACACGCTGCAATGTATCTTACAATGTGTTGGCGGGGTCACGTCGTAAGTGACGCACATCCGGCATCGTAAGGTACATTGCAGTGTGTGACAGGTACGTGCGATTGCGATTGAACGGTAAAACGTTCATCGCACGCACATCGTTCATTTCTCTAGAATTGAACGTCAGATTGTTCATCGTACCCGGGGTAGCACATATCGCAGTGTGTGACACCCCGGGAACGATGAACAGATCTTACCTGCGTCCTGTGGCTCCCAGCCAGCAATGCGGAAGGAAGGAGGTGGGCGGAATGTTTACATCCCGCTCAGCTCCGCCCCTCCGCTTCTATTGGCTGGCTGCCGCGTAACGTCGCTGTGACGCCGAACAACCCTCCCACTCCAGGAAGTGGACGTTCGCCGCCCACAGCGAGGTCGTATGGATGGGTAAGTACGTGTGACGGGGGTTAATCGTTTGTGCGGCACGCTTGACGAATTTATGGGGCATTTGAATACTAACAATTTAAATATCAAATTAACCTACAAGCATAGCAGCAGGTGCATTGACTTTTTAGATATTAACATCGAGGTGGATCCTATGTCGGTATCCAGACTAGTGTCCATCGGAAATCTACTTCAGTCAATGCCCTGCTGCATGCCTCATCTGCCCATACACCTTCTACAATACGCGCCATCCCGACTGGCCAGTTCTTGAGGACGAGGCGGATTTGCTCCTCCAACGATGCATTTGAATTACAGTCGGCCGACCTCAGATGTCGATTCAGGGACCGAGGGTACAGCAATCGCTGTATTCGGAAGGGGTATCTACGCGCTAAGCGGACTCCTCGTCAACAACTACTTCAGTATATTCATAGGTCTCAAAAATCTGATCCTCCTATTCGTTTTATAGGCACCTACAATGGCCATTGGCAGACCATGCGAGAAATTCTAATCAGGCACTGGCCTGTTCTTCGATCGGACCCTATCCTGGCAGATGTCCTCCCCTCCGGTCCCCTCATGACGGCTCGCCGTTCCAAAAACCTTCGAGATATTCTGGTAAGGAGTCATTATATACCACCTATTTCCAATCCTTTTAGCACCCGTGGCCCCTTGGTTGGGTGTTTCCCATGTGGTCGATGTTTGGCCTGCCAGAATATCATTCGTACCTCTTCATTTATGTCATCTAATGGCACTAGGACGTTCAATATCAGGTGTCACATTACGTGTGCCACCACACACGTTATCTATTACGCTACGTGCCCATGCTCCCTCGTGTATATTGGCCTCACCTCGCGCGAGTTGAGGGTACGCACGAGGGAGCATGTGCGGGATATCGGTGCCGCTAGGGATGCCATTGATCCTACTATGCTGAAAACGCTCCCTAGGCACTTCCATAAGTTTCATGGGAGTAACCCGTCTGGACTTAAGATACGGGGTATTGACCATGTTCGTGGTGGGTCTCGTGGAGGTGATTTGAAAAAGCGATTGGCCCAGGTCGAGGCCCGATGGATCTCCACTTTGGACATCTTGGCCCCTAAGGGGCTTAACGAGAATATTAGCTTTGTGTCCTTTTTATAATGTAATACCATCAGCCCTTCTCATTCTCTCTCCCCCCCCTTTTTTGCATTCCTTATTTTAATTCAATTTTTGTGTTTTTTATCTTGTGTTGTCATCTTATATTTATTGTCCTTTGCACTACTATGAGCGACTCCTGGCTCATTTTGTACTGATGCCTGACCTGTTATTAACTCCTGATTATATCATTTCTTTAGATCTACCTCTCATTTGTGCGATTTACACGACTTTCCGGTTCTTGTGGCTTACTGTGTGGATTGGATCTTGGATGTACGTGCTATATCCTGAAGACTTGAAGAAATGTCTGTCCGTCCCCATGTGGTCCCTCTACTGATTATATTTGTACTATTTTCCTGTTGGACTTTTTTTGAATTTGGCATTATCTGCCTGGGTGACTGGCAGTGGTTTAAGTTCCCCACAATACAAGTGCTTCTTCCATATCCTATGATCCACATCGCCCGAACAGTATAATTTATGCATCATTATTACTGTGGCTCCTCCTGTCCTTTAATTACTCCTTGACCACTTAGTTGTTATGCCCGTGTTACTTCCCCTAGCGTTTTCGGTGCCTGCCTAACACATACGCTCATACTGTTTCCAGGGGTACGCGTCCCTCGGATCAGGTGGGCGGGTGTAGGTATGGCTCGACACGTGATGGGGCGTACTTTGTCTTCCTTGTTCCGTCTAACCCGATCGGGAATGGTGGGGCGTGATTACGGGGTTGACGCGTCCCCAGTAATCATGTGGGACCTTCCTGTCGGGCGTGACAACTTGAATGTGTGCCAGTCCCAATCTGGATCACCATTGGTTGAATCATACAGCATTCATATTACGATCGGGAGGAGTGAATTCTGGGACTTATGACGACTTCCGTTTTTTTCCATCACTCGGGAAGTGCGTCCTTGGTTACCACGTTAATCGGGCCGTGGTTTTGATATTAACCCTGTTTACCCAGCACATTACATGGGGTATCTAAAAACTTGGCGGCCGAATTGCGAGCGTTGTACAGTTATCTTTGATAAATGTGGTTAATATGGAATTATATTCTGACTTTTTTGAAGTATGTTGCTAGCAACGCTCTGTGGTAACACAGCATAGGTCACTTCCGGTTTTACGTCTCTCCCAGCCACACACCTGTAAATTTCATTTTAGGAGGGGTACATAAGAGGCATGCAGGTCTTGGGCTCACTTCTTTGGTTCCCCACCTTGATAAAGCTATAGAATCCTCGC
Organism: Anomaloglossus baeobatrachus; assembly: GCF_048569485.1. NCBI lineage: Eukaryota > Metazoa > Chordata > Amphibia > Anura > Aromobatidae > Anomaloglossus > Anomaloglossus baeobatrachus. Next base: position 589,430,022 of record NC_134353.1, on the reverse strand, counting down.
GAAACGCGCGTCGGATGGAGACCTTTGGCAATCTATAGGGATACCTTTCCATTCTACTTGGGACTGCGTCACTTTGCTGGCCTCATTGAGATTTTTGCTGCACCGGCATTGCACTTAAGCACTTTAGGTAAGAGAGTTTATCCTTTTACCCTGCACTTTCTGGATGTACCATTATCCGGTGCTATCCGTATTGGATTGGTACTAACATTTACTTCTCTATGGTGCCTTCAGCATAATCACCATGATTTCCTACCAATACATGGTGGGGAATCATGGTTTGATTTTTGTACTATACTTTTAATGCAGTCCCTATAGAATCATTCACATCGTCCATATTAGACCCCTTTACCTGCTAGCCCTTATTTAATATAGACTACTATATTCAGTATTTCGGACATAATTGGGTGGGCTATTATGAATTTCACTGGGTCCTATGTGTACGCATCCCTAAGATTTCTGGTAGTGTACCACTTTTAACTATTTTTCTTGTTGTGTATTCAATAAAAATTATTTATAATTGCACTTTACTCTCGTCCTCCAGTGTATTATTATTACTATGAGTAGTGCTGGCACCCTCCCTGCCTTATCTTGGTAGGCCTGGTGCTCACAATTAATGGCTCTTTTTGTGAGATATGTGTTGTTAGTATTTCTCCCTTGTATGTGGTATTATTGGTCTTGGTATAGTGGATTTTGTTGTGTCTGGAGGATATTTTTTTTCTCTATCAATAAAGAGATTATTTCCAGTAGAGATTAAATACTTCAATGTTTAACCCTTCCCTGTCCTGTGACTATTACACTGTAGCAAATATGCTAAGCAATCGCCTATTCTTAAACCAACTTTACACGCTGCAATGTATCTTACAATGTGTTGGCGGGGTCACGTCGTAAGTGACGCACATCCGGCATCGTAAGGTACATTGCAGTGTGTGACAGGTATGTGCGATTGCGAGTGAACGGTAAAACGTTCATCGCACGCACATCGTTCATTTCTCTAGAATTGAACGTCAGATTGTTCATCGTACCCGGGGTAGCACATATCGCAGTGTGTGACACCCCGGGAACGATGAACAGATCTTACCTACGTCCTGCGGCTCCCGGCCAGCAATGCGGAAGGAAGGAGGTGGGCGAAATGTTTACATCCCGCTCAGCTCCGCCCCTCCGCTTCTATTGGCCGGCTGCCGCGTGACGTCGCTGTGACGCCGAACGTCCCTCCCACTCCAGGAAGTGGACGTTCGCCGCCCACAGCAAGGTCGTATGGATGGGTAAGTACGTGTGACGGGGGTTAATCGTTTGTGCGGCACGTTCAACAAATTGAACGTGTCACACATACGATGGGGGCATTGCAAATCGCATACGATATCGTATGCGAAATTGCAACGTGTAAAGCTGGCTTAAGGCCATGTTCCCCTGTTGGGTATTTGGTCAGTATTTTACCTCAGTATTTGTAGCCAAAACCAGGAGTGGTAAAATCAGAGCAAAAGTGTAATAGAAATGCTTCTGCATTTTTAACCCACTCCTAGTTTTGGCTTAGAAATACTGATGTAACATTCTGACCAAATACTGAACGTGTGAACGTGGCCTAAGGATAACTGATTAATCTGTGGGGACTGATTGCTGGGACCAGCACCAACCGTGGAACATTTTTGAAAGTAGAGCTCATGTCCGACTCGTCCATTCATTCAATAATGATCACCTACCTCACCTGTGGTCAGTGATCACTTGTTTTCACCAAAGATCTCTCTTTCTGCAAACTACTGTAATTGTACATCAGTTATTGTGTGCACACAGGAGATGTGCAGGAGCCGCCTGTGCTTCACAGTCAGTGCTCCACTATAACGGGGATAATGGCTAAGAGGTATTTGCATATCGCTGTAGGGTGGGCCCCTGGAGTCAATTCCTCTGGTGGGCTCCAGACACCCCAGTCTGACGCTGAATCTGTCTTCCCATGCCGACTATAGCTTTTGCTAATCCAGTCCATGTGCTGTTGTGTTCCAGTTGCTGGTGATTTACATGCTGCTTGATGTGCTGTGGAAACCCTCTAGTCATCTGATTATTTCTTTCCTGCTCTTTATTTCCTCCTTATCATATATTGTCTATATCTCTATCTGTGCTAACTGTGTGATAGAGTTTTGGTTTCCCCATTTGTCCTTCTCTGTGGGTTCAACCACTCCTGTTCGAGTCCTTCCCTGGGGTTGGGGAGATAAAATATTAGATTATGGCTGTCCAGGAGCAGGGCTAGGTAGGTGGCCCCGACATCTTCACTATCAGAGGTATCTCTGGAATTAGGGACAGCTATGACCCCCTAGCCTGAGGGCCAGATTAGGAGTCTTGGTCCCTTGTTATACCCTCACACTCCGTGATAGTGGGACATGCCTGCTGCCACTATGTGGATAACACAAGTACAAAGATTATGCATGTTATCTAGCATGCCAGATTGCTCAAAGAGTTCAGGAAAGAAGACTGGGGCTTCCATTAACCCAATTTACTCAGCTGGCACAACACCGCTAACTGGTTAAAAGGAATGGGAGGATGGCTGTCGAAAGATGTTGAAAAGATATTACTGGCAATAGCGTATCTATTTTCTATCCCCAAATAATTATCTTTTGTGTCTCTAAGCTTGGCAAACTTGAACCAGGCATGTTAGAATTTAAACCTATAGGGTTTCACTGGCTTAGGCAAGTATGAATTAGGGACACTTTGGGTTACACAACAATGGTTAAAGATATGGATGTGTGTTTAGAAATCCAAACAACAAGAGGGAGTGTGATGGTAGCCTCCATTTTGAAGATGACAGTATGGCTTTAAGAAATTTCTTTTGTGAAAACATACCGTATGAATACTGATTGGACTTCTGAACTTGTGCATCTACCTATGAGCATTAACCTTGAAAAAGACACATTATCAGAACTTCTCTCTGAGAAGACCATGATGTCGAATCCCTTATAAATAAAGATTTTTTAGATCCCCCCATTTATGGCAGCAAAACAAAAGACGCATTCATTTGAAATGAATATCCAATCATAATAGCAGATTGACTTTCAACCAATCAATAATGTAATGTTGAATGACCAATTAAATGTTTGGCTTATATCTTATGTTTTGTATACAACCAATAAGATGTTTATATTTTGCATATTATCTCTTTATTATGCCTCAAAATTGGCACTATAAGAATGGAATATTTCCTTGAAATAAAGGGGATTTTTTTTTAAAGCTAGAACTGTTGATGTTTGTCTCCTTACTGCCTCCATCGACAGCATTCATATGTGACGTGAGGCAGATCCAAGAATGGCACTTGTCCCCATATTTGTGTGCCGCCTCTGCAGCGGTCGAACCACTCGGGTCCGGGGGTTGCTGCTGTGGCTATAGGGTCTCCGGACCCGGTGGATTGCGGCCACTCAAATGTAAAGGGGACTATTTACAGGGGATAAGAGTTTGTGATGCCACCCGTGGTTCGCAGTAAGGGAAGTACCACCGCGGACGATGGGAGTACCCGGGGGAGAAGGATTGGGGCAGCCAGATGACGTTATCTCCACGGGTGGGGGGGAGGCCCTGGGACTCTGGATGGTGAGATGCTGGTGTAGGGGAGCGCAACACTGGTTGGAAGCAGGGGAGGACCATGTATTCACTCAGGCAGTGTTGGTGATGATGCGACCGCAAAGCAGGCTCAAGGTAAACCAAGTCTCTGGGTGCCGCTTCCCTCATGGGGGAGCTCGTCCGGGTATCCGTCCCCTCTGGTACTGCCGGGTGGTCCGGAGCTTGCCTCCGTGCAGAAATTAGAAGTGTTCTGGTGGCCCGTTGGCTTAAAGCTGGCCGGGCCCTGCTCCCTACTTGTTGGCAGTGGTGCTCTCAAGGGCTCATGCTTGGGATTTCTGTGGGCTGCGTTTGTTGGAAAGCCCTATCCCTCTCGTTGCGCTAGTGCCCCTGATCTCTGAGCTTCTTGGGGACAGTCCATAAAGTCACTATCCTCCACAGGTTAATTGTTGGGTTGCCTGAAGCTACTCCCCGACCTAGGGTCCTGTACCCCGCCGTGCTTTCGACCCGGACCAGTTATTAGACTCGAGCTGCTGACCGTCCTCCAAGACCGGGTCTAGGCACCCAGCCTCAATGCTTTGCGAACGGGTCTCTGACTCCTCTGGGCCCAGGCCACCATCTGCGACCCAACCTGTAATATCCAGGGAGCCACACACTCCCCCAGCTCCTCACTTCTCGAGGGCTACCACTACACTCTCTTCCTTCCCTCCCACCAGTCTGCCTGACCCCTAGGTGGGCGGCTCTATTCCAGCTAGGCAGCCCACTGGTGTGTCTGACAGGGTGTGGTGTGAGGTGTGGTTGGTATTAGGATGCTGATGGAGGCAGTACCATAGGTTGGGAACCCAGAACCATGGGGGGTTGAGGCCTGCACTAAAGAGCAGGAAGTGCAGAACCCTGTGACGCCCTGACCAGTCCAGGGGCATCACATTTGCAGTGTCAACTGCTACCTCTCCACCATAGTTATTTCTATGAAAACAACATATGTAAAATTAACATGGATCCTCAGTCATATTACTCACCATCACTTTCAGTTTCTGAACTATCTAGATCATCCTGAGCATCTATATCTATCCCAACTGTGGAGAAAACACAATCACAATATTAATAGAATATTAAATAATATAGATATTAAAAATGATTAACAATATGTCCTGGTTTCTGTGACTGTTTCTTCTAACGAGTAGTGTTATTGAAATGTTCCTGTCTTGTGAATTTTGGTGACTGAATCATGGGCAGCAGATAAACACTGGCTGTGTAATTATTGCATCCACCTACTGTATAGTGCCTTGAAAAATAATTAATACCCAATTAACTTTTCTACATTTTTTTCATGGCTTATTAAAAATTTTAAAAATCAAAACCTGAAAATTGTGATGTGCATTTGTATTCAGCCCCCCTGAGCCAAAACTTTGTAGGACCAACTTTCACTGCAATTACTGCTGCAAGTCTTTTGAGGTATGTGTCTACCAGCTATGTACATCTAGAGACTGCTGAATTTTTTGCCCATTCTTCATTGCAAAATAGATCAAGCTCAGTGAGATTCGATGGGGAGCATCTGAGAACAGCAATTTTCAAGTTTCGTCACAGATTTTCAATGGGATTTAGGTCTGGACTGTGACTGGACCATTCAAATACTTGAATATGCTGTGATATAAACAACTCCATTGTAGCTTTAACAGTTTGTTTAGGGTCATTGTCCTGCTGGAAAGTTAATCTATGTCCCAGTCTCAAGTCTTTTGGAGCCTTGAACAGGTTTTCCTCTATGATTGCCCTCTATGTAGCTTCATTCATCTTACCATGAACTCTAGCCAGCTTCCCTGTCCCTGCTGAAGAAAAGCATCCCCACTGCATGATGCTGCCACCACCATGTTTGACAGTGGGCATGGTGTATTCAGGGTGATGTTTAGTTTTAGTTTTCTGCTACACGTAGCGCTTTTCAGTTAGATCAAAAAGATCTACTTTGGTCTCATCTGACCAGAGCACTTTCTTCCACATGCCATGTAGGGGACACAGCTAGCATGTAGAAGAAGGTTGTCTGGTCAGATGAGACCAAAGTAGAACTTTTTTGGCTAAATGCAAATCTCTATGTGTAGCGGAAACCTCACACTGCACATCACCCTGAAAATATCATCCCCACCATCAAACATCATGGTGGACTGATAATGCTATGAGGATATTTTCTTATTGCTAAGTCCATAAAAGTCTGATCTATCAAAATATAGCATTAATTAATCAGACAGGCAAACAGCGTAATGAGAAAAAAAATTTAAGTAACAAAATTATGCAAAAATGGAATGAGGCAATCAAAAGATTGTGCTGTATATACCCCAAAATGATCTTAATAAAAACATCTGTTCAAGGCGCAAAAAATAAACCATCACACAGCCCCATTGAATGAAAACTGGAAATATTACAGGTCTCAGAAAATGGTTACATAAACATATTTTTTTATGTTTACAAATGAATGAATTTATTTTCACCATTAAAATTAAGGATAATAATGCATGTTTGGTATTGTCATAGTCATACAAAACTGGAGAATCATATTGCTGAGTAATTTTTACTGATCAAAAAACCCAAGCAATTGTGGAATTGTGCTTTTTTTGTCATTTTGCCTCATTTTCCCGCTTTCCAATACATCACATGATAAAATTAATGGTGTCACTGAAAGGTATAACTCATCCTGCTAAAAACAAGCCCAAAAAGGGCTATATGAATGTAAAAATAGGAAGAAGGAACCTGTTACTAGAGGATAAAATCATCTGTGGCTAATAGGGGAGGGGTGCAAAGTCAGAATTCGCGACCCTATAATCTAGACAAAAAGACTGAAGGCACTCCCGAACATGCAGAGTAAACAGGTTTATACCTGAACAGGACATACATTGACAAAAAAGATAGTTGCACTCTGAAATGCAAAAGCATGCATACCATGAAAGTAAGAATATAGATATGCATTACTGCTAAAGGAAATCTAAGAAAAAATTGAGATATTTAGCATACAAAAAGGGCCATTTCTATATCTGCCCATTAGCCACATGAAGGCAATCTCATATTACTGGTTAAGCAATACAGATTGTGCTATATTTTCCTTTTCTACATTTTTATAAAACATAATAAAAAAGTCCAAAGTCAGAGTAGGATATAAGGAGTCTTATTTGAAAGCCTTCATCTCCTGTTCTTTTCCAGATTCACTTCCAACTTTATTGTTGAACATAGAAGGAGAGGCACATATTAAAATATACAGTAGATAATACATGTATAGAGCCCAAGACTTAAATGGAACACACACATATATATATATATATATATATATATATATATATATATATATATATATATATATATATATATATATATATATATAATGCTTAAGGTAAGTATCTCATAAGTAAGTAGCAGTAAAGCAACAGTCATACGACCGAACCATACTAGCTGAAATAATAATGTATGCAGAAAAATTAAATCTATGTTCATGTGTTTATTACATACCTTCATCCATCAGGATCTCCAACTGACTTTTTACTTTTCTGACCATTTTTAGTATTTAGGATAAAAATGTAATGTCTTAATTAGAAGCCTTGGCACCTGGTAAGCCGACAAGCATTGGTAGCTATGCTATACTAAGAGCACAAGGTATATGTGACATTTAATCTGACCTAATGCTAAATAATAAACTACGAGCCACACCTTACTTGTTGTACCGTTCAAAGAAAGATTAGCAATGGGACTGCTGAAAACACTTCAGCTTTTTTCTAAACTATTTCTGATGTAAAATACCATTTGTAAGTCTCATTAACTCAGAAAAAAATGTATGGATGCTACAGACAAATGGAATTAAAGATACACAGCATCAAAGGCACACAAGGGATTCAGATCAAGGGGAGCAATACATCTTAGTGGGCTCCTAACTGGGTAACCCTGATAAGAACTACAGGGGCATCGCTTAATCATAGGTATAGGAGAACCTTCACACATGACTGGACTGTTACTGAAAATCACTATACGTAGGTTAACACCGATATACCTGGCATACGGTGACCGTATAGTGGTAGATACCAGTCTTGCAGACTACAGTGCCTTGCGAAAGTATTCGGCCCCTTTGAATTTTTCAACCTTCTTCCACATTTCAGGCTTCAAACATAAAGATAAAAAAATGTAATGTTATGGTGAAGAATCAACAAGTGGGACACACTTGTGAAGTTGAAGGAAATGTATTGCTTATTTTAAACTTTTATAAAAAATAATAAACTGAAAATTGGGGGGTGCAATATTATTTGTCCCCTTTAAGTTAATACTTTGTAGCGCCACCTTTTGCTGCGATTACAGCTGCAAGTCGCTTGGGGTATTTCTCTATCAGTTTTGCACATCGAGAGACTGAAATTCTTGCCCATTCTTCCTTTGCAAACAGCTCGAGCTGAGTGAGGTTGGATGGAGAGCGTTTGTGAACAGCAGTTTTCAGTTCTTTCCACAGATTCTCGATTGGATTCAGGTCTGGACTTTGACTTGGCCATTGTAACACCTGGATACGTTTATTTGTGAACCATTCCATTTTAGATTTTGCTTTATTGGTTGGCTCATTGTCTTCTTGAAAGACAAATTTCAGTCCCAGTCTCAAGGTCTTTTGCAGACTCCAACAGGTTTTCTTCAAAAATGGTCCAGTATTTGGCTCCATCCATCTTCCCATCAATTTTAACCATTTTCCCTGTCCCTGCTGAAGAAAAGCAGTCCAAAACCACGATGCTGCCACCACCATGTTTGACAGTGGGGATGGTGTGTTCAGGGTGATGAGCTGTGTTGCTTTTACGTCAAACATATCGTTTGGCATTGTGCCCAAAAAGTTCGATTTTGGTTTCATCTGACCAGAGCACCTTCTTCCACATGTTTGGTGTGTCTCCCTGGTGGCTTGTGGCAGACTTTAAACAACACTCTTTATGGATATCTTTGAGAAATGGCTTTCTTCTTTCCACTCTTCCATAAAGGCCAGATTTGTGCAGTGTTCGACTTATTGTTGTCCTATGGACAGACTCTCCCACCTCAGCTGCAGTTCATCCAGAGTGATCATGGGCCTCTTAGCTGCATCTCTGATCAGCTTTCTCCTTGTTTGAGATTAAATTTTAAAGCGACGGACGGGTCTTGGTAGATTTGCAGTGGTATGATACTCCTTCCATTTCAATATGATCGCTTGCACAGTGCTTCTTGGGATGTTTAAAGTTGTGGAAATCTTTTTCTAACCAAATCTAGCTTTAAACTTCTCTACAACAGTATCACGGACCTGCCTGTTGTGTGCCTTGGTCTTCATGATGCTATCTGCGCTTTAAGGGCTGCTTCTCACTTGCGAGTTTCTCGCAGTAGAGCAATGCGAGAAAATCTCGCATTGGAATCGGACACATGTTAGTGAATGATTCAGCTCTCATCTGCGATTTTTTTCTCAGTCCGAATCGGACTGACAAAAAAAATCGCAGCATGCTGCTTTTTTGCGAGTTTCTACTGTGAGTTTCTCCAATGCAAGTCTATGGGAGCGTGTAAAAAATCGGATGTCACGGGACGGCACTCACACCATCCTAGTGACATCCGATTTTCTAAATACATTTCTCGCATGTTTCCTAAAACACTGGAAACGAGCGATGTCTCCCAATGTCTGTCAATCACTATTCTCTGTCAGTCGGTCTCTCCCTCTCGGTCTCTATTCTCTCTCTGTCGGTCCGTCACTATCTCTGTCCCTCTCTCACAGTCTGTCGGTCATTTTCCCCTCCTCTCTCATACTCACCGATCCCCGATCCCCGGCGCGGCGCTGCACGGCTTTCTCACTGCTGCAGCGGCTTTTACTATTTTGAAAAAGCCGGCCGCTCATTAAACAATCTCGTATTCCCTGCTTTCCCCGCCCACAGGCGCCTATGATTGGTTGCAGTGAGACACGCCCCCACGGTGAGTTACAGGTGTCTCACTGCACCCAATCACAGCAGCCGGTGGGCGGGTCTATACTGTGCAGTGAAATAAATAAATAAATAATTAAAAAAAATGGCGTGCGGTCCCCCCCCAATTTTAATACCAGCCAGATAAAGCCATACAGCTGAAGGCTGGTATTCTCAGGATGGGGAGCTCCACGTTATGGGGAGCCCCCCAGCCTAACAATATCAGCCAGCAGCTGCCCAGAATTGCCGCATACATTATATGCGACAGTTCTGGGACTGTACCCGGCTCTTCCCGATTTGCCCTGGTGCGTTGGCAAATCGGGGTAATAAGGAGTTAATGGCAGCCCATAGCTGCCACTAAATCCTAGATTAATCATGTCAGGCGTCTATGAGACACCCTCCATGATTAATCTGTAAATTACAGTAAATAAACACACACACATGAAAAAATCCTTTATTAGAAATAAAAAACACAAACACATTCCCTCATTACCAATTTAATAAGCCCCAAAAAGCCCTCCATATCCGACGTACTCCACGGACCTCCAGCGTCGCTTCCAGCATGAAGGTGACAGGAGCTGCAGAAGACACCGCCGCTCCGGTCACCTCCAAGCAGCAACTGCGGTGAGTAGCGCGATCGGCTGAGCTGTCACTGAGGTTACCCGCTGTCACTGTTGGAGGATCCAGCGGTGGCCGGGATTAACCTCAGTGACAGCTCAGCTGATCGCGCGGCTGTCTTCAGTTGCTGCTTGGAGGTGACCGGAGCGGCGGTGTCTTCTGCAGCTCCTGTCACCTTCATGCTGGAAGCGACGCTGGAGGTCCGTGGATTAGACAGACAGAGCCGCAGCATGACAATGAAGTCGGGGGAAGTTAACCCGAGTTCATTCTGATTGTGCGGCTCTGTCTGTGTCTGCTGTCATCTGCCATTCAGCTCTGCTACATGGCTGTCTGTGTCTGCTGTCAGCGGCCATGTAGCAGCGCTGAATGGCAGATGACATAGTAAAAAATACGCATTACACACGCATTACATACGCATTACACACGCATTACACACGCTAGTAAAATCATTAATTTATTCAGAAATAGCATCGCACTTGCGTTGCACTCGCACCTAACGTGAACTAAAATCAGCAGAGTTTTTTTCAGCCCAGTCGGACCGATTTTACTCGCATAGATGTGTTTCCACCCTAAACAGAACACTGAGACTATCACAGAGCAGGTGTATTTATACGGAGACTTGATTACACACAGGGGCTTATATTTATCATCATCAGTCATTTAGGACAATTTTGGATCATTCAGAGATCCTCAATGAACGTCTGGAATGAGTTTGCTGCACTGAAAGTAAAGGGGACGAATAATATTGCACGCCCCAATTTTCAGTTTATTATTTTTTACAAAAGTTTAAAATAAGCAATAAATTTCATTCAACTTCACAATTGTGTCCCACTTGTTGTTGATTCTTCACCATAACATTAAAACTTTTATCTTTAAGGGGGCCGAATACTTTCGCAAGGCACTATATATGAGATTACAGTACAGTTATACATAGTGACTTACAGCTGACGTTCTTTCTGGTGACATCATCCACTTTTCTCTTTTTTTCCATTTGGCCCAGACCGACATGACAACTTCTTCCAGCCATAACTCATCTGCACAGATTACAACAAAGACACATTTGACTTTTCACATTTCCATCCTCGTACCCATCTAATTCCAACCTACACAAACTCCTCATCCTACTGGCACCCCAATACAGAGCCACCGCTGCTAACTGAGTCCCTATTACTGATCCTCTTAGTCCCCACATATTGTGCACCACTGTGTCTCTTACAACATAAAATGCCTCCTTTGTGCCCTCTAGATGGTAAAATTACCCCCTTGAAAATATTAATGCCCTATGCATGTGCCGTAGAAAACATTGTCCACATTTTACCCAAAGAAAGTAATAATGCCCCCAATGTGCCCCTATAATAATAATACTTATTAAGTGCCCACTGAGTCCTCCCATATATAGTTCCCCTCTAAACAGCATGATGCCCCCCACAGCACCCTATACACAGCATAATAGACACATACTTCTCTATACACAGCATCATGGACCCCAAAGTAGCTCCCTTCCTACTGTATGATAGCTCTCAGCAGCCCCTTCCCACTGTATGATGGCCTCCAGTAGCCCATCACTATATGATGGCCCTCAGAAGACCTGTTCACACTCTATGAAGACTTCCCACAATGTATGGCTGACCCCACGTATTTCCCCCACACTGTAATGGGGCCCCCAGTACTTCCCCTAAACTGTAACATGGCCCCCAGTATTTCCCCCATACAGTATCATGGCCCCCAGTATTTTCTCCCCAATGTAATATGCTCCCCAGTATCCCCCCATAGTAATATGGCTCCCCAGTATTACCCACACACTGTAATATGGCCATAAGTATTTCCTCCAAACTGTAATATGGCTCCCAGTATTTCCCCCACACTGTATCAAGGCTCCCAGTATTTCTCCAACACTGTCATATGGCCTCTGTATTTCCCCCACACTGTGTCATGACCCCAGTATTACCCACGAGAGCAGAAAAAAAATCTTATACTCACCAGTCAGACAGAACCTACAAATAGGAGGACCAGTGCGGTGATGTCATTGTACAAGGGATGCCGAGTCCCAGCATGTCTCTGCCTCATCCGTCAGTATTCCTGTGACTCTGTAGATCACAGGGTTAGTGACCTGCGGTCTACAGAACAGAGAGTAGTACCACAGGGAAATCATATTTCTCTGCTCTACCGCAGCATTTGACTTTTTCGGCGCACTATGCACACCCATACTGTTATAAACAATAATGATAGCTCCGGGTGGGGGTGGTAGCTCCAGGTAAGCCCCCCTCTACCCCTGTAGCTATGCTACTGGATAGCATAATTTAGATCCATAACCCACATCGCATTCATTACGTTCTTTTATGCAATGTATTGTAATTAGCCTATTGTCCACCAGGGAATTCATGACATAACACTCCTATAAGCTACCTCTTTGGGCAAGGTGTCCAGCTCTTACCTCAATATGATGCAGTGCCTCCACCCGAATCTTCCTAGGAGCTCTAGAGGAAGCCAGGAGGGTTGCCCTATTCTGCTAGGGGTCGAATCAGGAGAAGCCCTGTCTACGTTCTGTACACACAATAGATGAGATTGACAACATTTTACAGGTTTATTTGAAGGGGGTTAAATGGTTTAGAAATGCAGGGGGCAGTTGTGTCAGTTGAAGCTTGTGGGCCCCAATGAAAAATTTGCAACATGGCACCCAATTATCCTAAGCATTTATTATTAATAGCCTTATTATATGGGGCAACAAGAAATCCCCCCCTACAGGATTCATAGGTGCAACCCTTGAACCTATTATAGTTGTGCCTCTGGCAGGGGGTATAAAAATAAATATCAAAACAAAAAAATATCACATAAACACAACAGACATGTAAAGCCTGCTTTACACCTTACGATCCAGCATACGATATCGTATGCGATCGTAACCGCCCCCATCGTATGTGCGGCACGTTCAATTTGTTGAATGTGCCACACAAATGAGTAACCCCCCGTCACATGTACCTACCCGTCCATACGACCACGATGTCGGCGGCGAACGTCCATTTCCTGGAGTGGGAGGGACGTTCGGCGTCACAGCGACGTCACGCGGCAGCCGGCCAATAGAAGCAGAGGGGCGGAGCTGAGCGGGACGTAAACATCCCGCCCACCACCTTCCTTCCGAATAACCGGCCGGGAGCTGCAGGACGCAGGTAAGATCTGTTCATCGTTCCCAGGGTGTCACACGCTGCAATGTGTGCTTCCCCGGGTACGTTGAACAATCTGACGTTCAATTCATGAGAAATGAACGACGTGTTCAAAATACTATCACGTGACAAAGGGACATCATCCCTGGAAGCAGCCCATACAGTCTAGCATCTACACTGAGCACAGTGTGACCGCTGGAGAGGTTTGCGCGCTCACGAGATTATGGGCGGGTACTTGCTGATAACAGTCACAGTCCCGCCCATAATCACTTGCCTGCGCACACGTCACCAGCAGTCACAGTGCTCAGTCCCGTGAGACTGGCACTGGGCATGCGCGAGGATGGCTGGAGCAGTGGGCGGCGTCCAAAAGTATGGAAATCAGCGATGGGGGCGGCATACAGGACCAGGGGGCAGAATAACGGCCATCAGGCTGTCCGCCCCCGTGTCACATTTATAGAATTCGAAGCCAAAAAGGTACCTCTTTATAAACTCTTTTTTTTGGTCAGAAAGGGGCACAATAATAACAGGGACCTTTCCAGAATGCAGCCCAGGAGCTGCAGAGGGGGAATCTGTTAGGTTTTAGGGGAAATTTCTGCTGACAGTTTCCCTTTAAGAGTGTAATAGCACCAGGATTCACAGAACTGAACTAAAGCTGGTGTCACACTAAGCGACAGCGACAACGACGTCGCTGTTACGTCACCATTTTCGGTGACGTAACAGCGACCTTGTAAGTCGCTGTTATGATCGCTGCTTAGCTGTCAAACACAGCAGAAGCAGCGATCATAACGTCGCTGTGCTACATGTGCAGAGAGCAGGGAGCCGCGCTTAGCGCTGGCTCCTTGCTCTCCTAGGTACAGTACACATCGGGTTAATTAACCCGATGTGTGCTGCAGCTACATGTCACAGTGCAGAGAGCAAGGAGCCGCGCGCACTGCTTAGCGCTGGCTCCTTGCTCTCCTTGCTACAGTATACATCGGGTTAATTACCCGATGCATACTGCAGCCACATGTCACAGTGCAGGAGCCGGCACTGGCAGCAAGAGCGGAGGCTGGTAACCAGCGTAAACATCGGGTAACCAGGGAAAGGTCTTCCCTTGGTTACCCGATGTTTACGCTGGTTACAGCTTACCGCAGCTGCCAGTGCCGGCTCCTGATCGCTTCATTTCGTCGCTCTCTCGCTGTCACACACAGCGATGTGTGTGTCACAGCGGGAGAGTGACGACCAAAAAATGAAGCTGGACATTCAGCAACGACCGGCGACCTCACAGCAGGGGCCAGGTCGTTGCTGGATGTCACACACAGCGACAGCGACGGGACGTCGCTGCAACGTCACAGAAAATGGTGACGTAGCAGCGACGTCGTTGTCGTCGTCGTTATGTGTGACACCAGCTTAAGAATGCTGCTACTTCAATGAAAGTCAAGAGTATCAGGAGATAATTATGCACCCAGCTGGAGCTTAAGCTAAGTTGGGCAGAATAATAACTTCTCCCAGGTACAAGGTTGTTGAGAGAAAAGGAATAGCCCGGACTGCTGCCACAAAGTGGCTTAAGGAAGGGCAGCATGACTAGGAGGGATGCAAGGCCATAGGGTTGTTAACAGGATTAGGTGTAAATTGCAGGCTGTGTGAGAAAGCTAGGGGAGGAATTTGGGAGGCAGTTAGGATCAGGGGTCAGTTTGATTGGTCAGGGAGTGGTGCTAGAGAGGGGTCGTATATAGGTCAGGTCAGGAGTGAGGGTGGGCATTCTTACCTTGGACGGCATCCTGAATCGTTCCTGCACCGTGTTCATTAGATCCTGAAGATGGAGGCCCTCGTGGAACAGATGAAGAAGATGGTGGAGCAGCATGGCCAGCAGTGGATGGAAGGGCAGCTGCAGCGATGGTCCGGTGACGGCAGCAGCGCGGAAGATGGGACCCTTCTGCCTCCGAAGCGGCAGCGAAGATTTTGGCCTCCTGTGCGTCTCAGCCCGAAGATTACACCACGGAGGCGGCAGCGGAGGAGGAGCCCCAGCAAAAGACCCTCGGCAGCGGCGGCAGCGGATCCAGAAGAGATGGTATCGCGGGACCTGAAGAGAAAGTCGGGCCGCAGGCAGCAAGGCATCGGGGCGGTGAGTGACGTGGCCATCCCCCCCTCCACTTACGGGTCGCGGCGCGAAGTGGTGACGAGTGCGTCGCGGCCACATGCCCCGGCGCGGTCATGTGGTCTGGCGACGTGGTCACGAGCCTCGGCGCCGGTGTCAGCTGACCCAGTAGTGTCAGCACGTCACCCCGCAGCAGCAACAGCTGCCGGTGGATGGGCAGAAGTGCGGTGGCCTTCAGAGGATCGGCGGGCAGGGCCTGTGCAGGAGCACTGGGCTCTGGTGGCAGCAGCGAGACAGCAACAGCATTAAGGAGGCGGCCTGGAGCAGCGGGGTCAGGCCGGTGGGGGAGGAGCGTGGAGGACAGCATGGCGGCATCAGGGGCAGAAGGATCACGCGGGGATGCCTTCAGGCATGCCCCAAGAAGAAGTACACAAGGATGGTCAGCGCATGGTGCGCCGGGGATGGCACCACATTCCCTTGAATTTTCCGGCGGATCGGGGTACAGATCGAGCCTGCCGGATGCTGGACTCCCTGGACCAGGGTCCAGTGAGGAGGACGACATCGCGGAGGACGACATTGCAGAGGACGGCATCGCGGATGACATCACTGGCGGCGACGAACCGGATGGAGCGCGATGCAGAGGACACGTGATGGCTGTTTTGGGCCCCTCTCGGAGTTAGCCTGGTAAGACCATGGTTTTTCCTATTACTAGTTTGCGGTTGGTGGTGAGTCTGGTGGGATGAGTGGCGTGCAGGGTTTAAATGTGGTATCTGGTGGTATGGGTGGTTTGCCTGGTGGCCCGAGTAGTGGGCAGGGTCTGAATGTGGTGCCTGGTGACGGCAGTCTGGCGTCCAAATTGTTGCGTTTAGTTAGGGGTCTATTTGCCCTCGTGGGGGGCCCTAGCACGGTTTAGCAGGGTGCATCTGGCGTGGCGGTACAGGATAACTTGGGCTCCACAGCTGGTGCAGTAGCTAGCGGTAGTGGTGTTAGTGTGCCAGGTGTGGCGGCTCCAGTGATCTTGTCAGCGGCTACGGTAGATGCAGTCTGGTTGGACGACAAGGCGAAAGGGCACGTGTATGTATGCTTCGATGGGCCGTTGGGGGCGCATCTCAAACAGGAGGTTAGGGAGAAAATATGGAGAGACGAGTACGTGGAAATATTTTCTTTGCTTCCTTTGGAGAAGTTTAACCTTGATCGGGTTAAACCGGATGAGAGTAGAAAATATGAGGAAGAGCGGTGGCGTTATCGCCTTATTCCTTGCACTTTCCAGAATTGGTTACAAGCGTTTGTGATATTGGCCAGTGTGGTAGGGAAAAAGGCTCTGGACAATTCTTCGGCCCTGTTTTGTTATCTGGACTCAATAAGTGAAGCGTACAGGAATTATGGGGGGACTGCTTGGCTACGTTATGACGAGCAGTTTCGTCAGCGGATAGCGGTTAGACCAAGTCTGCGGTGGGATCACAAAGACATTAGCTTATGGATGCGGCAGATGGCTGCCCCGAGGTTGGCCTCGCAGTCCTTTCCAGGGAGTTCCGGCAGGGGGTCATTTGTCGCCTCCCCGGGGCCCAAAAATGGCGTCTGTTAGCAGTTCAATGAAAAGGAATGCCGATTTGGGTCCAACTGCCGGTTCAACCACGAGTGTTTGGGCTGTGGTGGCAACCACAGTTACCTCAAGTGCTTTAGGAAAGGAAAAGAGAAGGCCGCAGAGTCTTTGGCAAAAAGGGAGGACCCCGGTGAGGGTAGATCGGATGGTGCCGTTTTTAAATAGATACTCAGATCAGGAGGTGGCAGAATTGTTGCGGGAGGGATTTAGTTTTGGTTTTAAAATACCGTCAGTTGTTGAGCCTGGGACGGATGGCGGGGCGATTTGATGCTCCTCCATTGCCTGACTTGGTGGCGTCCCCATTGGGCTTGGTTCCAATAGAGGAACCTAATAAGTTTCGGCTTATTCACCATTTGTCCTATCCTACTGGTAGGTCAGTGAATGACGGTATTGATCCTGAGTTAAGCGGGCTTTACACGCTACGATATATCTAACGAGATGTCGGCGGGGTCACGTCGTGAGTGACGCACATCCGGCATCGTTAATGATATCGTAGCGTGTGACAGCTATGTACAAGCAGAAATACTCACCTTCTCGTTTATCGTTGACACGTCGCTCATTTTCTAAAAATGGAATATCCTATTGTTCATTGTTCCCGAGGCAGCACACATCGCTCCGTGTGACACCCCGGGAACGATGAACTGCAGCTTACCTGCGTCCCACCGGCAATGCTGAAGGAAGGAGGTGGGCGGGATGTTTACGTCCCGCTCATCTCCGCCCCTCCGCTTCTATTGGCCGGCCGCTGTGTGATGTTGCTATGACATCGAACGTCCCTCCCCCTTCAGTAAGTGGATATTCACCGCCCACAGCGAGGTCGTTTGGAAGGTAAGTACATGTGACGGGGGATTATAACATCGTGCGACACGGGCAAGAAATTGCCCGTGCTGCACAAACGATGGGAGCGGGTGCGATAGCAAATGCGATCGCACGATTAATTGTAACGTGTAAAGCAGCCTTTTGTATCGGTATCATATGTTCGTTTTGATAGGGCGGTGGAATAGCAGATGAAGTTGGGACGGGGTTCACTTTTGGCGAAGACGGGCGTTGAGGCCACCTTCCGCCTTTTACCTGTGCACCCAGACAGTTTTCACCTTTTGCGGTGTTGGTGGGAGAACAAGTTTTACGTAAATTGTTGTCTGCCTATGGGCTGTTCAATTTCATGTTCCTATTTTGAGAAGTTTAGTTGTTTTTTAGAGTGGGTAATTAAGGAGGAGGTGGGCTTGGATTCAGTGTTGCATTACTTGAATGATTTTTTGTGTATGGGGCCTACAGGATCTTCACAGTGTGCCATTTTGCTTTGCACAGTGGAGCAGGTTGCTTGTCGCTTTGGCGTTCCGTTGGCACCTGGGAAGACAGAGGGTCCGGTTACGGTTTTGAAGTTTTGGGGAATTGAGTTGGATATGGTTGCCATGGAGTGCCACTTTCCGAAGGACAAGTTGTTAGATTTGAGGTCTTGTATTCAAAGGGCCTTGGAAGCCAAAAAACTTCGCTTGCGGGAATTGCAGTCCCTTCTGGGAAAGCTTAATTTTGCTTGTAAGATTTTGTCGATGGGAAGAGTCTTTTCTCGACGTTTGGCCCAAGCCACTGCCGGCGTGTCGCACCCTTTGCACTTTATATGTCTGAAGGCCGAGCACAAGGCAGACCTTAGAGTGTGGTCCCGTTTTTTCAGATGTATAACTGCCGGTCCTTGTGGATTCGGAAGTGGTATTAAATGAGGAGTTGGTCCTTTATATGGATGCGGCTGAGTCCAGTGGCTTTGGGGCATATTTTGGGGCAAGATAGTGTGTCGGCAAGTGGCCTGAATCTTGCCGGGTTTCCGGTTTGACTAGGAATCTGGCCTTGTTGGAGCTTTTTCCTATTGTTGTGGCTGTAGAGGTTTGGGGACAAGACTTGAGAGACAGAAAGGTGCGTTTTATGTGTGACAACCTGGGGGTAGTTCAGTGTGTCAATAAGCTGACAGCTATTCCCCTCCGGTGGTGGATCTTTTGAGACATATGGTGTTGCAATGTTTGGAGCTTAATCTGTGGATTTGTGCAGTACATGTGCCGGGGGTATTGAATTCCGTGGCTGACGCTTTATCTCGCTTTCAGTGGGACCATTTTCGAGTGCTGGCGCCGGATGCGGAGCAGCAGGAGACCGTATGGCCCGTCTGTTTGTGGGACCTGGTTTGCGACCAGCCTGGGAATTGATCCAAAAGTCGGTGGTGCCCAGTACTTGGCAGAGCTATACTACAGCGTGGAATCATTGGCTCGAGTTGGTTGACAAGATTGGGGGTGATGTATCTCAAGGTGACAGGGTTTATTTAGTGTTGTTCATGTTGGGCAGAGCAAGGGAAGAAGGATTGTCATGGTCGGCAGTTGCTGGCAGGCTGGCTGGCGTGGCTTTCTTTTTTAAATTGCTGGGCTGGAAGGACGTCGCTAAAGATTTCATGGTGCGTCAGGCGTTGAAGGGCTACCGTAAGACAGGGGCGCACCAGGACCTTAGGCGCCCTGTGTCTTTTGAACTTCTGGGTAATCTGCTTTTGGAATTGCCTCAGGTGTGTTTTTTGGAGTATGAATGTCGTTTGTTTGGGGCCACGTTTGTTTTGACCTTCTTTGGTGCTTTTAGGATTAATGAGCTGGCTAGTAGGAACACAAACAGTCACGGAGGGGTCCTTTTTGTCTCATCAAGACGGGTCAGCCTTGTCCGGATACCAGTTTGTCTGCATCTTTCGGAGGTGCCTGCAGTGTTGCGGTCTCAACGAGGCAGAGTTTGCGTCCCATTCCTTCCAGATTGGGGCAACGAATCAGGCGGCTCGTTGGGGCCTGAGCGCGCAGGCTGTCCGCAAGATTGGACGCTTGGAATCGGCTAGGTATAAATCTTACGTTTGGCCTGCCCTGTTGTAAGATGTTCAGGGTTGGGGAGGGTCTCTGGTTGAATTTTTGCATGGTTCTGATTACCATTTCCCTCCCCCATGTTTCCCCCCCCCCCATGTTGCCACCTTTTGTCTCCTAGATTTACCATTGTTGGTGTGGGTGCTAGGTCACTCATATGTCTACTGGGGCGCTCTTCGTGCGGGCATTAGACCTAATGGCAATCAGTTGGGGGTCCCCAAAGATAAGGCGACGGTGCGATGGATCGGTGTTAGAGGCATGATGTGGAGGAAAGTTTTGCCTACCTGGCGCTATCATTCAGAGTTGGACAGACCACCGGATGTGTTGGTGCTAAACGCAGGTGTGAATGACTTGAGTCTTCGGGCGTCTAGGGACCTGATTCAGGACATAAAGTGTAACTGCCTTCGGCTCCTGTCATCCCACCCGGGTCTAGTGATTGTGTGGTCCGACATTGTTGCGCGGCGGGTATGGCGACGTGCCAGATCGGTCAAGGGTATCAACAGAGCGCGGGTTAAGGTTAATCATGAAGTCGTGCATTTTGTTTCTCATGTGGGGGTTGTCGTTGTTCGGCACCAGGAGTTGGAATCTTTGTCCGATGAATTTTTGTGTCGGGACGGTGTCCATCTGAATTCGGTCGGCAGTGATATCTGGGCCTTGGGGCTTATGGATGGAGTAGAAAAAGCTTTGGCGTTGTGGGAGGACTTGCACGCACAAGGGGTCATGCGCGCTCGCGGTGGCGGAAAGGAGGGGGGTGTCTGAAGGTGGGGGTTGCACAGAAGAGAGGACGGAACCCAGTGCAGGAGCGGGTTACCTCTAGTGGTGCAAGTGTTTGATGAGACGGGTCCTTGCTGGGTTGAGTCTCAGCGGGACATGGGGTGGGCAACATCTGGCCAGGTGCTCTCGAGTCAGTGTGGTGCGGCTGAGGGCAAGAGGTTGGCCGATGTTGCAGTATTTGTGTTTGTTCTAGATAAGAATCCTAGTGGGTGGGGGTCAGTTGGTTTATAGTAAGGCCTTTACTTTAGTCAGACATTCCGGAGTTAAGGAATAGCCCGGACTGCTGCCACAAAGGGGCTTAAGGGAGGGCAGCATGACTAGGAGGGATGCAAGGCCATAGGGTTGTTAGTAGAATTAAGTGTAAATTGCAGGCTGTGTGAGAAAGCTAGGGGAGGAATTTGGGAGGCAGTTAGGATCAGGGAGGTTCAGTTTGATTGGTCAGGTGGTGGTGCTAGAGAGGGGTCGTATATAGGTCAGGTCAGGGGTGAGGGTGGGCATTCTTACCTTGGACGGCGTCCTGAATCGATCCCGCTCACCCGCCCTGGTGGTAGATTCAACGACTGGCGATGAAGAGGAGGAAGATCGTGATATGTCGCAGTGGCGGAAAGCAGGGGGTGTCTGAAGGTGGGGGTTGCACAGAAGAGAGGACGGAACCCAGTGCAGGAGGGGGTTACCTCTAGTGGTGCAAGTGTTTGGTGAGACGGGTCCTTGCTGGGTTGAGTCTCAGCGGAGCATGGGGTGGGCAACATCTGGCCAGGTGCTCTCGAGTCGGTGTGGTGCGGCTGAGGGCAAGAGGTCAGCCGATGTTGCACTGAACAGTTTTTGTCAACCTTCACTTATCCCCCCTTCCTTTGGGTGTTCTTCAACGAAGATTTGAAATGTTATATTTATTGTTTATGTTTTAGTATTAATAAATGGGGCTGCTGTGGCCTTTATATTCAATGTCACGCAGTATTTGTATTTGTTCTAGATAAGAATCCTAGTGGGTGGGGGTCGGTTGGTTTATAGTAAGGCCTTTAGTCAGACATTTCGGAGTCATGCTATTTCAATACTCAGACAGCATATGCCTGCCTGAGCAGGCCTCAGGGCTGGCATCAACATCTGGCTCACCTGGGCAAATGATGGGGCCCTGGATACCAGGGGGCCCACTTGCCGTCATCAGGGGCAGTGATCAGTTCTGTAGCCCCTGGGCCAGGTTCCGGAGACAGCAGGACCAGCAACAGCACTATGCTGCCTGTTGGAATTTTAAACCCGGCACTTGCACCCAGTATTCAATGCTGAAAGCAGCATACACATGTATAGAAGTATATCTGTAGGCAGAGCTACGGTGCAACGCAGTACACTCCCGTGCCACAGATGAAGAGACTAGAGAGAGGAACGCAGGGCCAGGCAGCGTCACCTGGGCCCATAGCTGTATGGGCCTCCCCACCTCCCACACCTAGTTGTATGGGCCTCCTAGAGCTGTATGTGTCCCCCAGAGCTGTATGTGCTTACCTGAGATCTGTATGTGCCCCCAGAGCTTTATGTGCTCCCACAGATTTGTATATGCCCTCTGACCAGTATTCACCCCCAAAGCAGTATGGGTCCCCCAGAGCAGTAAGGGTCCCCTAGAGCTGTCTGGACCCCTAGAGCTGTATGCACCCCACCGCAGTAATGTGTATGGCTCCCATTAATGTGTATGCCCCAGTAACATCTATGCCACTGCAATATAGTCTATGCCCTCGCAATAAACTCTATGCCCCCAGTAATGTGTATGCCCTTCAATAACATCTATGCCCCCCAGTAATGTCTATGCCCCCCAGTAATGTGTATGCCCCCAGTAATGTGTATGCCTCCCTAGTAAGGTGTATGCCCCCAGTAATGTGTATGCCCCCCAGTAATGTGTATTCCCCCAGTAATGTGCATGTCCCCAAGTAATGTGTATGCCCACAGCAACGTGCATGCCCCAGTTATCTTTATGCCTCTCCCAGTAATGTGTATGGCCCCAGTAATGTTTATACCCCCATCCTCTCCTTTGATGTATATACTGCAGCCCAGTCTCCCCTGTGATGTATGTACTGTAGCCTCCAGCCTCCCCTGTAATATATATACTGTAACCTCCAGCCTCTCTTGTGATGTATATACTCTAGCCCCCTGCCTCCGCTGTGGTGTATATGTCATAGCCCCCAGCCGCTCCTGTGATGTATATACTAAAGCCCCCAGCCCTTCCTATGATGTATATACTTTAGCCCCCTGTCCCTTCGGTGATGTATATACTGTAGCACCCAGCCTCCCCTGTGATGTTTCTACAGCAGTCTCAGGGTGAACAGTGCGTAGCCATGTCTGTTAAAGTGGAGTCCATCATGTAGCATGTCCTGCACAGCCACATGCCCAGGAGGAGATGGACAGAGACAAGCAGGGGAGGTGAGTGAGGCTGTTGCCGACTTCTCCATTTTAAAAATATCTCTAATATGTCTGTGTGTGCCTGTATGATGTGCATATCTATGTATGTCAGTGTATATGACTGTGAATACATATGTTTGTCTGTTTCTATATATTTTTGTGATTTTGTTTTCAAATATATATATATATATATATATATATATATGTACATATGCCTGTATGTGTATGCATCCTTGTATGTGCGTGTCTGCGTGTGCATGGGGCCCACTGAGATTTTTTTTGCCCGGGGCCCACAAGATTCTGCAGCCGGTCCTGGCAGGCCTTAAAATGCCTTGGGTAATTATGTTTTTTGATCAAGTCTATCCTTTTTCTAATCCATTACTAGGTAAGCAGGAAATTTGAGTGTAACACTCATCACAGAACTAATTGAATTAACTAACATGCTCAAAAGATAATAAATAAAATGTACACCCTCCAATTCTACTTATTATCTTAATAAGCAGTCATCATCGACACCTGTCTTTATACAAGTCTTACAACAGACAATGTGTTCGAAAGCTAATATGGAGTATTGTGTTTCATTGCCTCCTGTTCAAACCAATGTACAGCTTCTAAGAAAATATGCAACATTTCCTATTTACCAAAAACAAATGCATTCGAATTTTTTTTAAGTTTATATACACCTTGATACCAAATAGATTATCAGTTGCGTAACTTGAGTTTGATGGGCCCTGGTGCAAAGTTTGGACCTGGCCTCCCCCTCCAAGTACACTCGGGGTACAGGGCAATGACACCAACGCTCGCGGTACGGGATAATGATGCTGACAGTTGGCTCTTTCCCTCAGCATCCAGGTTTCCCATGATCTGAAATCCCTCTTTCTATCAGCACCCAGCTTTTCTATGTTCTGATATTCATCTTATCATTGGCACCCAGCTTCCCCATGCTCTGCTATACATTTTTCCCTCAGCACCCAGCTTTCCCATGTCAGAGTATGGGAAAGCTATTTGCTGAGGGAAGATGTATAGCAGAGCATGGGGAAGCTGGATCCTGAGGGAAAGAGCCTCTTTCCCTGAGCACAAAATTTTCCCATCCCATGCTTGTGTCTTTGTCCCCCTCGTATATAGTTCTCCAAATACAATAATGGCCCCTACATAGTCTTCCATATAGTATAAAGGGTTCCACATAACCCTTCATATACTGTATTATAATGCACCCCCATAGTCCTCCAAGTACTATAACGCATTTCCCATTGTCCTCCACGTATAAAGCAGTGCTTATAGCCCTCCAATTATTATAATGCAACTTCCATAGTATTCTATGTATTTTAATTTACCCCATAGTTCTCTATATATTATAATACATCCCATAGTCCTTCATATATTATACTGTACCCCATAGTGCTCCATATATTCTACTGTACCACATAGTCCTCCATATATTATAATGCAGCTACCATAGCCTTGCATGTATTATAATGCACCCCATAGTCCTCCATGTTTTATAATGCACCCCTATAGTCCATGTTTAAGGTAACCCCCAGAGTCCTCCATATATTAAAATGTAGCCCACATAGTCCTATATGTATTATAATGCAGCCCCATAGACCTTCATATTGTATTATGCAGCCCCATAGTCAGCCTTGTATAATGCACCCCTATAGTCATGTATAATGTGTCCTTCATATTGTATTATGCAGCCCCATAGTCATCCATGTATAATGCACCCCTATAGTCATGTATAATGTGTCCTTCATTTTGTATTATGCAGCCCCATAGATCTCCATGTATAATGCACCCTTATATTCCATGTATAAGGCGTCCTTCATGTTGTATTATGCAGCCCCATAGTCATTCATGTATAATGCACCCCTTTAGTCCATGTATAAGGTGTCCTTCATGTTGTAAAATGCAGCCCCATAGACCTCCATGTATAATGTACCCTTATAGTCCATGTATAAGGTGTCCTTCATGTTGTATTATGCAGTCCCATAGACCTCCATGTATAATGCACCCCGATCTATTGGTAAGAAGCCATTATGTGCCTCCCTCCACCAATCCATTGTCCACTTGTGGCCCTCTACAAGGGTGTTTTCCATGCGGGTGTTGTGTTGCGTGCCCTAATGTGGTACGCACCAATACGTTTTCTTCTTCTGATGGCACTCGTGTCATGAATATTAGGAATTACATCAATTGTACCACGACCTTTGTTGTATATTATACAACATACCCATGCTCCCTGGTGTATATCGGCCTCACCTCGCGTGAGTTGCGAGTACGCATCAGGGAGCATGTTCATGACATTTTTACCACCAGGAATGTTACTGATCATTCTCTGCTAAAGACTCTTCCCCGTCACTTTAAAAGACATCATGAGAGTGATCCCTCTGATCTTAAAGTGCGGGGAATTGATGTCATCCGTGGTGGATCTAGAGGTGGTGAGCTGAAAAAACGGCTCACCCAGGTTGAGGCCCGTTGGATTATTATCCTCGGCACCCTGACTCCAAGAGGATTGAACGAGAATATTAGTTTTGTGTCATTCTTGTAGGCTTAGCGCGGTTCCTTGTCCCAAGTGACATCTCTGTTCTCTATTGTTTTTATTATATGTTTATTTTTAATTCCTTTTCCAAGTGATAATTGGATTGGTTTGAGGCCCTAGGTCTATATATCTATTTGTGTTGTTTCTCCTTGCTCTGATTATTTATTTTTGATATCCCTCTTTATAGATCATTATGCCGGATGTTATATCTCTTATGTTGATGGACGTCTATTGATACATGAGGAAACCAACAGGATTTGGAGACTTGGATCCTGGATATATACCTTCCTGATGAGTAGAGATGAGCGATGTTCAAGGCTCGAGGTTCGCCAATTTCATGTTCGAGGGATTTTGGGGGGTGTTCGAGACTAGAGATGAGCCAACAGGTCGCAGTTTGGCTCGAGCTTGGTTCGCCGAACGGAGGTCTGGTTCGAGTTCGGGTCGGCGAACCGGTTCGACGAACCACTCGAACCCATAGGAAACAATGGGAGGCAATCACAAACACATAAAAACACATTATAAATGTGCACAAACAGTTAATAAATATTGCCATAACACTTACCTGTCCCCGGGATGCGTCCTGCACTCTGTCTCCTGCCGCTATTCCTCCCGATAATTGCTGCATCCTCGGCAACCAGCAGTGATGACAGGACCTACGTGACATCGTCAAAATAGCATGTGACCAGTCACGTATCTGTTATCTCTTTGGCTACAGACTGGTCACATGGCTAGATGTCATGTCCTGTCCTAGGTCCTGTCAGTGCATCTCCAGTACGCGGTGATTGTTTCTGTATCGCCGTGTACCGGCGACATGCTCTGGCACACGGTCATCTCCCTGTTCTGCTTCCCCGTTCCCTTATTGACCGGCTGACACAGCCGGTCAATAACGGAGATCACCGTTGCCATAGCAACGCGCTTGGTAGCTTGGTAGTAGTAGGCTACCACACGCAGAGGCACCGGAATCACGTGATCGGAGCAGTGTTGCTATGGCACCTCGTCGCTTACAGCCGGGAGCCTGTGGTCACTCTCAGTGATTTCTGCACGGAGCACAGCGTCCTTTCTCTCATGCTGTCTAATGTAGCAGAGCTGCATGTGTTGAGAAAGAAGACAGAAGACCATGGATCGTGGAGGGCTGAGAGGGGGTAATAAAGATGGAATCTCTAAGTGTGTCTGTGTATTTATTTCCATTAAAGTATTTTCTTTCTGTGTGGTGTTTTTTTTTAACCCTTTATTGGAGATTCTTAATGGCCGGGTCAAACTTGCCTGACATTAAGAATCTCTGGCTTAATACTAGCTAGTAATACAAAGCCAGTATTAACCCTTATTACCCAGCAAGCCACCCGACTTCAGGGCTGCTGGAAGAGTTGGATACAGCGCCAGATGATGGCGCTTCTATCAAAGCGCCATTTTCTGGGGCGGCTGCGGACTGCAATTCGCAAGAGAGGCACCCACAAACCTCGGGCTAACCTGTGCTGCGGATTCCAATCCCCAGCTGCCTAGTTGTACCCGGCTGGACACAAAAATGGGGCGAAGTCTACGGGGGGCAGCCCGTACCTGCCTGCTGTACCTGGCTAGCATACAAAAATATGGCGAAGCCCACGTCATTTTTTTTCTAGTTTTTTGGCAAAAAAAATAAAAAATGCTTCCCTGGATTTTCCATTGCCAGTGAAGGTAACACTAAGCAGTGGGGGTTAGCAGCCAGTAGCTGCTTGGATTACCCTTAGCTAGCAATACAAAAAATTCAGCGGGAGCCCATATACATTTTTTTTAATTATTTATTTAAATAACTAAAAACAAAAAGAGCTTCCCTGTATTTTGATTGCTGGACATCAGAGTGCTGAAAAAATAAATCTTTAAAAAAAATGACGTAGCGCTCCGCGGTATTTTTGATTCTCAGCGCAGTTAAAGCAGACAGCTATGGGTTGCCACCCCCATCTGCCTGGCATTACCTTGGCTGGCAATCAAAATACAGTGAAGCCCATTAATTTTTTTTATTTAAAAAAATAGTGAAAAAAAAAAAAAGACGTTGGGTGCCCCCATTTTGATAGCCAGCTAGGGTAAAGCAGAAGGCTGTAGCCTGAAAACCATAGCTGGCAGCTTTACCGTGGTTGGGGATCCAATGTGGAGGTCACCCCAGGCTCTTTTTTATAATTATTTTATAAATAATAATAATTACAAAAAAAAGTAGGTTCCCCCCCCAAATTGGATCACCAGCCAAGGTAAAGCGGACAGCTGTGGTCTGGTATTCTCAGGGTGGAAAGGTCCATAGTTATTGGTCCTTCACAGCCTAAAAATAGAAGGCTGCAGGCGCCCCAGAAGTAACGCATCCACTAGATGCACCAATCCTGGCGCTTCACCCCAGCTCATCCCATGCCCTGGTGCGGTAGCAAGCGGGGTAATAAATGGGGTTGATATTAGCTGTAAGGTCACCTGACATCAAGTCCAGCAGTTTGTGATGTCATGGCATTTGTCAGATACCCGACGTCACAAACTGTCAGTACTAACAAAAAAAATAGACAAAAAAAATTTATTTGAAAAAACAGTCCCCAAAACATTCCCTCTTTCACCAATTTATTGTAAGAAAAAAAATAAGGGGGTCCCACGACGACTCTGGACTGTCTAGAATATAATGGAGACAACCTGAGGGAACGTATCCCCCATTTTCTAGGAGTACAGACCCTCCATGTGAGGAGTGTGGGTGCAATGAATCTGCACCCACTCTCCCCGGGTCCACAGCAGCAGAGTACATGTCGTAACCGTTGCTACCAAAGCTGCAATGCCCAGCTAAGGGCATGCCTAATCAGGAGAACTATTCTACATTTCCAAATATTGGTATTTGCTGATATTATTGCTATTCCACCTACTATATATTGGGGATAGGATCTTGGAGATGGAATACCCCTTTAAGTCCATTTATCCAGCTGAATGAATACTAAACAACAAAGCTCGCTATTTAGATGTGTTTTCTTGTGGCGTATAATGGACTCTCATGTTTGGTAGTCGTTCAGCAGGGCAACTATAAAATCAAATACCCCCATTTGGAAATATAGTATAGCTCTCCTGATCAACTATGTTCCTTACCTCATGAGCAGGGCATTGCAGTAATAATAATAATAATTTATTCATTTGTATAGTGCTATTAATTCCATAGCGCTTTACATACATTGTTAACACTGTCCCCATTGGGGCTCACAATCTAAATTCCCTATCTGTGTGTCTTTGGAGTGTGGGAGGAAACCCATGCAAAAACGGGGAGAACATACTAACTCCTTGCAGATGGTGTCCTTGGTGGGAATTGAACCCAGGACCTCAGCGCTGCAAGACTGCAGTGCTAACCACTGAGCCACCGTGCCGCCCATTTAGCTTAGAGATGCATTACCACCACTCACTGTGTCTGAACACAGGAAGCTGAGCTGACAGCCGCTCTGTGCATGCGGCAGCATCTATTGTGAAGGAGAGAGCCGCAGGGGATCAACGCTGCACAGGTGGGACACCGGGGAACACCGGTGGTGTTATAGGGAGTGACCTGGCAGGGCCTGGGAAGGAGTTTTCTGTCGCATGTGTCATGGCACATGCAACAGAAATCAGAGGAGTAGGGTGAATGCGGCCGGAGCGCTGCTGTGCACGCGGCCATCTTGGATTTCCGGGAGGGGGTCAAGGGGGCACTTTGGCGATACCGGGGGACCGGAGGGGACTGGGGAGGAGATTTATCATGTTTGTTCATGCCAGATGGGAGATAAATAATTTTTTACCAGCGCTGTCATTTACTGTAACGTGATCATCGGTATACGTCGTATACCGGTGATCACATAAGCGGGGACTGGAAAAACCGGCCTAAATCATGATCTCCAGGGTCTCAGCTACCCCCTGAAACCCTGGAGATTTTCTGACGCTGGGGGGTGCTATTCACTTATTTCTGCCTGCTGTTTATAAACGGCAGATCAGAATAAGGCTACATTCACACGACCGATCCGTTTTTGCGGTCTGCAAAAAACGTTTTGTTTTTTTTACGGGTGCATCCGTGTGGCATCCGTTTCTGTTCCATATACGGTCCATATGTCATCTGTGTGCCTTCCGTTTGTTTGCGTACTGCAAAAAAACAGAAGGAGGGAAAATACATAAATTTACCCAGGATCTGTGACACCCTGGACCCCCAGGGGTCACAGGTAACAACACACAACACCACACACCCCCACCCCAGTGAGGCACCAGCAGCCAACAAGTCCTGACCGCCTCCCTCAGGTCTAGCCAGGCACACCAGGTGGGCGGAGCCAGGCAGATAGCCACGCCCTCAGAGGAGTCTGCTGGCCTGAGGCAGGGAAAGGACAAGTGAGTCGAGTAGGGAGAGGAGTAGTGAGAGGAGTAAAAGTGGCGAACTGAGAGTCAGGGGCCTAGGACGGAGCCTAGGACCCTTTGGAATGGTCAGGCAGGCAGACGGTGGTGGCCGTCTGCATGATTCCCGTCAGGGACTGAACTGTGGAACCGTAGGGATCGAGAAGAGAGTGGTGTCCCTTCGGACCCGAACCGGGGAGCTAACAAGTCAACCGGAGCACCAGGTAGGGTACTCAGACCCTGTTCTAGCCCAGAAGCAACCGGGCTCAGACAAATCTACTGATTGCGGTCTGGACCTCAGGGGTTCATTCCCACCCAAAGTCCCAATAGACGGCAACAGCCCACCGATTCCGGATAAGAGCCACCGCCAAGGGCCGGAGATCCAAAGGGCCAGCGCCTGCAGGCAAAAGGGCTCCTCTGGTACCCAAAAGCCGGGGAGCAGACTACCGTTGCTGATGCATAGGAGTCACTATAGCAAATTTAAAGGTGCAAGAGAAAGGCGACATCACCAACCTCACTGGGGACACACGCAGCCGGCTGCGGGCACCGATCTACACCGAACTTGGTTTACCATTGACTCTGTGTGGTTTAATTGTGAGTACACCAGTGCCATCAGGCACCGCGCCGCAAGCGAGCCCCTGCATTCTGCAACCCCGCCGCTCCTGTCACCTGGCCCCGGGACCAACAAACCCCTACCCACGGAGGGGTCAACACCTAGCTGCGACCCACCACCGATCCCGGACGAGACCCCGCACCCTCACCGCAGCGTTGGTGCCCATCACCTCACCACGACCCGTGGGTGGCATCACGAACTGTTACCAGTCACCGCGGCTCCGGCCGTGAAACCGGTCCACCCCAAACCAAACAACCAAACCACCCCTTTCCAGAGCGACGTGGCCCCCAGTCCGGAGGCGCTCGATCCACCGACAACCCGAGCCCGGATCCGAGCGGCTCGACAGAGAGCAGCCGAGCCCCCAGGGCAGTACAGATCCATAGCTTCAACCTACATGAGGTGGTCACATGTTCACTCCAGTGCCATTTTCTACTGCTTTTCACAGCGTAGAGCACTCTGGTGATTTTCTTGTGCTTGAACACTTCATATCAGTCTTTTCTATCATTATAGTGGCAGAAAGACAAATAATGTCCCACTCTTCTGCATTTTGTAATTTTGCACCCTTTGGTGCCTTTCATGTGGCACTAAGGGGTGCTTAGCCTTGTATTTAGCCAAAAAAATTAAAAAAAATGACGTGGGGTTCCACCTTATTTTGTAGCCAGCTAGGGTAAAGCAGACGGCTGCAGCCTGCAGACCACCGCTGGCAGCTTTACCTTGGCTGGTAATCCAAAACTGAGGGCACCCCACGCTGTTATTTTAAATTAAATAAATAATTTTTTAAAAAAAACACGTAGGGGTCCCCCCAAAATTGGATCACCAGCCAAGGTAAAGCGGACAGCTGGGGTCTGATATTCTCAGACTAGGGAGGTCCATGGTTATTGGACTCTCCCCAGCCTAAGAATAGCAGGCCGCAGCCGCCCCAGAAGTGGCGCATCCATTAGATGCGCCAATCCTAGTGCTTCGCCCCAGCTCATCCCGTGCCCTGGTGCGGTGGCAAACGGGGTAATATATGGGGTTAATACCAGATGTGTAATGTCACCTGGCATCAAGCCCTGGGGTTCATGAGGTCAGGCATCTATCAGATACCCGACATCACCAACCCAGTCAGTAATAAAAAAAAAAATAGACAACAAACACATTTTTATTTGAAAAAACACTGCCCAAAACATTCCCTTTTTCACCAATTTATTAGAAAGAAAAACAAATCCAGGTCTGCTGTAATCCAAGCGGTTCCCATGACGATCCATACCATAGTCCCTGTCCCAGTCAATGAAGAACAGAATGTTCCCCATTGGCTGGGAGAGCAATGCAGTGACCTGAGCTAACATCAATAGGTCAGCCCAGGTCACTGCAGGGCATGACAAGTGCTGCTGTCAGGAGCATAGCGAGGTACATTACCTGCGCTGATCTCCGGCACTGCTGACAGCAGACCTGTCACCGACTTCAATGACCTTTACAGCCAAGTATCGTGAGAGCCTGTGACGTCACCGCTAGTGACAGTCTGTGGTCGGCAGCGAGAGGAGGAGATGTGACAAGCGGCGGCCATGGAGGACAGTGACAGCTGAGGTCGGGAGGGCGGGACTTTATCACCGCAGGTAAGCCGAGCAGGGCCATGTGTGCGGAGTGCCAGGTGGGCGGAGCCAAGCGGTGTAATGTGTGCAGAGTGCCAGGTGGGCGGAGCCAAGTGGGGTAATGTGTGCAGAGTCCCAGGTGGGTGGAGTCAAGCGGGGTAATGTGTGCAGAGTGCCAGGTGAGCAGAGCCAAGCGGGGTAATGTGTGCAGAGTCCCAGGTGGGTGGAGTCAAGCGGGGTAATGTGTGCAGAGTGCCAGGTGAGCAGAGCCAAGCGGGGTAATGTGTGCAGAGTCCCAGGTGGGTGGAGCCAAGCGGGGTAATGTGTGGAGAGTGCCAGGTGGGCGGAGCCAAGCGGGGTAATGTGTGCAGAGTCCCAGGTGAATGGAGTCAAGCGGGTTAATGTGTGCAGAGTCCCAGGTGGGCGGAGCCAAGCGGGGCCATGTGTGCGGAGTGCCAGGTGGGTGGAGCCAAGCGGGGTAATGTGTGCGGAGTGCCAGGTGGGCGGAGCCAAGCGGGGTAATGTGTGCAGAGTCCCAGGTGGGCGGAGCCAAGCAGGGCCATGTGTGCGGAGTGCCAGGTGGGCGGAGCCAAGCGGGGCCATGTGTGCCGAGTGCCAGGTGGGCGGAGCCAAGCGGGGTAATGTGTGCAGAGTGGTAGGTGGGCAGAGCCAAGCAGGGTAATGTGTGCAGAGTCCCAGGTGGGTGGGGCCAAGCGGGGTAATGTGTGCAGAGTGCAAGTGGGTGGAGCCTAGCGGGGCCATGTGTGCGGGCGGCGGAGTGTGAAGTGGGTGGAGCCTAGCGGGGCCATGTGTGCGGGCGGCGGAGTGCGAAGTGGGTGGAGCCTAGCGGGGCCATGTGGGGCTGAGGATGCCAGTGCCGGGGACTGCATGGCTGGGGACAGGTGAGAGTGTGTGTGTGTGTGTGTGTACATGCCGAGTGCAGGAGGGGGCGGAGCCCAGCAGGGAAGTGTCGGCTCCCTGCACACGTAACTAGGATAAATATCGGGTTACTAAACAAAGTGCTTTGCTTGGATACCCGATGTTTATCTTGGTTACCAGCTAACCGCAGGCTGCCAGCGTTGGCTCCCTGCACACTGTAGCTGTAAAAAGCCCTGCTTTTGCTGATAGAACCTATCTCAAACGTAACTCTAACTGCTGAACTTTTACCAAAAAGCTTGAGTTCGAGTTCTATCTAGAACACCCCCCAAAATCACTCGAACTGCGAACTGGAGAACCGCGAACCACGAACCGCGCTCAACTCTATTCGAGACGTTCGACGAACTCGAGCCTTTTGCTAAAAGCTCGACAGTTTGAGTAGCGTTCGAGAATGGTTCGACCAACAAAAAGCATAGCTAGTTAGTAGCTGGCTTTTCACTGTAATAGTGTGAGTCACTGTGAATCACGCTATTATCAAAATTCAGCGTATAGTGTGTGGGGGTGACGGAGTTTAGATCAGTGATGCTGCTGAGTGCTGAGAGAATGCTGATCGCCATTTTTTTTCCCCTAACCGCGCATACAGTGGGGTGGGCCAGGCTCTAAGCAAATCACAGAGACACACACTGCAAAGTGGATTCTTGCCAGACAAGCAAGGGTATGTGTCATAGGCTGTGAAAGTCACATGTCCTTGCCGTATAAGACACGGCCATCTTCCATGTCGCCGCCATTATCTCTCTGCTGCGTGAGGGTGACAGTCACTGCTCCCACTGCTGCTGCTGTGTGCGCTATAGAGATACAGTGCAATCTACACAGCGCTTTAGGGATTAGGGACTACTAGTTATTTCAGGCCTTTTCAGGGCTAATTTACAGGCGTTCATAGCCGTAGCTGCTAGGTAGGTCCGTGCAAACGCTGTGTAAGGCTTTAGATAACAGCGTCTGGCTACCTCAGCTCTGGCAATTCCTTGCTGCATTTTTTCATTAGCAGGGATAGAAAGTGAGGCTTCCTTTGCTGTCCACTGACCCACAGCACCCGTGCATTCTACCCACCTGCCCATTTTTGCCACGCTATTTTATTTCCCCAAAGAGCTGACACTTTTTGTGCCATCCTAAAAGTGTCTTGAATACTAAGTTAGTGTTCCTTTGCTGTCCACTGACCCACAGCACCCGTGCATTGTACCCACCTGCCAATTTTTGCTACGCAATTCTAATTGCAAACTGTGCTACCACTGTTAGGGGCATACTAAAATTGTCTGGGATACTACCTTAGTGTTCCTTTGCTGCCAATCATGGTACAGCACCTGTGCATGCTACACACATGTCCATTTTTGTTACGCAATTCTAATTGCAAACTGTGCTGTCACTGTTAGGGGCATACTAAAATTGTCTGGGATACTACCTTAGGCGGACTTTGCACGTTGCGACATAGCAAGCCGATGCTGCGATGTCGCACGCGATAGTCCCCGCCCCTGTCGCAGGTACGATATCTTGTGATAGCTGGCGTAGCGATAATTATCGCAACGCCAGCTTCACATGCACTCACCTGCCCTGCGACCCGCCTCCTTCCTAAGGGGACGGGTCGTGCGGCGTCACAGCGACGTCACACGGCAGGCAGCCAATGGCGGCGAAGGGGCGGAGATGAGCAGGATGTACACATCCCGCCCACCTCCTTCCTTCCGTATAGCCGCTGGCGGCAGGTAAGGAGATGTTCCTCGCTCCTGCGGCTTCATACACAGCGATGTGTGCTGCCCCAGGAACGAGGAACAACATCATACCTGTCGCTGCATCGGCATTATGGAAATGTCGGAGGCTGCACCGATGATACGATAACGATGCTTTTGCGCTCGTTCATCGTATCATCTAGGATTTACACACTACGACATAGCAAGTGACGCCGGATGTGCGTCACTTTCGATTTGACCCCACCGACATCGCACCTGCAATGTTGTAGTGTGCAAAGCCGCCCTTAGTGTTCCTTTGCTGCTTATCATGGTACAGCACGTGTGCATGCTACACACCTGTCCATTTTTACTACGCAATTTTAATTGCAAACTGTGCTGCCACTGTTAGGGGCATACTAAAATTGAGTGGGATAATCAGTGTTGGTTCTTTAGCTGTCAATAAGGCTAGACCACCTCTGCAATCTACACCACCTCTCCATTTTTGCTACCACATTTTAAGTGTCCAATCTTGTTGCTAACAAAATGAGTGGCAAAAGGACAGATGCTGGTGGAAAGGGGAACAGGCTTGTTGGAAAAGGAAAAAAAGTTTGTGTCCGTAGGGTGGGTGGGAAACCTACATTAACATCTGATGAAGAAAGTCCATCTTCCAGCAAAAGTAAGATGTCTACTACTTTCCTTGGACAATCGGATGTGCTACCTTTCTTACGGAACCGAACAACTGTAACAAAGATTGATGATGCACAAAAAAATAACATGCTTGAATGGATCTCAAGTGCTCCAGCAAGTGGCCTCTCCTCCACCTCCACTTCAACATCCAAAAAACAACAGTCCTCTGAGTTGTCACCCCAATCGCACTTGCTTTCTCCCAGATCTCAAGTCTCCACCCGTCACTCTCTGCTCACTTCCGACGTTAAACCGCCGCAGCTGACCGACTTGCATCGCTCCAGAAGTCTCTCGGCCTGCCGGTTCATCACCTGAAATGCAATGTGCCGACATGCTGGAATTTGACTCTCCACATGTTGCAGCAACTGTGGCAGCACCGCCAAGCCCTGGTGCAATATGTTATGACGTATAGCCTGGGCCAACGAGATGCAGAGGTTGGGCAGATCACACTGCTGGAGTGGTCTCAGATCAAGGACCTATGCACCCTTCTGCACAGTTTCAACATGATTTAGTCATAGAAAAATCCCCAATTGTGAAAATATTAAATTTTATTCAAATAGAAAATTACCACCAATATGTGCACTTAGATATACAACTCAATTGTCTTACGCCAATTAGATGGCAACCCCTGATCTTGAATATCAAGACCAGGGTTTACAAATAACCAAAAAAGACAAATTGATACAATTTAAAATGCATAACCATAATGTTGGTTCACAGCAGGACACATTGCAATAACCAAACTTAACTTGGTGTCTCCTAATGGAACTATGTTGGCACAGCGTGCTTATCTGTAGTCCCAATCAAAGATTTTCATCCAGGAGTATCCATATGACGTTTGGAAAGTTAGTCCTTAAGCAGGTATAGTGAACCGCCAGCTATATAATAATCAAGACGTCTCCACCTCGACGCGTTTCCCCACGCTAGGACACGTGGTTCATCAGGAGGCTGGGAAAATAGGTACGATCTTATCAGCTTTATGACAAACATACATAGACCACCAAACATAGATTTAACAGCACATGTACAAGGTAAAAGATGACAACAGCAATAGATAAATAACTCACTTGTCAGATAATATAGTTTCAGGTATGCAGGTCCATGGCGCCAGATAGCAGATCAGCAGCATAGCAGTAAACACTGTCTTGATAACATGCTCCCGTCCTCCAGGCGTCATGGAGCTGCATACAATCCACCACCTTAAATAGCCCTCTCCTGATTTAGACAGCTGTGGGGAATCCCTGACTTCCCCCACACAGCGTCACTGCAGCAGCAACTGCGCAGGCGCTGGCCCATATCACCACTGCGCATATCCGGGCAGTATGACACGGAGGAAGAAAGCCTCCTCTCCTCGCATCGAGCAGGGCCCTCCTCCCCATGAGCTCACGCGGTCACATGATCGGAGGTAAATACCCGCCCAGCAAGGAAGCTCTCACACTGCCCGGTAACGCCCATCTCATGACTCATAAGGTCACATGATCGGAGATAAGTGCCCGCCCAGCAAGGAAGCTCTTACACTGCACGGTAACGCCCATCTCATGACTCATAAGGTCACATGATCGGAGATATCGGACGTCACCGCAATAAGAGATTCAATCTGCCATTACTTTAGAAATAATAAAAGCAATTGTACAGCAGTCATAATCGCCCCCAATTAGGTGCACAGCAGCCACAATAGATTCAGTGAGACCATAGCATCCAAGATGACATAAGGGCCTTAAAAAGGCAGCATAAAATAGGGCAATTTGATCATATGGCAAAGTTCATTACACAATACATATATCTGACCATTATACTATGTAATTCGCATATAGTCGGTCCCGGTCCATACTGACAGAGTACACACCATAGGAATATAGTTAATAGGTCCAATATTGGCAGAAAGCCATATACCATAGTATTTTAAACCAGATCAATTCATTGACTCAGATTATCAGAAACTACACGACACTTGAGAAAAGATACTTCAGATAGTTCCATAAATATGGATAGTCCCCAAATGGGGATACAGGCTCCCAGAAACATGGCACCTATTGTCTAAACTACAGGGACCTCTCAAGCTTTTTGCACATTATGTGGGGAGGAAACAATTAAAGGAGAGCTGCTCATTGAGCCCCCCCGGAGTAAGTGATCCTAGTCTGAAAATCCAAGCCGATTCCCTTTGTAACAGCACTCTGTCGAAATCACCACCCCTCGGACTATGTTTGACGAGCTCCAATGCTGAGAAACACACAAGTTTTGTGTCACCTTGGTGCACACCATTCATGTGTCGAGCAATCGGTGTATCGCGTTTATTTCGTATGTCCGACAGGTGCTCTCCCACACGTCTCCGAAGCTCCCGCACGGTTTTCCCCACGTAGTCAAAAGGACACGTGCAGGTGGCCCTATACACAACACCCGTTGTCTTACAGTTAAAGAAATCCCGTAAATAGAAAACCTTCCCATTAGCTGAGCTTTTCACAATCTTGCAGCGTTCCATCGATTCGCAGAAACTGCAGTTCCCGCATCGATACATACCTACCACCTGTCTATCTAGCCAGGTGCCTTCTGGGCGTGGCCCCTGATACATACTGTGTACAAGTTTATCCCCTATAGACCGACCTCTCCTATAGGTGATACATGGGGTCTTGGGGATAAACTTGGCCAGACCAGGGTCCGCCCTTAGCACCCCCCAGTGTTTTTTGATTACTCCAAAGACACGTTCGGCCTGAAGATCGTAAGTACCGATAATGCGTAAGATGTTCTCATCCTCTTTTCTATTTCGTGGTCTCATCAAAGAGTGTCTATTAGTGTTTTTAGCAAAGGCATAGGATTGCTGCAACACCTGTCTAGGGTATCCTCTATCCAGAAACCTCCCAAACATGTCCGACGCCTGCACCCTAAAATCAGATTCCCTAGAGCAGTTCCTGCGAATACGCAGAAACTGCCCTTTGGGAATCCCTCTCCTAAGGGGAAGGGGATGGTGACTCTCCCATTTTAGCAGGGAATTAGTTGCCGTCGGTTTCCTATAGGTAGCAGTCTGTATCTTGCCATTTTCATCCTTTGATATAGTCAGATCAAGGAAGGTGATACAGTTCTGATCACAGGTATAGGTAAACCTTAACCCCAAAGCATTCTTATTAAGAGACCCAACAAAAAGCTCAAAATCATAAGCTGATCCAGTCCAGAGGATGAGGATATCATCAATGTACCGGACCCATAGTCCGATACATTGATGAAATTCCCCATCCTCCCCCCCAAAAACCACCGTTTCCTCCCACCAGCCCAGGAATAAATTTGCATAACTGGGGGCACAAGGGCTCCCCATTGCAGTACCCCTGAGCTGGTGGAAGTACTTGGTGTTAAACAAAAAATAATTATGGCGGAGGGTGAAAGACAACAGCTCTATAATAAGAGCATTGTGCCTCATACACTCAATGGATCTTGTCTTCAAAAAGAAATTAACTGCCTGGATCCCTAAATCATGGGGAATAGAACTGTACAACGCCTCGACATCAATGGAGGCCAGAATTGTATCTGGCCCCACACTGATGTCCTCCAAGATCTGAAGTAGGTGCGGGGTATCTCGTACATACGAGGGTAAAGATGTAACAAAGGGCCTAAGTACCCTATCAATATATATACCGACATTCTGAGACAATGAATCAATGCCTGCTACAATTGGTCTGCCTTTTAAAGGGTCTAGGCCCTTATGCACCTTTGGTAGGGCGTAAAAAACAGGTATAACAGGAAATTGAGGAGTCAAAAATTCCAGTTCATTGGATGATATCAAATTATTTTGCTTAGCACACTCCAAAATAGACACAAGAATATCAGTAAATATTTTGGTTGGATCAGAGGGAATCTGTTCATAAGTGTTCCGATCACAGAGAAGGGCCTGGCACATACTCAGATATCTAGAATGGTTCAGAATAACAAGGTTCCCCCCCTTGTCGGATTTTTTGATAACCACATTGGTATTTTTAGATAGAGAATCCAAGGCCTTCAATTCTTCTTTAGTCAGATTATGATTATGATTATAATCATAATGGCCTTGAAATCCTTGCGGAATCTTTACAAGATCGTCTTGCACCAATTTCAAAAAGATATCTACACTAGTACAACTCTGTATTGGGGGGGATCTTTTACTCGGTCTTTTTAAAGTAGTAAAAGATCTTGGAGGACATCAGTGTGGGGCCAGATACAATTCTGGCCTCCATTGATGTCGAGGCGTTGTACAGTTCTATTCCCCATGATTTAGGGATCCAGGCAGTTAATTTCTTTTTGAAGACAAGATCCATTGAGTGTATGAGGCACAATGCTCTTATTATAGAGCTGTTGTCTTTCACCCTCCGCCATAATTATTTTTTGTTTAACACCAAGTACTTCCACCAGCTCAGGGGTACTGCAATGGGGAGCCCTTGTGCCCCCAGTTATGCAAATTTATTCCTGGGCTGGTGGGAGGAAACGGTGGTTTTTGGGGGGGAGGATGGGGAATTTCATCAATGTATCGGACTATGGGTCCGGTACATTGATGATATCCTCATCCTCTGGACTGGATCAGCTTATGATTTTGAGCTTTTTGTTGGGTCTCTTAATAAGAATGCTTTGGGGTTAAGGTTTACCTATACCTGTGATCAGAACTGTATCACCTTCCTTGATCTGACTATATCAAAGGATGAAAATGGCAAGATACAGACTGCTACCTATAGGAAACCGACGGCAACTAATTCCCTGCTAAAATGGGAGAGTCACCATCCCCTTCCCCTTAGGAGAGGGATTCCCAAAGGGCAGTTTCTGCGTATTCGCAGGAACTGCTCTAGGGAATCTGATTTTAGGGTGCAGGCGTCGGACATGTTTGGGAGGTTTCTGGATAGAGGATACCCTAGACAGGTGTTGCAGCAATCCTATGCCTTTGCTAAAAACACTAATAGACACTCTTTGATGAGACCACGAAATAGAAAAGAGGATGAGAACATCTTACGCATTATCGGTACTTACGATCTTCAGGCCGAACGTGTCTTTGGAGTAATCAAAAAACACTGGGGGGTGCTAAGGGCGGACCCTGGTCTGGCCAAGTTTATCCCCAAGACCCCATGTATCACCTATAGGAGAGGTCGGTCTATAGGGGATAAACTTGTACACAGTATGTATCAGGGGCCACGCCCAGAAGGCACCTGGCTAGATAGACAGGTGGTAGGTATGTATCGATGCGGGAACTGCAGTTTCTGCGAATCGATGGAACGCTGCAAGATTGTGAAAAGCTCAGCTAATGGGAAGGTTTTCTATTTACGGGATTTCTTTAACTGTAAGACAACGGGTGTTGTGTATAGGGCCACCTGCACGTGTCCTTTTGACTACGTGGGGAAAACCGTGCGGGAGCTTCGGAGACGTGTGGGAGAGCACCTGTCGGACATACGAAATAAACGCGATACACCGATTGCTCGACACATGAATGGTGTGCACCAAGGTGACACAAAACTTGTGTGTTTCTCAGCATTGGAGCTCGTCAAACATAGTCCGAGGGGTGGTGATTTCGACAGAGTGCTGTTACAAAGGGAATCGGCTTGGATTTTCAGACTAGGATCACTTACTCCGGGGGGGCTCAATGAGCAGCTCTCCTTTAATTGTTTCCTCCCCACATAATGTGCAAAAAGCTTGAGAGGTCCCTGTAGTTTAGACAATAGGTGCCATGTTTCTGGGAGCCTGTATCCCCTTTTGGGGACTATCCATATTTATGGAACTATCTGAAGTATCTTTTCTCAAGTGTCGTGTAGTTTCTGATAATCTGAGTCAATGAATTGATCTGGTTTAAAATACTATGGTATATGGCTTTCTGCCAATATTGGACCTATTAACTATATTCCTATGGTGTGTACTCTGTCAGTATGGACCGGGACCGACTATATGCGAATTACATAGTATAATGGTCAGATATATGTATTGTGTAATGAACTTTGCCATATGATCAAATTGCCCTATTTTATGCTGCCTTTTTAAGGCCCTTATGTCATCTTGGATGCTATGGTCTCACTGAATCTATTGTGGCTGCTGTGCACCTAATTGGGGGCGATTATGACTGCTGTACAATTGCTTTTATTATTTCTAAAGTAATGGCAGATTGAATCTCTTATTGCGGTGACGTCCGATATCTCCGATCATGTGACCTTATGAGTCATGAGATGGGCGTTACCGTGCAGTGTAAGAGCTTCCTTGCTGGGCGGGCACTTATCTCCGATCATGTGACCTTATGAGTCATGAGATGGGCGTTACCGGGCAGTGTGAGAGCTTCCTTGCTGGGCGGGTATTTACCTCCGATCATGTGACCGCGTGAGCTCATGGGGAGGAGGGCCCTGCTCGATGCGAGGAGAGGAGGCTTTCTTCCTCCGTGTCATACTGCCCGGATATGCGCAGTGGTGATATGGGCCAGCGCCTGCGCAGTTGCTGCTGCAGTGACGCTGTGTGGGGGAAGTCAGGGATTCCCCACAGCTGTCTAAATCAGGAGAGGGCTATTTAAGGTGGTGGATTGTATGCAGCTCCATGACGCCTGGAGGACGGGAGCATGTTATCAAGACAGTGTTTACTGCTATGCTGCTGATCTGCTATCTGGCGCCATGGACCTGCATACCTGAAACTATATTATCTGACAAGTGAGTTATTTATCTATTGCTGTTGTCATCTTTTACCTTGTACATGTGCTGTTAAATCTATGTTTGGTGGTCTATGTATGTTTGTCATAAAGCTGATAAGATCGTACCTATTTTCCCAGCCTCCTGATGAACCACGTGTCCTAGCGTGGGGAAACGCGTCGAGGTGGAGACGTCTTGATTATTATATAGCTGGCGGTTCACTATACCTGCTTAAGGACTAACTTTCCAAACGTCATATGGATACTCCTGGATGAAAATCTTTGATTGGGACTACAGATAAGCACGCTGTGCCAACATAGTTCCATTAGGAGACACCAAGTTAAGTTTGGTTATTGCAATGTGTCCTGCTGTGAACCAACATTATGGTTATGCATTTTAAATTGTATCAATTTGTCTTTTTTGGTTATTTGTAAACCCTGGTCTTGATATTCAAGATCAGGGGTTGCCATCTAATTGGCGTAAGACAATTGAGTTGTATATCTAAGTGCACATATTGGTGGTAATTTTCTATTTGAATAAAATTTAATATTTTCACAATTGGGGATTTTTCTATGACTAAATCAGAGTAATATCCCCTGGACCTTTAGAGGTAATATTTAAACCTGACAGTTTCAACATGGCAACGAATATGTTTAGCGCTGACAATGCCATTATCAGCATGACAATTCCAGTCATTTACATGCTGGAGCACACGCAAAATACTATTCGGAGTCAGGGGGTGGGACAAGAGGAAGGGGAGGAAGTACAGGAGGACTCATATGCGCAAGGGATACCAACATCTACAAGGTCCAGACGTTCAGCATCCCCAAGGTGGCAGGCATGGGACGGTGGAGGAGAGGGATTAACAATGGCGCATGGTAGCAGCCAAACTGTTGAGGAAGGTGCAGGAGACAAGGAAGAAATGGAGGACGAACTCTCGATGGGCATGGAAGACTCAGCAGATGAGGGAGACCTTGGTCAAATTTCGGTTGAACGAGGTTGGGGGGTGATGTCAATGGAAAAAAGCACGGTTATCACCTTGCCGCCACAAACACAGCGAGGACTTGGTTCGCATGGATGCGCAAGACACATGAGCGCCTTCTTGCTGCACTAACTACAACATGACCCTTGGATTGTCCGAATTAGAAGTAATGATGACTACTGGGTTGCCACACTATTAGATCCCCGGTACAAGTCCAAATTTGGCGAAATAATTCCAGCCACAGAAAGGGGCGCACGTATGCAGGAGTATGAGCAGAAGCTGTTACTCAATCTTAGCTTGGTTTTTCCACCAAACACCAGTGGTGCACGGAGTGAATCTCCCAGTTGTAACTTGCCAAGCATGGGACTGTCTCGTCATTATCAGTCAAACCGTACCAGCAACACCGTATCTGGTGCTGGTAACAGCAATTTTATGGAATTGTTTCATAATTTTTTTAGACCATCCAATGCAAGGCCACAAGAGACAAGAAGTCTGAAACATAGAAAACGGCTGGAGAGGATGATACAGGAGTATCTCCAAATGAACATCGATGCCATGACTTTGCAACTGGAGCCTTGCTCATTTTGGGCTTCCAATCTTGAAAAATGGCCTGAGCTCTCCACTTACGGCTTGGAGATCTTGTCGTGTCCCGCAGCCAGCGTTGTCTCTGAACGTGTCTTTAGTGCTGCTGGGTGTGTGCTGACAGATAAGCGCACGCGTCTGTCCAGTGACAATGTGGACAGACTAACGTTCATCATGAACAAGTCATGGATCCGCAAGGATTTTACAACCCCTGTGTCATCCTGGGGAGAGTTAAGGCTGGCGTATTTTGGAATGTGCTTCATGCAAATCAACCTGTCAAGTTTGCAACTAGGGCACAAGTGATGCCACTGAAGTGGTGTGTGTGGCCCAATTTTTGGAAAAAAAGGGGAGACTTTGCTTGGAGTCCCCTTGCGGTGTTTTTAAAAATGAGCCAAGATGAACAAGTCATGGTTCAGCAAAGACTTTGCTACCTACCCCGGTGTCATTCTGGGGACGGTTAAGGCTGGTGTATTTTTGAATGTGGTTGATGCTAATCAACATATCCAGTTTGCAACTGGGGCACAGGTGATGCCACTGAAGTGGTGTGTGTGGCCCAATTTTTGGAAAAAAGGGAGACTCTGCTTGGAGTCCTCTTGCGGTGTTTGTAAAAACGAGCCAAACTGAACAAGTCATGGTTCAGCAAAGACTTTGCTACCTACCCTGGTGTCATTCTGGGGACGGTTAAGGCTGGTGTATTTTTTAATGTGCTTGATGCTAATCAACATATCCAGTTTGCAACTGGGGCACAGGTGATGCCACTAAAGTGGTGTGTGTGGCCCAATTTTTGGAAAAAAAGGGAGACTTTGCTTGGAGTCCCCTTGCGGTGTTTTTAAAAACGAGCCAAGATGAACAAGTCATGGTTCAGCAAAGACTTTGCTACCTACCCCGGTGTCATCCTGGGGACAGTTAAGGCTAGCGTATTTTTGAATGTGCTTAATGCTAATCAACATATCCAGTTTGCAACTGGGGCACAAGTGATGCCACTGAAGTGGTGTGTGTGGCCCAATTTTTGGAAAAAAGGGAGACTCTGCTTGGAGTCCCCTTGCGGTGTTTTTAAAAATGAGCCAAGATGAACAAGTCATGGTTCAGCAAAGACTTTGCTACATACCCCGGTGTCATCCTGGGGACAGTTAAGGCTGGTGTATTTTTGAATGTGCTTGATGCTAATCAACACATCCAGTTTGCAACTGGGGCACAAGTGATGCCACCGAAGTGGTGTGTATGGCCCAATTTTTGGAAAAAAGGGAGACTCTGCTTGGAGTCCTCTTGCGGTGTTTTTAAAAACGAGCCAAGATGAATAAGTCATGGTTCAGCAAAGACTTTGCTACCAATCGCACAGTAATACCCGGATGTAGGTCAATCAGGAGATGTCCAAAAGAGGTTGTACTGTATACCCTCTTTTGGACATCTCCTGATTGACCTACATGGGTTCCTGCTTGGTGGTGGTGGCGCCGTGTGGTGCGCCTGCGCGATTCTCCTGGCGACGCGTCCCCGGGATCGCGCGTGCGCGCTGACGGCGTGGCCGCTTCCGGGTGGATTTAGTGTGGGCGGTCTATTTAC
Organism: Anomaloglossus baeobatrachus; assembly: GCF_048569485.1. Lineage (NCBI taxonomy): Eukaryota > Metazoa > Chordata > Amphibia > Anura > Aromobatidae > Anomaloglossus > Anomaloglossus baeobatrachus. Next base: position 589,385,026 of record NC_134353.1, on the reverse strand, counting down.
CATACAGGTACTCCCCCCATTATTAGGTATGACGGTGCGCCGCGTGGATACCTAGGTTACGCGTCCTGGATATCACACATGTGCCCGTCGTCATAGCGGCTGGGCAGTCCTTTACTTCCTCACGTCCATCCTCCGGCCCTCCCCTGTAACAGCTGTACCCTGTTTCATGTAGAGTATATGGGTATATAAACCCTGAGCTGTCACATAGACCTCGTGCCTCTCCATCTTGAAAAAGCTGTCTCATCATGCAAATCACGCGTCGATGAAGTCCAGGTTCCTCACTGAGGGATTTCCAAACTGAAGGTTTTACCCTGTTATGCACCAGAGCCCCAGGTAATACCTTGTCCATGATTGGGAGCTTCAGAGAATGGTTTATTTATATATACAACTTATATGTGATTATTATACCTCTGCATTGGACCTTTTTAGCTTGTATTTTATAGCTACAGTGCCTACAAGTAGTCTTCAACCCCCTGCAAATTTAGCAGGTTTGATAAGATGCAAATAAGTTAGAGCCTGCAAACTTCAAACAAGAGCAGGATTTATTAACAGATGCAGAAATCTTACAAACCAGCAAGTTATGTTGCTCAGTTAAATTTTAATAAATTTTCAACATAAAAGTGTGGGTCAATTATTATTCAACCCCTAGGTTTAATATTTTGTGGAATAACCTTTGTTTGCAATTACAGCTAATAATCGTCTTTTATAAGACCTGATCAGGCCGGCACAGGTCTCTGGAGTTATCTTGGCCCACTCCTCCTTGCAGATCTTCTCCAAGTTATCTAGGTTCTTTGGTTGTCTCATGTGGACTTTAATCTTGAGCTCCTTCCACAAGTTTTCAATTGGGTTAAGGTCAGGAGACTGACTAGGCCACTGCAACACCTTGATTTTTTCCCTCTTGAACCAGGCCTTGGTTTTCTTGGCTGTGTGCTTTGGGTCATTGTCTTGTTGGAAGATGAAATGACGACCCATCTTAAGATCCTTGATGGAGGAGCGGAGGTTCTTGGCCAAAATCTCCAGGTAGGCCGTGCTATCTATCTTCCCATGGATGCGGACCAGATGGCCAGGCCCCTTGGCTGAGAAACAGCCCCACAGCATGATGCTGCCACCACCATTCTTGACTGTAGGGATGGTATTCTTGGGGTCGTATGCAGTGCCATCCAGTCTCCAAATGTCACGTGTGTGGTTGGCACCAAAGATCTCGATCTTGGTCTCATCAGACCAGAGAACCTTGAACCAGTCTGTCTCAGAGTCCTCCAAGTGATCATGAGCAAACTGTAGACGAGCCTTGACATGACGCTTTGAAAGTAAAGGTACCTTACGGGCTCGTCTGGAACGGAGACCATTGCGGTGGAGTACGTTACTTATGGTATTGACTGAAACCAATGTCCCCACTGCCATGAGATCTTCCCGGAGCTCCTTCCTTGTTGTCCTTGGGTTAGCCTTGACTCTTCGGACAAGCCTGGCCTCGGCACGGGTGGAGACTTTCAAAGGCTGTCCAGGCCGTGGAAGGCTAATAGTAGTTCCATAAGCCTTCCACTTCCGGATGATGCTCCCAACAGTGGAGACAGGTAGGCCCAACTCCTTGGAAAGGGTTTTGTACCCCTTGCCAGCCTTGTGATCCTCCACGATCTTGTCTCTGATGGCCTTGGAATGCTCCTTTGTCTTTCCCATGTTGACCAAGTATGAGTGCTGTTCACAAGTTTGGGGAGGGTCTTAATTAGTCAAAAAAGGCTGGAAAAAGAGATAATTAATCCAAACATATGAAGCTCATTGTTCTTTGTGCCTGAAATACTTCTTAATACTTAAGGGGAGCCAAACAGAATTCTGGTGGTTTGAGGGGTTGAATAATAAATGACCCTCTGAATAAACTTTTCACAATTTAAAAAAAAAAAAAAAAAAAGAAATAACATTCTTTTTTGCTGCAGTGCATTTCACACTTCCAGGCTGATCTACAGTCCAAATGTCACAATGCCAAGTTAATTCTGAATGTGTAAACCTGCTAAATCTGCAGGGGGGTGAATACTACTTGTAGGCACTGTATATATTAATATGATTGTCCTGGGTGGTGTTCTCTGACATTTTTCTATCCCTTCAGTTTGTATAGCATTTTCACATATAATTGGGAGTCTCAGATTTACCCGACTGAATTCTTATTGCACTTTGTGATACCTTGAATTTTAATTACTTCTAGGATCCACTTGTATCCTGGGTATCTGGAATGACCTTAGGGGTGCTTCACACACAGCGAGCTCACTGCCGAGATCGCTGCTGAGTCACGCTTTTTGTGACGCAGCAGTGACCTCATTAGCGATCTCGCTGTGTGTGACACTGAGCAGCGATCTGGCCCCTGCTGCGAGATCGCTGCTCGTTACACACAGCCCTGGTTCGTTTTCTTCAAAGGCGCTCTCCCACTGAGACACACAGATCGCTGTGTGTGACAGCGAGAGAGCAACAAATGAAGCGAGCAGGGAGCAGGAGCCGGCGTCTGACAGCTGAGGTAAGCTTGTAACCAAGATAAACATCGGGTTACCAAGGTGGTTACCCGATATTTACCTTAGTTACCAGCCTCTGCAGCTCTCACGCTGCCTGTGCTGCCGACTCCGGCTCTCTGCACATGTAGCTGCAGTACACATCAGGTTAATTAACCCGATGTGTACAGCAGCTAGGAGAGCAAGGAGCCAGCGCTCAGTGTGCGCGGCTCCCTGCTCTCTGCACATGTAGCTGCATTACACATCGGGTTAATTAACCCGATGTGTACTGTAGCTAGGAGAGCAAGGAGCCAGCGCTCAGTGTGCGCGGCTCCCTGCTCCCTGCTCCCTGCACACACAGCTAAGCGGTGTGCGCTGGTAACTAATGTAAACATCGGGTAACCATACCCGATGTTTACCTTAGTTACCAGTCTCCGCAGCTTCCAGACGGCGGCTCCGTGCAAGCGCAGCGTCGCTTGCACGTCGCTGCTGGCTGGGGGATGTTCACTGGTCGCTGGTGAGATCTGCCTGTTTGACAGCTCACCAGCGACCATGTAGCGATGCAGCAGCGATCCTGACCAGGTCAGATCGCTGGTCGGATCGCTGCTGCATCGCTAAGTGTGAAGGTACCCTTAGTGTTTTTCTGAGAAAGGCCCTGTCAGTGTAACAATCTTTATATTCCCCTCAGATGATTTATTTTGGTGATGTCTTATTCGTGTTTTTAATTGTCTATTGTGTTTTTTTCATAAATAAAAATGTGTCTGTTTTGCACATATACTCTTTGTTCTCCTGTTTTTTGATACCCCAATAGTCATGTATAAGGTGTCCTTCATGTTGTACTATGCAGCCTCATAGACCTCCACGTATAATGCACCCTTATATTCCATGTATAAGGTGTCCTTCATGTTGTACTATGCAGTCCCATAGACCTCCATGTATAATGCACCCCTATAGTCCATGTATAAGGTGTTCTTTATATTGTACTAGAAGTAGGCCCGATGCTATCGCATTGGGAGTGCGCTGAAATGAACATCTGTCTATACTTAGTAGTGCTTATAGGAGCAGTGGACATGTGTCACACTGATTGCACTTTCCAACATATCTGTTGTATGTCATCCCTCTGCATTTGTGTATTGTGTGTGTTGCGTCATTTGACCTTCTTCACCCCTGTACACTGTCTCTTCCTTGTTGTGTGCTGTATATTGGTATCCGGTGTTGTGTTTCTTGAGCTGTGTTCACTATGTGGTGACTCCCCTGAGTGTGAATGCTGTGTGTTTACACTATGTGGTCCCTAGTAAGCTGATTGTCCACAGACACACACACTCTCACACACACACAGCTCTGCTATACACTCAACTCTAACACACACACACACAGCTCTGCTATATACTCAGCTCTAACACACACACACTCATAGGTCTGCTATACATTAAGCTCTAATACACACACACAGCTCTGCTATACACTCAGCTCTAAAACACATACACAGCTTTGCTATACATTCAGCTCTAATACACACACAGCTCTGCTATACACTCAGCTCTAACACACATACACAGCTTTGCTATACATTCAGCTCTAATACACACACACACAGCTCTGCTATACACTCAGCTCTAACACTCTAACACACACACACACACACATAGGTCTGCTATACATTCAGCTCTAATACACACACAGCTCTGCTATACACTCAGCTCTAACACACATACACAGTTCTGCTATACACTCAGCTCTAACACACACACACACAGCTCTGCTATACACTCAGCTCTAACACACATACACAGCTCTGCTATACACTCAGCTCTAACACACACAGCTCTGCTATATGCTCAGCTCTAAAACACACACACAGATCTTCTATAAACTCAGCTCTAATACACGCACACAGTTCTGCTATACACTTAGGTCTAACACACATACACATCTCTGCTATACACTCAGCTCCACTACACACACAGCTCTGCTATACACTCATCTCTAAAACACACAAAACCCTGATATATACTCACCTCTAACACACACACACACGCACTTGCACAGCTCTGCTATATATTCAGCTCTAATACACACACACACAGCTCTGTATACACTCAGCTGTAACACACACACAGCTCTGCTATACACTTAGCTCTAACACACAGCTCTGCTATACACTCTGCTCTAACACACAAACACAGCTATGCTATACACTCAGCTCTATTACACACACAGCTCTGTTATACACATAGCTCTAACACACACACAGCTCTGCTATACACTGAACTCTATAATGCACCCCTATAGTCCATATATAAGGTGTCCATCTTATTGTATTATGCAGCCCCATAGACCTCCATGTATAATGCACCCCTATAGTCCATGTATAAGGTGTATTTCATGTTGTACTATGCAACCCCATAGACCTCCATGTATAATGGACCCCTATAGCCCATGTATAAGGTGTCCTTCATGTTGTATTACGCAGTCCCATAGTCATTCATGTATAATTAACCCCTCTAGTCCATATATAAGGTTTCCTTCATATTGTATTATGCAGCCCCACAGACCACCATTTATAATGCACCCCTATAGTCATGTATAAGGTGTCCTTCATGTTGCATTATGCAGCCCCATAGATCTCCATGTATAATGCACCCCTATAGGCCTCTGGCCACCGTGGACTCACTGATTAAAAATAAAAAAAATAAAAAATAAATAAATAAAAGTCCTCACCTCTCCTCCTTCCCCCACTGCTCCGGTCACAGCGTCCTCCATCCTGTGCTCTGCATGCCTCAGCACAGCAGTCGCACAGTAGTGATGTCACGACGCTCTGCTGCACTGAGACATTAAGCGCAGACACAGTAGGAGAATGAGGAAGGATGGAGCGGAGCACACCGCTCCATGCTTCATCATTGCTGTGTGCGATGACAGGCAAGGACCTGTGGGTGAGGGGGGTCCGGTGTTGCCACTGGCACCGGGCCACCCTGACTCACGGACCCCATAGCGGCCGTGTGGTCTGCCACTGAACAGCGCGGTTCCTCTCTCTCTGCAGGGTGGGCGACGGGCTTGGTCATTACGCCCCTGCAGATCACACATAAATGTATTGTATTTGAGTATATTTTGGTACAGAAAAGTCTGGGAAATTTGAAGGTATGGGATGGTCATCAATGACATTGTGCAAAGGATCAAAACAGATCTGTAAGTTTTCACTTTACAGATATTGGATGTATAACATCTCAAATTTCACTGCCCTTCTTCCTTCAAACTCCATCCCCGGACATGTCCTGTTTTGAGAAAAAATTGTATGACATGAAATAGATAACTTATAGATTTTGTGCTAAACTTATGGAGGGGCTGGCTGGCGCAAATATTAGGCTCTGGGGCAAGATCATAGCACTACTCTTGAGTACCCATAAGCAGTGATTCATCCATAACTGGGGCTGAGCGGATGCGGACTGTAAAAGTCCAAATCCGCACGGTTTCAAAGATGTCCAGGTGCCGGACCAGGGCGCGGGATTCTGGGTGCACGATCCGGATCCAGCACTGGGGATATTAATTGAAAAATAAAGAAAACAAGAGTTAAGTGAAAGTTTCATACTTACGAGACTTGGTGTCATGGTGGCAAACTGCTTCCGGGTCGCGCATTCACTTTCTGTACTGCGCAGCTTTCCATGTTTTCCCCGCCCACCGGCCGTCCTGTAGTCTGTGATTGGTTTGCAGGCAGACGCGCCCCCAACCTGTGACAGCGTGTGCCTGCAATCATTGCTCATCGCGGGTCAGTCATAGGCTACACTCACAGCTGGTGGTTGTTCTCTATGGCTGCTAGCTGTGAGATGTAGCAGAGCTGGATGTGTCATCATGGGACCTCGTGTGGATTACGCCGGACCTGCAGGGTGTTGGGGGATAATAAAGTGGTGAAGGAGGGTGTGTTTTTGTATTTTATTTCAAATAACGGATTTTTCTCTGTTTGTATTTATTTACTGTCACTTATAGATTAGTGATTCAGGTGTCTCATACCAAAAAAAGGGGGAGTTTGAGCGCACCACCAATAATATTGGAGAGAGGGTGCTCACCTATGCAGTAAATATTAGCCAAGAAAAAGAGAAGAGTACTGCACAAACAGGGAGCACATCCAAATAAAATATATATAAAAGCATATCATTTATTGTATCAAAAAGTTAAAAACACATAAAAACCAAAAACACACCCAGAGATAAATAGAAATATCACAAAACCCCTGTGTAAAAAATGGAAACAATAACAGTTGGGTCATACAGATATAGACACATATATATATATATATATATATATATATATATATATATATATATATATACTGTTTATATGCCAATGTATCATGAGCATGATGGTCCAGAGCTCCGGCCAGATAATACAATACCATAAAACGGCAGAAGATTGTGCTATGGCAATAAACACGGGCCAGAGCAGGTAAATGCAAAAAGCCAGAGGACCATCACAGGGGTTGTGAGGGAAAGTCCCGTGGGTGAAGCCCCATGCGTATCGTCGCAAAAGAGTGGCTTCCTCAGGGAAAATGTACAATCAAATGAACAACGCAAATGATACATTGGCAATAGTCCTCCCTTCGGATTTTTTTGACATTTTGGTGGTATTATATGCAACTTTTAACACTTTTGTATATTATCCTTATGTACATGCCTATGGATTTACTTTGTCTGTAATAGCTTTAACAAGGACCTGGATTGCATATATATATGTGTCTATATCAGTATGACCCAACTGTTACTGTTTCCATTTTTACACAGGGGTTTTGTGATATTTCTATTTATCTCTGGGTGTGTTTTTGGTTTTTATGTGTTTTTAACTTTTTGATACAATAAATGATATGCTTTTATACATATTCTATTTGGATGTGCTCCCTGTTTGTGCAGTACTCTTCTCTTATTCAGGTGTCTTATAGACGCCTGTGCCATCACTAATCTAGGGCTTAGTAGCAGCTGTCCGCTATTATTAACCCCTCATTACCCCGATTGCCAATTCACCAGGGCAATTCGGGAAGAGTCGGTATTGCACCGGGATTGTCACAGCTAATAGATGTGGCAATACCGGGCGGCTGTAGGCTGAGAATACCTAGCCCTTAGCTGGCTTTATCTTTGCTGGGGATGAAAATTAGGGGGGACCGCACATTGTTTTTTTTAAATTATTTATTTAAATAAAATAAAAAGCCGCATGCGATTTCTCTTAGGTTGGAATCAGACTTGTTAGGGACTCACGCGAGTCTGACATCACATCACCGGCACAGACGCGCACACTTCTGACAGGAGCATGCATGTGTTTCTAGGTACATGCACACTCATCTTCAGAGAGTGGCAGGCCGTGCCAGGTGATGTCATGTCAGACGTGTACGAGTCTGACATTGCATCACCGGCACAGCCGCACACCCTGACAGGAGAGTGCATGTACATGTACTCTGTCTACATGCACGCTCACCATACTGACCCACAGACACTTGTACTGCTTTACCCGCCCACTGGCCATCCTGGCACCTGTGATTGGTTGCAGTCATCTGACACGCTGCCACTCAGGGTGGGGGCGCGTCTAGCTGCAACCAATTACATGAGTTGGTGGGTGGGCAAAACAGTGAATATTGAATTGTTGGCTGGAAAAGCGTGACCCAGAAGGAGTTTGCCACCATGACACAGCCTGGGTGAGTATACCGCACACGCTCCTACCTCCCTATCCCTTCCACCAATGTTTTTAATCTCCGGATTTTGGTCCCCATTGATTTATATGGGCACCGGATTCTGAAGCGGATCGGGTTTTTCTTTTAATTGAATAAAGAGAGTGATACCTGCTATGCAGGCCAGATAAGCAGCCCAAATCCTAATCAATATGAATATATTGCAAGGATTAAAATATAACTTTTAATTTATACTGTCTAAAAAAAGACCAACATACAAAAAGTGCAGTGCAATAAAAATAATAAAATGGATAGATCTCACCGAACTTGTTTCCGAGTAGATCTCACACCACTGAAAACACAGGCAAAAGAGGCCAACTTGGAAGAAATGGGTAACAAATAGGGATGATCGAATACCTCAAATATTCGGCTATGCCCATATTCGACGAATAGGTCGCCACTATTCGACTTTTTGGGAATATTCGATGAGCAATGTAAATCTATGCGAAACCCGAATAGTTGCCAAATAGCAACCATTCGGGCTTCCCATAGACTTATATTGCGCATCGAATATTCGCATAGCGGCGACCTATTCGTCGAATATTTGCGAAGCCGAATATTGCCGAATATTTGTAATATTCAGTCATTCCTAGTAACAAAGTCAGTGTATGCTAACCCCTGTTGTGCCCATGCATAAACTTCCGCCCTAACAATGGCAGTACCCAAGTCAAGCAAGCTGCCCCAGTAAAAATTAGCCCCTCCCAATGCATGGCCAGGGACAATGATAATTTTTATTAGCATTTGCACATTTACTATCCTGTATGTCTGCCCAGAGTTGCCAATTTACCGAGCTTGGGATTGGGGTTATGGACCTATTGACTTTCATCTATTGACCTGGTTGACCCCTCATTTTTGTGCCCTATATATGTTACATTTAGAGGTATAGGCATCTGCCCATACAAATGTTTTTTGTGCCATTATTTTTTTAGAAATATTTTCAATGTATGTCCAATAAAATTGGATGTTTCTAGTGGTTTTTTTGTGCGCTGGCTCTAGAATTCCAGTACGTTAGAGGCAGTTTGCAGGGCTCCAAACTAGCGGTCAAGAACTACTGACCAGACTGCTGCATTAGGATCCTGTTTGCTCATATCTTTTTGTTAACAATATACCATGTATGAAGCTTTAGGACTAAACAGATAGAACCCATCATATTAAAGCACAACTCCTGGAGGGTGGGGGTCAGTGCTGGAGTGGCACTTTAAATTTAAGTTCCCTTCCCCCATGTCATATACTCGCATTAAAGGTACCGTCACACTAAGCAACTTACCAGCGATCCCAACAACGATAGGGATCGCTGGTAAGTTGCTAGGAGGTTGCTGGTGAGATGTCACACTGCAACGCTCCAGCGATCCCACCAGCAACCTGACCTGGCAGGGATCGCTGGAGCGTCGCTACACAAGTTGCTGGTGAGCTCACCAGCAACCAGTGACCAGCCCCCAGCGCCGCGTGGAAGATGCTGCGCTTGGTAACTAAGGTAAATATCGGTAACCAACCCGATATTTACCTTGGTTACCACCGCACGGAGCTACACGTGCAGAGAGCAGGGAGCAGCGCACACCGCTTAGCGCTGGCTCCTTGCTCTCCTAGTACAGCACACATCGGGTTAATTACCCGATGTGTGCTGCAGCTAAATGTGCACAGAGCAGGGAGCAGCGCACACTGAGCGCTGGCTCCTTGCTCTCCTAGCTACAGCACACATCGGGTTAATTAACCCGATGTGTGCTGCAGCTACATGTGCACAGAGCAGGAGCCGGCACTGACCGTGAGAGCGGCGGAGGCTGGTAACAAAGGTAAATATCGGGTAACCAAGGACAGGGCTTCTTGGTTACCCGATGTTTACATTGGTTACAAGCCTCCGCAGAAGCCGGCTCCTGCTGCCTGCACATTTAGTTGTTGCTGTCTCGCTGTCACACACAGCGATCTGTGCTTCACAGCGGGACAGCAACAACTAAAAAATGGCCCAGGACATTCAGCAACAACCAACGACCTCACAGCAGGGGCCAGGTTGTTGCTGGATGTCACACACAGCAACATCGCTACCAACGTCACAAAAGTTGTTCGTTAGCAGCGATGTTGCTAGCGATGTTGCTTAGTGTGACGGGGCCTTAAGACAGCTTCACCTTTTACTGACACCACTCCAGATCTGTGGTGCCATCTTGTCACAACAAGGTCTCAATGCAAGTGTATGAGGGCCAGAACGAGGCCAAAACAAGGCTCTCATGGAGTTGTATTGATCTGTGATCTCTGGCAAACAAATGACAAAAGACTGGCCTGAGCGTCACTGGAAAAAGATGAAGACGCCGAAAGGTGAGTATAATATAGGGGCAGGGGACTTAGATTTAAAGCACAGTGCAGTGGTGAAATAGAAAAAAAAACACTGGAGTGGTGCATTAAGGCCATGTATGAACATTGCGTTCAGTTACTTGCAGTTGTCTTTGCCAAATTTCATTTTCACCACAAAAACGCTAAAAATACGCATGTGTTTTAACCGCGTTTACATGCTTTTTCATTGCTTAAAGTCAGATGCGTTTTGAATACAAATACACTACTAAATAAAGTTTAAACATTCAAACACTATAAAAAAAATAAAAAAATGATAACAAATATCATGCTTAAAATCATACACAAAATAGCTAATTTTATTAAATTGATAACTGTGATCTAATAGTTATGTTTCAAATAACGTTAAATTATTGATTTTCTTTAATTTAATTGTCGGACTATGTGTGTGTAAAGGAACATATCATGCCCTTAATATAATGTCAAAAAAACATGCTTTCGGCATCAAAAAAGCATGTAAAACGCTAGGATTTTGATTTAGGATGCATTTTGAAAGTTCTCATTGACTCTAATGTTAGCAAAACACAGCCAAAATGGCAAAAACAATTGACATGCTGCTTCTTTAAACGCAGAGATTTTGTCAAATTTTCTGCAACTAAAACGCAGCTTTTTTAAAAGCATTGTGCGCACAAGAAATCCCTATTTCCCATACACTTTGCCTGAAAATCAAAACGCATGCATTTTTGCATTAAAACGCTGCAGTTCAAAGCGCTGCAGAAACGCATGAAAAAAACGCAAAGTGCGCACATAGCCTAAAGGATAGCAGTGCCGTAAAGTCTCATTTCAGACTTGGGAAAAATATGGAGGGTTTAAAGGGTAACATAGACAGACAGAAAATGTGGGATGCTGACGAAAGGAAAGGTTAGTTTATTGTAAAGGGAGGGAGGTAAATATAAGGATTCCTGATAAAATGTAAGAAACAATATACAGTACCTGACATTGTTACACGTACAATTTAAGGCTCAGATATACTCAGATAAAAAGAGACTTAATTGTGAAAGATTTATTTGAGAATTTCTGCATAGTGGAACAAGGGGTGAAATCATATTTAAAGTGCTCTACACAGTAGTAAAACAAAGTAACAAGTTTATATAATTTCATGTGATGCCTGAATCCGATATAATTACAGATTTATTTTTTGGAATGCCATAATGTAATGTACTCAGATGTGGCATGCGGTGCCTATGCAATCTGTACAACACAATGCTCATTCACAGGGAATAAAACAGCTGCACTACACAAATAGCATAGAGCACGGTGGCACGCTAGACTACTAACTTAGCACAGAAGCCATCATGTTGGCAGTGCTATAACTGTATTTTCACATGGGTATAATAATAATATATGTGATATAATGTCTGACATTACTCAATGTTGTTTCTCAACATATTTTTTGGGGTAATTCTGGGCTTCAAGAAGGCACTGGTGGTCCTTTTGATGGAGGTGGTCTAGTAACTGCAATCCGAGGAGGAACTTCAAGATTTTTCCCCTTAGGTCCATCATTCTTATTGGGATCACCTCCTAGAACACAAATAGTTTATTTCTTTTTCTAATATTTTAGTGTGAAACAAGTGTAAAAACAGCAAATATATACAGTACCTGGATAAATTATTAATTTGTAATCAGTTTATTCCTATCACAAAAAAATATCACCACCAGAGCTGGCGAGGCTATCTAACCCACTGGGCCGTACATGTGTAGTCTGGATACATTGCAGTGGCCGCTAAGGCTCGACATCCGTAATCATCAATAATTATGTTTTCCCTATTTGCTAGAAAACATAATTGTGTGCGACACCACAGACTGATGCTACTTTATGCTGGAACTCATAGCGTCTACAGCGGGGGATGCCGGCGCCAAAAGGAATCCAGTACACATGAAATCTAAAGGCCCCTTTACACACTGAGACTTTCTAGTGATGCCACCAGCGATCCCGACCTGACCGGGATCGCTGGAAAGTCTCTAAACAGTCGTTGGTGAGCTGTCAAACAGGCAGATCTGGCCAATGACGCAGCAGCAATACGGACCTGCAGAACGACCTCGCTGGTCGTTGGGAACGTGTCACTGCAGCTATTTGAAAGGGAACGCTGGGTTCAAAGTCACTAATGATGTCGTTGTAATGGTGTCAAACACACTGATGCATGCTGCGCAGCGGGAAACAAAGGACAAAAAAATGTTCGTGAAAGATTTGTAGCAATCAGTGACCACACAGCGGGGGCCAGGTCGCTGATGCATGTCACACACTGCAATGTCGCTGGAGAGGTCGCTATTACATCACAAAACCGGTGACGTTACAGCGATATCGCTAGCGATGTTGCAGTGTGTAAAGGGGCCTTAACACCTCCTCCCTGTCTCTTCTGAGAACCTGCTGCAGGTCTGAAATCCATGTCCCTTCTTCCTCCCCCAACCTCTGTTATCACTGTAGGCAGTTGGGACTGAGAGAGGGGGAAAGGAGAATAAAACGGCTTCAGGACTGAAGAGTCTGTGGCAAGAGATACAGCTCATCTATAGTCCTGCTCTGAGCTGTGTCCTCCATTTCTTTTCTTCCAGTGGCTTCTGCACTGATCATGGCTGCTATCTTGGAATGGAGCAGGATGGCCAAGGCTGCTTCTGCAGACAGTCAGCTTATGTATTTACCTGTGATAATATGTATATAGTCTACTGTATATGTATAAAAAACACCAAAAAAGCTGAGCTGTAACAAATGTTCAGTAAACATGCAACATTACAAGCATGTGAATGGCAGCCTCAAGACAAGAAAAAAAAACAAAGAGAAAAATTGTATGAAAAATACCCTGACTATAAATAAATAAATTGCAAGTGCTTAATAACAGGGTACTTAGTATATACATTTTTGCAAAAAGGTAAGAAGCTGTCCCACCTCGTCACGGTGTACTCATCTGGGACAGTCCCTAACCAACTAAAGTTAAAAACATTTCATATACCTGACTTGTGTCATGTCAAAACTCTCATGTGAATGGTAACAAGTGGTCAGCTGGGTCCCAGACTAAATACACAGCGCAGTGGGAAGCAAATTGATTGACCAGTCTCAGTATAAAGAGGACTGCACCCCCATCTTGCACTAAAGTACCCTGTTATTAAGCACTTGCAATTTATTTATTTATAGTCAGGGTATTTTTCATACAATTTTTCTCTTTGTTTTTTTCTTGTATTGAGGCTGCCATTCACATGCTTGTAATGTTGCATGTTTACTGAACATTTGTTACAGCTCAGCTTTTTTGGTGTTTTTTGTCTGCTTTCTTGCTTTAGTGCAAGATGGGGGTGCAGCCCTCATTAGGCCCCTTTCACATGTCAGTGATTCTGGTACATTTGTGCTTTTTTTTTATACGTACCAGAATCACTGACATACGCAGACCCATTATAATCAATGGGTCTGCTCACACATCAGTGATTTTTCACTGAACGTGTCTCCGTGTAGCGTGCACCCTTGGCCGTGATTCTGCACGGAGACATGTCAGTTTTTGCCTGGCATCACTGATGACCCACGGACCACACTATGGTGTGATCCGTGTGTGATCAGTGAAACACGTACAAGAAAATCAAGGACATATTAAATATTAAACATTTTCAACTTCACTTGCCTGCGATTTGCTCTGCAGCCTCTGCTTTCGGCAGCTCCTGCCTGGCTCATGAATATTTATGAAAGCAGGAACTGCCGACCAGGAAGTAGCTGCAGAGAGCGGTGGGCGGACGCTGCAGACCCGAGGAGATCAGCACCATGGACAGCAGCAGTGAAGGCAGGTGAGTAATGTCCATATGCAATCACGGGATCACGGATCACGGATTGCACATGGACAACCCACGTGTGCCGTGAATCATGGAACACGGAGGGACATGTGCGTGTTTTACATGTCAGTGAAGAACGTGAGTGTTTTTCACTGACGTGTGAAACGGGCCTTATACTGAGACTTGGCAATCAACAGTATATGATAGTATATGACAGGTACATCGTGACGAGGTGGGACAGCTTCTTACCTTTTTGCACAAATGTATATACTAAGTACCCTGTTATTAAGCACTTGCAATTTATTTATTTATAGTCAGGGTATTTTTCATACAATTTTTCTCTTTGGGTTTTTTTATAGTTTACATGTATGTAGTGTATGTATATACTGGTGTGTGTATTTTATTCTGTGCTGTGTAGTATATAGTGTAACTGTCAAGATGTGACTGTAGGATAACAAGGGAGACAGGCTCCTATGCTGTCTCTCTTGCCAGGGGACCTAGGCTATCTCTAACCTCAGGGTTACTCAGTTCAAGCTATTTTAATAAAGGTTGCAAAGGCTGATCTAGAGCTGTCTGAATTGTTGGAAAATGTATTTGTACCGCCCCAGTGTCAGCGGCCGAGCCACTTGGATCCGGAACCGTGGTGTCTCGAGGGGTTTCCTGACCCGGGTGTGGGGTCGCGCGGACACTCGAATTTAAAAAGGGGGGGGGAATATGTACAGGGGGATTGGAAGTTCGTGATGCCACCCACGGTGTGTGGCAAGATGGAGTACCACCGCTGCTTTTGGGAGCGCCCGGTGGCAGTGGTATGGCAGCAAGGTGTTTAACCTCTCCGTGGCTAGGGGTTTTTTTGCCCCGGGAGCCCGGTGATGGTAGTGAAGGGGTGCCATTGGGGAGGAAAGGGTTTTCTGCATACTCACTCAGTCCAAGAATACTGACACCGACAACTTGTAAACCAGAATTCTGAGCACCGCTGCAGCAGGGAGGTAGCACGCGTGGACCCGTGCCCCTTGGTGTTACTTGTTAGCCTGGGACCTTTCCGTGGCACTTTCTTCACTATTTGGACCCTATATTGTGGAACTAGTCGGGTCCCGCTCACCTGTATGGCTAACGGAATGATCTTGCTCTCAGGGTTCACGCTTGGGATTTTCTGGGCTATGTACTGGGAAAGTCCTATCCCATTGTTGCACTAGTATCCCGATTTTGGAGCGGGTGGAGGATGAATCTTGAAGACTTCACCCACGTCGGGTAAATTACCGGGCTGCGTGAAGCTACTTCTCAGCCTAGGGTCCATGTACCCCGTCGTGCCCTGGCCCCTGCCTGGAGATGGCTCAAGGCTGCCGACTGCCCTCCTTGGCAGATTCCTGCCCCCTGACACAATCCCCTGCGACCGAGGTTCCTTGCTCCACCAGGCCCAGACCAACGTCTGCCACCTAGTATTCTACAAGGAGCCCTGCTCATGACCTCCTCTCACTTCACCTTCCTTCTCTCTACTGACACTTCTCACTTCCCCTACCAACCCCCCAAGTGGGTGACCCTATTCCCTCCAGGCCCCCCCAATGGTTTGTGTCTGGTGGGTGTGGTGCAAAGTGTTCCTAGGGTTTTGACTGGCTCTGCTCTTAACAACACCGAAGGACAGGGATCCATAACCAAGGAGGATTTGGATACTGTGCTGAAGGGCAGATTGCACCATACCCTGTGACGACCTGATAGGTCAGGGCGTCACATATTCCTGCCATCTTTTGTGCCAGTACACTCCCCCGATACTGCAGCGTCAGAGAGTTCATAGTCCGGACCAGCAGCTCAACCATGTCACTGGTCTAAAATATTATTAATATTCAAGAGTGCACTTGTGATGCCCCTGGACTAGTCAGGGCGTCACAGGGTACTGCATGCTCTTTATTCTTAGTGCAGGACTCAACTTCTCTTGGTTCTGGGTTCCTAACAGCACTACCTCCATCAGCATCCAAAAATCCTAATCACATCTCACACCACACCCTGTCAGGCACCCCAGTGGCCTGCTAAACTGGAATAGGGCCGCCCACCTAGGGGTCAGACATGGAGGTGGGAGGTGACAAGTGAGTTGAGTAGTAGCCCTCGAGCAGTGAGGAGCTAGGAGGGAGCGTGTGTCTCCCGGGAGGAGAAGATTGGGTTGCAGACTGTGGTCTGGACCCGGAGGAGTCGGAGACTCAGTCGCAGGATATTGGGACTGAGTGCCTGGCTTAGTCTCGGAGGACGGTCAGCAGCAAGTACAATAGCCGGTCTGGGACCGAAAGCACGTCGGGGTACTGGACCCTAGGTCAGGGAGAGGATTCAAGCAACCTGGCAATTAACCTGCAGAAGATAGGGCCTTTATGGACTGTCCCCACGAAGCTCAGAGATCGAGGACACTAGCACAACGAGGGGGATAGGGCTTTCCAACCAAAGCAGCCCACTGAAATCCCAAGCGTGAGCTCCTGAGAGCACAGCTCCTTCACACAAAAAGTGGGGAGTGGGGCTCGGACAGCTTCAAGCTTACGGGCCACTTGGACACTACTAAAATTTGTGCATGGAGGCAGGCTCAGGACCATAAGGCAGTTGTGCAGGGCATGGAGACCCAGACGAGCTCCCCCAAGAGGGCAGCGGCACCCAGAGACTTGGTTTACTACGTTGTCAGCATCTGCTTTCCTTCTGAGTGAGTACTTGATCACCCCCCTGCTCCCAGGGAGCCTGCGCTCCCCTGAAACCTCTCCATCCAGAGTCCCAGGGCCTTCCCTACCCATGGAGGGTAAGGTCATTTGGCTGCCCCCATTCCATCACCCCGGGTACTCCCAACGGCAGTGGCGGTACTCCCTGTTACCGCACACACCACGGGTGGCATCATGAACTATCTAATCCCCTGTAAATAATTCCCCCATTACATTTTAGAGTGACCCTGAGTCCCTGGGTCCGGATACCCTTGAGCCACGAGTAGTGACACCCGGATCCCAGCGGTTCGACCGCTGCTGGGGCGTTACACACTACCTCTAAACAAAAAGGAAATTGTTGTGCAACACAGATCCATAAGAGTAGATCACAATTCTAAGCCTGAGATGTTGAATACACACATATCTAGAGGGACATTTTTAGGCCGGCTTCACACTTGCGATTAACTCGCACGAGTGCAATGCGAGAAAATCTCGCATTGCACTCGAACCAATGTTAATCAATGAGGCAGCTCAGATCTGCTATTTTTTTCTCAGTCCAAATCGGACTGAGAAAAAAATTGCAGCATGCTGCGTTTTGGTGAGTTCCTCGCACGAGTCTCTTCAATGCAAGTCTATGGGTGCATGTAAAAAAAAGGATGTCACACGGATGGCACACACACCATCTTAGTGACATCCGTTTTTCTCAATACATTTCACGCATGTAGCAGAGGACACTGTAAATGCTCCTGTACATAACAGTACATGAGTAGCAGCTGCTGAGGAAAAAAACTGATTGCACACTGACAGCACACTGATGAAATGTGAGAAGAAATTGTGCTACTTTCCAGCATGAGAATCGGACCGATTTTACACTCGCAAGTGTGATTCCAGCCTTATAGAGCGCTTGAACCTTTTTGCAAACACTTACGGTATATTTGTAAGACCTGTTAACATTTATATATATATATAGGTTAAAAGACTGTTTGGTGGACTTCCTTGTGTTATGCTGCCACTTGCTGTCAAAACAGAGAACAGCGGGCAAAAAGTCCTACTGCTCGAGTGACTGGTTGAGTCTGGAACAGGAGGAGGAGGAGTCTACTTGTGGCTGTGTTTTTGCAGAGTGGAGTGTGCTCGAGTGGGCTGTAAGATAGAAGGCCTCAGTCTGCCCTGTTTTCCGAGGGCCAAGTACCTTAGAGTGTTGCGTGGTGTCCCCCCCCAAGACACAGATCCAAAGAGGCTGGATGTGGAGCGAGGGGCCAGACAGCACGTGCAAATTACCGATCCAAAGAGGCTGGATGTGGAGCGAGGAGCCAGGCAGCACGTGCGAGTTACAGATCCGGGACAAAGACTGAACTTTAGAGGTGTCTGCCGGCGGAATACGGGCCCCAACGGTGACGAGGTACCCCACGCTGAAACCTGCAGTTAAGTGTGCACACTACTTTTAGTTAGGGACAGATAGGAAAAGACTCTGCACTGTGTTATACAAGTAAGATAACAAACGTTTTTTTGTTTAATAAAGATTTCTGTGTTTTGCTTTTGGGAGTACAAGCTGAGGCTTCCTATCTTTGACAAGTTATTCAAAGTAGTTGTATGTATATTGCATTATCTCCACTGCTGTGCTCCCTTCCCTCACTTTTCCTCCACCTGTGTTGTGCAATACATTATTAAATTTGCATTGATTAACCCCCATGGTTCCGTGCAGTCCTTACGTATCCTGTTACCTGCAGGTTATTACATTTGGCGTAGTCGGCAGGATACGCAGGCTGGTACGGAACCATGGACGGACAGGGGGGTGTCGCTGATGGAGGTGTTCTAATACAACCTGATGGGGGAATACCAGCAAGGCAACTGTCCCTGGGGGCTATGCTGACCCATATACCAAAATTTACTGGCAGCAATGTACCTCTCCATGACTGGGCGCAGACAGAGAGTGAGGGGCATGTTGAGAGTAGCAGGAGTGACTGCAGAAAATCAAGGGGAGATATTGTTGATTGCCCTTGAAGGCCATGCTCAAGAGACCATTTTATTGTGCCCTGAGAGTGAACGAAAGACGTTAGAGCAGGTGGTGAAGATTCTTGAGAGAGTGTATGGCGGGAAACCAGAAGCAGGAGATTTACAGGCGCAACTGTTCTACAGGCTGCAGGGTGAAGAGGAAGGTCTGCCACAATATGCAAATGCACTCCAGAGAATAATGAGACAAATGCTTACAGCAGAGCCAGAGCTAGCACAAACCCCCGGTTATGCTGACCGTACCCTACGAGATCAATTCCTCCGTGGGTTACATAACCCCAAGATCAAAGGTGCCCTCCGTGAACGGCTCAGGGTAGAAAAAAAACTAACTTTCCAGGAGATATTGGAAGAAGCAGTCTCCCGCACACAAACTGAAAATTGCGACCCACAGAACGCCTGGGGTGAAGTTTGTATGCATAAGGTAGTCCCGGGTGAGAAAAACCGAGAACCGAGCCAGCTTGAGGCTAAAGTGGATCAGTTACAAGAGACTGTTACTGCTCTACAAGAGTTGCTGAAGAATATGCAAGCCCCGGCGTCAGAAGTAGGAACTACCGCACCGCGGCCAAATACCCGCACGCATACCTATCAAGAAGAGAGGGGACAGATCGAGCAGAGACGACCGAGACCCGCTGGAGACTACCAGTGTTGGAACTGTGGAAATCGGAACCATTTATTCCGACACTGTCCGGAGAGGAAGACGTCTCAAGAAAGACCGCCGTTAAACTAGTGCCTCCCTCCATGGATGGGCAAATGGCGGGGAGACCAACTGAGCTTAGAGAAAACCAACGCCCTGAAGATATAGCAGCCAGCACGCCGACGATCATGGCTGAATTTGAAGGGAAAGAAGTAAGATGCCTGATGGATACTGGGTCCCAAGTGACCACCATGCCAGAACAGTTCTTCTACCAACATTTTGGACAAACTGTATCTATTGACAGAGGGGCACATATCAAACTGAGGGCTGCAAACAATCTTCCCATTCCGGTTGTAGGGGTCGTGTGGATGAACATACGTGCCTGTGGCCAGAACTTAGGCAAAAAAGGGATTGTGTTAACGGAGGGCCGGTACGACAGAGAGGTGCCAGCTATCGTGGGCATGAACATCTTGAAAGAATTAGACCAGTTGCTCTTCGACACGGGGGGCTGTGATTACTGGAAGACGACAGTTGCTAACCGGCCTGCCCAGAAGGTCTTCCAACACCTTATCCGTGCCCGAGGACTGTGGAAGAATGGTGGGAGCCGCTACCCGGTGGGGAGGGTTCGAGTCCCAAGACAGACAACAATTACTCTACCTCCAAATCGTGAGACAGTCCTCACCTTGCCAGTCGGGGCCCACCATACACTCGAGGGGATGGAGGTGTTGGTGGAGCCTTATCGTGGTGAAGAGAACGGAGATGAACCGTTGGTGGCTCGCACTTTAGCAACAGTAAGAAATGGAAGGGTCCCTTTCCGTTGCGTGAACACCGGTGAACAGGCCTACACCTTGACCTCGGGAGTTGTTCTGGCCCATGTCTACCTGGCGCCTGAAGAGGTGGCGGCCGCAGAATCGATTGAATTGCAGCCCATGGCAGGGGAAGCCTGGACTTGGGCTCTTTCTATGGAAAGAAAAGAGAAACCCACTGATCAATGGAACAGTCGCGTCATCTTAGGGCAGATGGGAGTGGACCTGAGCCCCTTCGCTTCAGAGCAAGCCCAAGCCATAGAGGACTTTATTTGGGAGAATCAAGCCACGTTCTCCCATCACGCAGAAGATTTCGGCTGTACTGACAAGATTCAGCACGAAATACCCACGGGAGATGCCCCACTGATCAGGGAAAGGTACAGGCAAATACCCCCAAAGTACTACCAAGAGGTAAAAGAGCTTTTGGCGCAGATGCTGAAGAGCGGGGTGGTAAGAGAAAGTCAGAGTCCATGGGCTGCCCCAATCGTGCTGGTCAAGAAAAAGGATGGGTCTACCCGCTTCTGTGTTGACTACCGCAAGCTTAATGGATGCACGGTTCGTGATTCCTACCCTCTGCCCCGGATAGAGGAGTCCCTGTCGGCGTTGGGAAAGGCACGTTACTTCTCCTCCCTCGATCTGGCCAGCGGATATTGGCAGGTCCCTGTGGCAGAGAAAGACAAGGCCAAGACCGCATTTATTGTACCCATGGGACTCTTCGAGTTCAATCGCATGCCGTTTGGACTAAATAATGCCCCAGGAACTTTTCAGCGCCTCATGGAAAGTTGCCTTGGAGACATGAACTTCGAGGCCACATTGATTTACCTGGACGACATAGTAGTGTATTCTGCAACCTTTGAGAAACATCTAGAAAACCTGGGCCAAGTGTTTCAGCGGTTACGGGCCCATGGGCTTAAACTAAAACCAAAAAAATGCCGGATCTTTCAGGAAGAGATTGAATATCTCGGACACAAGGTGTCGGAAGCCGGCGTACAGCCCTCCGATGGGAAAGTGAGAGCAGTGCTACAATGGCCCACACCCAGCACAGTGCGGGAGGTTCGAGCTTTCCTGGGGCTAGCCGGATATTACCATCGCTTTATCAAAGATTTCGCGAAGGAGGCAGAACCTTTGCACGAATTGCTCCGAGGTACTGCGAAAGGACCAAAAGCACAGAAAATTTGCTGGGGACCAAGACAAGCAAAAGCCTTACACCGATTGAAAGAGGCCTTGGTTAGCGCCCCTGTGCTTGCCTATGCAGACTATAACCTCCCCTTTCGGTTGTATACAGACGCGAGCCTCTACGGCCTGGGTGCAGTACTGGCCCAGGTACAGAATGGTACTGAACGGGTGATTGCATATGGAAGTCGGACGTTGCGAGAAGCCGAGCGCAATCCCGAGAATTACAGTTCCTTTCGACTGGAGTTACTGGCACTAGTATGGGCGATAACCGAAAGGTTCTCGGAATATCTCACGGGAGCTAAAATTGAAGTCTATACGGATAATAACCCCCTGGCTCACATCTCCACCGCCAAACTGGGAGCAATGGAACAGAGGTGGCTGGCACGACTCTCCAGATACAATTATCATGTGCAATACCGCTCTAAGCATGAAAATCAGAATGCGGATGCCCTTTCTCGTGTTACCACCGAAGCCCCAGTGGGGGAGAGAGATGAACAGTTGGAGGAAGACGAAATTCTGGACTTCAGTAAATTCACCGCTCAAGTGGTAGAGGCTCGTATGCTTGAAATTACGTCGGGCACGACATCACGCCTGCTTGGCCAAACCAGAGAGGAATGGGTGAAAATTCAGTCATCTGACCCAGAACTGCTTCAAGTGAAAGAGTGGGTGATCCAGCAGCGCAAGCCTAGAAAGGAAATACGGGCCACGCTGTCGCACGTGGCCCTCCAGATTCTCAGCCAGTGGGATAAGCTGTCGGTGCAAGAAGGGATGCTGTATCGGAAGGTGCACCTAGCTACAGAGTTGGAAGTACGGTGGCAAGTAGTGATACCCCAGAAGATGGCAGTACCACTGGCCCGAGAGGCGCATGAGAAGGGAGCCCATTTCGGACCGGACAAGACTTACCAGTGGTTGCAAAGAATAGTATACTGTCCTCAGATGCTTCGGGCGGTAGAGAAGGCCTGTAAACTGTGCCGTTCCTGCGAGTTAAGTAAGGCTCCCCCACAGCAAGCACCAGTACAAACTATTGTAACCAAAGAGCCGTTGGAAGTACTCATGATCGATTATCTGAAGATTGGCCACTCCCACCGGGGATATCAGTTCTGCCTTGTGATGACAGATCACTTCTCCAAATTTGCGGTGGTGACGCCCACCAGAGATCAGACAGCTGAATCAGCGGCTCGAGCCATTAGTGATGACTTTATCCGGGTGTACGGCTGCCCCAAAAGAATACATTCCGACCAAGGGGCTTGCTTTCAAGGCGGTGTCATGAGAGAGCTGCAAAGGATTTACGGAATGCAGAAGTCAAGGACTACGCCTTATCATCCACAGGGCAACGGAGCCTGCGAGAGATTTAACCGGACCCTCCTACAAATGCTACGCACGTTGGAGGATGATCGTAAGAATCACTGGCCCGGCTATCTCGCAGAACTCGTGTGGGCGTACAATAATCGTGTCCACTCCACCACTGGGTACACCCCATACGTACTACTGTTTGGAAGAGCCGGAAGAGGCATAGAAGAGCTCAACCTGGCTCCCCCCCGAGATCAGTGAAGGTCAGAGCGTAGGTTCCTGGGTTGACTGTCACCGTCGGCGGCTGGAGACTATCCATCGAATTGTCACCAAGCGGTTGCAAGAAAAGACACACCCGCAGCGGAAACCTGTGTGTGAAGCCCCGTTCTTGCCAGGAGACCGAGTACTAGTTGCAGAGAAACACCCGAGACACAAGTTGAGTGAGCGCTGGAAAACAGAGCCGTACATTGTGATTAGAAGAATCTCTCCCCACGGATCAGTATACGAAGTGAGAGGTGAGCAAAGAGGCGACACCCTCATCCTGCATCGTAATATGCTGAGGCCCTGCTATTCAGAAGACAGGACCAGACAAAGTACCTCGGAGACGGTGCCCGTGCCTGTTCCTGTTACCTTCGAAGAGGGCTCTGACGATGAAGAATGGTGGCGAGCCCCGACCAACCCAGCAGACTGGGAGAGATCCACACCCCCATCCTTTCAAGACACAGGTGCCACCCCTGCAGAGCAGGAGTCACTAATCTCCAGAGATGGGGACGGGAATACTGTACTCCCTGATACGGCGCCGACGTCTGGTGAGTTAGCTGTGGTGCCACGCCGGACTGAGCGGGCTAATGCTGGTATTCCCCCTGATCGGTACTTGGCAGATGAATTTGTGTGTTCTGTCACTGAATCCTGTTTTACGACATTGGCTCCCAAGCAACAGGTTGTGAAGCAGGGCAGGAGTTGCCACCGTGTGCCCCTTTGCAGAGTGCCTCAAGAGTGTATCGGCCGGGACGGCCGAGGTTAAAGAGGGGGGTAAATGTAAGACCTGTTAACATTTATATATATATAGGTTAAAAGACTGTTTGGTGGACTTCCTTGTGTTATGCTGCCACTTGCTGTCAAAACAGAGAACAGCGGGCAAAAAGTCCTACTGCTCGAGTGACTGGTTGAGTCTGGAACAGGAGGAGGAGGAGTCTACTTGTGGCTGTGTTTTTGCAGAGTGGAGTGTGCTCGAGTGGGCTGTAAGATAGAAGGCCTCAGTCTGCCCTGTTTTCCGAGGGCCAAGTACCTTAGAGTGTTGCGTGGTGTCCCCCCCCCAAGACACAGATCCAAAGAGGCTGGATGTGGAGCGAGGGGCCAGACAGCACGTGCAAATTACCGATCCAAAGAGGCTGGATGTGGAGCGAGGAGCCAGGCAGCACGTGCGAGTTACAGATCCGGGACAAAGACTGAACTTTAGAGGTGTCTGCCGGCGGAATACGGGCCCCAACGGTGACGAGGTACCCCACGCTGAAACCTGCAGTTAAGTGTGCACACTACTTTTAGTTAGGGACAGATAGGAAAAGACTCTGCACTGTGTTATACAAGTAAGATAACAAGGACTCTGCGTTTTTTTGTTTAATAAGGATTTCTGTGTTTTGCTTTTGGGAGTACAAGCTGAGGCTTCCTATCTTTGACAAGTTATTCAAAGTAGTTGTATGTATATTGCATTATCTCCACTGCTGTGCTCCCTTCCCTCACTTTTCCTCCACCTGTGTTGTGCAATACATTATTAAATTTGCATTGATTAACCCCCGTGGTTCCGTGCAGTCCTTACGTATCCTGTTACCTGCAGGTTATTACATATTTACCCTTAAGTTTATGAAGCCTTACCAGCGGAATTGTCTTTGGCTTCTGCTGCTTTCTCTGCAGCTTTTTTACTTCTCTTCTTATTTTCTTCCGCTTGCTGCAGGCCAGATGAAATCATAAAACAATTGACACAAAATAAAAGTACTATATCTAATATATATCTACTTACGCTTTGCAATTTCTTCTTTAGTTCCAGAATTGAGGCTTGATATCCTTTTGATGTAGCATTGAGGTAATATATACTCATGCTGGACAAAAGATAAATGAAAGTCATAAAATGCTAAAGACCTCTTAAGCTGGGTTCACACTAAGCGACAGCGACAACGATGTCGCTGTTACGTCACTATTTTCGGTGACGTAACAGCGACCTTGTAAGTCGCTGTTATGATCGCTGCTTAGCTGTCAAACACAGCAGCCGAAGCAGCGATCATAACGTCGCTATATGTGCAGAGAGCAGGGAGCCGCGCTTAGCGCTGGCTCCTTGCTCTCCTAGGTACAGTACACATCGGGTTAATTAACCCGATGTGTGCTGCAGCTACATGTCACAGTGCAGAGAGCAGGGAGCCGCGCACACTGCTTAGCGCTGGCTCCTTGCTCTCCTAGGTACAGTACACATCGGGTTAATTAACCCGATGTGTGCTGCAGCTACATGTCACAGTGCAGAGAGCAGGGAGCCGCGCACACTGCTTAGCGCTGGCTCCTTGCTCTCCTTGCTACAGTATACATCGGGTTAATTACCCGATGCGTACTGCAGCCACATGTGCACAGAGCAGGAGCCGGCACTGGCAGCAAGAGCGGAGGCTGGTAACGAAGGTAAATATCGGGTAACCAAGGAAAGGTCTTCCCTTGGTTACCCGATGTTTACGCTGGTTACAGCTTACCGCAGCTGCCAGTGCCGGCTCCTGATCGCTTCATTTCGTCGCTCTCTCGCTGTCACACAGAGCGATGTGTGTGTCACAGCGGGAGAGTGACGACCAAAAAATGAAGCTGGACATTCAGCAACGACCGGCGACCTCACAGCAGGAGCCAGGTCGTTGCTGGATGTCACACACAGCGACAGCGACGGGACGTCGCTGCAACGTCACAGAAAATGGTGACGTAGCAGCGACGTCGTTGTCGTTGTCGCTGTGTGTGACACCAGCTTTATTCATAAAAGGAAAGAAAACAATATGATAAAATCAATGCAACCCTTGATGTGAGTTTTAAAAGAAGGGTCAAGATGTAATAGTTATCATAACCTATAACCATTTCATAGTTTTAGACATGTTTCCCAGGATTGTTGTGATCAAGACTTATACTTGATCCACGTAGGCTATGTTTATATTAAAACAACTTGAGTGTTATACATAATTTCCGCCAACAGTTCGATAAATAATGTTTTACATTTGAAAAAAAGATTTTCTGACAAGTATTTTGCTGATTTTACCCAAATATAAGGTGCTGATTCCAAATATTAAGTTAAAAAATAGGCAATACATCATTTTTTTTTCACAAATCAGAAATAATTGATTAAAGGTTTTAAAGTTGAATGTCAAGGATAAAAAAATTCTGAAAATAATAGTAATAGTGTGGCGCCCTGGCCTAGCCAGGTCATCACAGATAACACACAAACACCTCCACCCCCATTAGACAGGGACACCAGCCAAACAAAAACCCTTGTTGCCTCCCTCCAGTGTCTGATGTCCACACCAGGTGGGGCGGAGCCAAACGGTTGGCCCCACCCACCAAGGAGTTCACAGGCCTGGAGGCGGGAAAAGTGACAGAGAGAGTTTGGAGTTTGAAGTGTGAGGAGTGAGCACTTGGGTGTCTGGGTTTGTGGCCTAGGCACTGACAGCAAGGTTGGCAGACGGTGGTGGCCATCTGCAGGAGTGGTGAATCAATGCGGAACCGTAGGACCGGGGTTGGGCGTTGGCCCGCCGGTACCGACCGGGGATCGAAGTGAAGCCAGCACACACAGGCAGGGCCATCGGACCCCGACCAAGCTTGGAGCCGCCGTCAATAGTCAGATCTGAATGTGACTAGAACCCCAGGGGTTTCATAACAGCAAAAGTCCCAATTGAAGGCAACCGCCCACACCGTGAGGGTATACAGCTACTGCCTAAGGCTAGAGACCCAAGGGCCAGCGCCTGCGGGCAAACGGGCTCCTCCGGTACCCATACACCGGGGAGCGGACTACCGTTGGGAATCCATAGTAGTCAGAAGAAGAACATCAAGGTGCAGGGAAAGACAGCTGCCATCACCTGTCCGGGGAGAGACACTGCAGCCGGCTGAGGGACCCGTCCATCCAGCCGTTTGTTTTACCGAGGACTTTGTACCTTTCTTGCTGAGTGAGTACACCCGTGCCATCTGGCACCGCGCCGCACTGTCCCTGCAACCCTGCACCTCACCAACCCTGCCTCCCCGTCACATCATCATCGGGCCCCGGGACCACCGACCCCTACCCACGGAGGGGGAAAACAACATCCCAGCTGCTCCCTACCATCGCTCCCGGGATCCCCGTCACCAGCAGCGGTGGTGCCCATCTTCACCATGACCCGTGGGTGGCATCACGGACTAAATCCGCCAAACCAACCACCACTTTCACTCACGGGTGAGGAGCGCCGCTCGAGTCCCCGGATCCGGTCCACCGCTCGAGCCACCGAGCAGCCATCGCAGCAGCGCCGGACCCGAGCGTTAGCGAGCGCAGCGCAGTGGCGTCCTCCCCGCCCGCGACAATAGCACAAAATATATTTGTTTCGCAGTAAGCAACTGGTCTTAGAGCTGAGGGAAAATTGGGTGCCACACTAGGTACAGGGAAGTACCAAGAGAATGGCGAAAGGGAAGGGAAACCCTGTCTCTAGGGAAGGGGGAGATGGTTACCCCCTGATCAAGCCTACTGCTGGATCCTGGCTTCCCTCACCACCCTAGATAAGTTCTGCTCCTATGTGCCGAGTTGGAAACTTGACCCTAAAGTAGGCCCTAGGCAGGGAGCAGATGGGATGACCGCTAGTCAACCTCACTAAGCTCTAAAGAAGACACAGGGATCACAAACAGGGGAAAAGTAAACAAATAACTTATCTCAGGTGACTCAGGGAAAGGAACTGTAATAACAACAATGTTTCTCCAGATGTATACAAGCTGACTGCTTACACAGAAGACTGGTTAAGGGTATTAGACCTATAACCAGCACAGAGTAAGAAGAAATGAGGGTATATAAACACCAAAGGAAGTGCTGATGAAAAACAGCTGAAAGGGTGAAGAACTCCATAGGGCCCTAAAGGGAAGATGATGAAAACCAAGCAGAGGAGATACATAGGATACCAAATATACCAAGCATGAATAATAGATCAGGGAGCAGTTTACGCAGTCAAATGCTGTGATCTTCTATAGCTGGACACCACAGAACTGTCTGTCACGCATGACATTTGGGTACTGTATGGACGATTTTGGCTTTGTGTTCATGACTGGAATATTTACCAATATCTGTGGGCGTCACACGGTAAGATCGTACCCGCCCCCGTCGTTTGTGCATCACGGGCAATTAGTTGCCCGTGGCACACAAAGTCGTAAAACCACCATCATACATACTTACCTGCTGAGTGACGTCGCTGTGGGTGGTGAACATCCACTTCCTGAAGGGGGTGGGACGTTCGGCGTCACATCAACGTTACACAGCGGCCGGCCAATAGAAGTGGAGGGGTGGAGATGAGCGGGAAACATCCCACCCACCTCCTTCCTTCCGCATAGCCGGTGGAGGCAAGTAAGGAGATGTTCCTCGCTCCTATGGCTTCATACATAGCGATGTGTGCTGCCGAAGGAACGAGGAACAACATCGTACCTGTCGCTGCAGCGAAAGTATGAAAATGAAACGTGCAAAGTACCCCTAAGTCACATTGAGGCCTATTTTAGACCCATGGTAAGGTTTTAATATTAGTGTACGTACTGTCCCAACTGGCTACACCTTGTCGTTGGTGGCATAGCTTTATGCTTTTTTTGATGAAAAACAGTGTTTACCAAGTACCCTATGTTTATATGCACTATGCTTTTATTTAGTTACAGCAGGGTATGTTTTCACAATTTTTTCCTTGGTTTCTACCAATTTCATATTCAGCATTTCTTTTTGTAAATTTAGTGTATCTAAATAATATAATTCTATATAATGTTACATTATTACTGTAAACATTCCTTATTAAACAGTGTTTTGTGAAAAAAAAGAACATGGCTAAAGGAAACGTGATTTTTTGCATTCAGCACACCAAAATTCATAAAGATCCCATGTTATCTTGTAGTCAGTAAAATTGATGTAGAGCAGTATTCTGAATAGAGCAGAGGTGCACAAGCTCAGCCTGCATTCCATACTGATACAACTTTAACCCCTTCATGACCGCAGGCTGTACCATTATGTTCTATTTTTACGTGACTTAACTACTAGGGACATAGGGGCACATCCTAAAATTCATTTGATTGTTGTGGTCATAGTAAGGGCTTTCAAATGACATCCTCCTGCTCTTCCTTACAGCAGGGAACCTTTGCTTGACCCCAGGGTGTTGGCCAATCACAGCAATTGCATTGTTTTTGGCTAAAAAAATGCCCACAATCGTGCGATCCATTGAGATCCAGCTATGAGGTGCTGCAGCAGCATTGGATCATTGGCTGGAGGTCAGCAAACACTCTTCCCCCCTCTGCAGCACTGATTGGAGCGATTGTGCTATGACGCGCAATTGCTCTAATCAGCGAGCAGGGGGACTGATCTGACCTGGCGGTGACCACTCTCTCCGACTTGCTTTGAACTGAAGAGCCCTCCCCCAGCTTGTCTGCACCATGCCCCTGCTGGTACTTGTATACATACCACCGATGTCCAATCGCCACTCCTCGATTCTGCTGCTGCCACAGCTATAAGTGCTGTGTGATGTCCCTGTCCCCTTCCTATCTGCCTTCATGATCTGCCCTCATTTTATGATCTCTTCATCTGCTCCAAGTGTTCTCTCCTCCTGCCCCAATTCTCCTGCCTCTGTAATCCCTCAGCTTATCCAGTCTCCCCCTCGGCATCTGCTGTCCCCCTCCGGCATCCCCTACCTGATGCCACTGGGTTTTCCAAGGTCTTCATTTGTCTGATTGCATCTGCCTCCATCGCTGGGTCCTTCCTGTCCTGGGTCCTCGCACGTGAGCCGTCCATCTTGCTGCCTACTGCTCTGTCCTATGATGAGCCATCCATCTTACTGCCTTCTATTCCTCTTGTAGTTCCTCTGGTCACTGATCCTCCTTTCTGCTAATCCTCTGTTTCTATGAGTATAACATTTTTTTTGTCCGTCATCCCCTGTCCCCTTTTGCACCTCATCAGTGTCTGCATCCTGCGAGCACCAATCTGTGATCCACATCACGGATCAGTGTCCATGTTCAATTTTGGGCAGGATTTTTTTTTGTTTTGTCCGTATTTTTGTTTTGCATCTCATCCGTCCGTGTGTCCTGCAATGGCCGACCGCTAATCAGTGATGCACATCACTGATCAGCGTCCATGTGTTTGAAAAGTCAAATGGTGCTCCTTGCCTTTGGAGCCCTGCCGTGTTGCCAAACAATTGATTTCCACCTCATAAGGTATCAGTGTACTCAGGAGAAATTGCACAATACATTTTAAGGTGATTTTTTTCCTGATACCCTTGTAAAAAAAGCTACCTGGTTGAAGCAACAATTTTGTTGGAAAAAAAATGTTTTATTTTCACGACTCAACGTTATAAAGTTCTGTGAAGCCTCTGGGGTTCAAGTGGCTCACAAAACATCTAGATAAATTCCATGAGTAGTCTAATTTCCAAAATTGGGTCACTTGTGGGGGAGCTTCATTATTTAGGTACCTCAGGGGGTCTCCAAACGCTATATTAAAAAATTATATTAATGTCAGCAGCAAAAAGGCTGGTTAAAACAATTCTGTCAGGAGTGTGCAACAAGTCACATAATATAAGAAAGACCCCCCTGTGCTAGACACCATAAAAATATTATTGTTTCAAACTGAACAAGAAGATGGCAGGAGGGTGATAGCTGATTGGGATAGTCAGCCCTCAAACATATGAGCACTGTAAATAGCCCTAAGCAGAAGTCTGCACACAGAGGTCCCAAAATGATACTATTACAGAAAGCAGTGTTATAACTTGGTACAAATAAGTATAAGAAGTTGCAAAAAGTTACATAAAAGGACCTATACAGTATACATTAAAATGAAAGCATAACACACCCTCCTAAACGATTAGCTGTAGTAAATGTCTGCACGGAGATGCTCACAACCAATTAGCTGGAAGAAATGTCCATGTGAATAAAATCTCCAGATAAAAGTCCAAAAATAGAGTCTGAAGAAGAAACCTGCCGGGTTTTGAAACATAATGATTAGTACAAGCCTTTTCGGCCGCTGTACTTTGCCTGTGGTGCATAAACCTACTATTCGGCCACCCCTAACCAGTCCTCACAAGCAGAAACTGTTGCAGTGGGCCCAGACATACATGAAGTCTAATTTTTAAACCGTCTTGTTTACTGATGAGTGTCAAGCAACCCTGCATGGTCCAGATGGATAGAGTAGTGGATAGTTGGTGCATGGCCACCATGTCCCAACAAGGCTGAGATGTCAGCAAGCAGGTGGACGAGTCATGTTTTGGGCCAGAATCATAGAGAGACATCTGGTAGTACCCTTTAGGGTTTCTGGAGGTGTGAAAATGACCTCTGCAAAGTATATATGTGTCGCCCTGGGCAAGACAGGGGACACAGGTCATCACACCACCACACCCTACATCCCAGTTAGGAACACCACAGCTAACCAAAAATCCTTGTTGCCTTCCTCCAGAGGCTGATGATTCACACCAGGGGGTGGGCCAGGCAGTTGGCTCCGCCCACCGAGGAGTTCACAGCTCTGGAGGCGGGAGAAACCAGGCAGATTAGCTCAGGGGGAGCTTGAGTGAGGAGCTAAGTGGAGGAGTTAAGGAAGTGAAAGTAGAAAGAAGTAAAGTGGTAAAGGAGGAAAGCAAGAGTGGTGACAGAAAGAAAGCCTGAAGTAGTCCAGCTGTGTGCAGGACAGGTCAGCAAGGTCAGCAATGGCGGTGACTGTCTGGAGGGGGGACCGTGTGGAAGTTCCTGGAAGGACCGCGGACGGGTAGTGACCCGGCGGTCTGGAGCAGTGTACCGAAGGACAGTCAGCACCAGGGCAGGGGCCTCTCGGACCCTGGCAAGGCTAGGAGTCGCCATAATTTGCCAAATCCGTCAGTGAAGGGGACGTAGATCCCCCAACAACCAAGTCCCGATTGAAGGCAACAGTCCAACCAGAGTAGGAGACACACCGCCACCGCCAAGGCACCAGTCTCTCAGGGCCAGCGCCTGCGGGCAAAGAGTAGAGCTCCTCCGGCCCAGCTTGAAGCCGGGGAGCAGGTTACCGGTGGGAATCCATCGCTACCAACACAGAAACAAAGGTGCAAGGAAAAGGGACATCACCGTCACCTACTGGGAGAGCAAGTGCAGCCGTCCGTGGGAACCGTCTTTCCAGCCGTGTGGTTTACCCTAAAACTGTGTCAACGTCTCAGGCTGAGTCAGTACCACAGTGCCGCAAGGCACAGCGCTGCCCCCGCGTCCCTGCTCCCACCGGGCCCTGCACCTCCCTCACCATCACCGGGCCCCGGGATCACCAACCCCTACCCACGGAGGGGCAACACAACACCTGGCTGCTCCGCATCACCATCCCCGGGATCCCCGTATTGAGCAGCGGTGGTGAAATCACCACAACCGTGGGTGGCGTCACGGACAATAAACTATTCCCACACCCAACAACCCCCTTTCACTCACGGGCGAGGAGTGCCGCTCGAGAACCCCCGGGATCCGGCCCACAGCTCGAGCCACCACTGAGCAGCAGCCGCCGGACCCGAGCAGAAGGGGTGAGCGTAGTGTGCTGACACCCTCCTCCCCGCCCGCGACAACTTGGCGTCACGAACAGGATCTTACTGCTCTGCCGTCTGGTAGAGGTGCGCCTTGTTACCGCCGGAGGTATCCGGCAGAAAAATTTCAGAAGCCGCCATCTTTGGCGCGAAAAGTTCCCGCTCGAGCGTCTTCTCGAGTAGTAGAGGCGCGAAGGCCAGAACCCCCGCCCCGAGAGAGGAGGGGCCGGAAAGAGCTAAGGGGGACGCGATGGCGGCTGGACGCATATAGCTGCAGCTTTAAAAGCAGGGACGCCAGGACTCTGCAAACATACCGTTCCTGGAAAAAGAAGCCATCATGTGGATGCCGTCCCGCGACACCGTAGCCCCCGCGCCTGGAACCGCGATGTGGGTGGAAATCCGAACCGCGCAGCTCTACCAAAGGCTGCAGGTCAGGATGCAGCTCCTCATGGAGGAGTGGGAGACCGACATGGCGTACGTTATAGCCACCGTGCGGAGACGCGAGGAGGAAGCGGAGAAAGGGAGGGTGAGTGACCCACGTCCCGATGCCCTGGAAGGGCCGGTCATCGCGGCTGCGGGGCCCGGTCCAAGCCCTCTCCCTCCGTTGCCTCCCTCGCCACCCGTCTCGGGGGCCGTGACCCCGCCACTAGGCCTGCTACCACCGCAACCGGTAGCAATACCCAGCGTCCCCGCCCAGGCGGACCGACCTGTAGCCGGAGCCCGCAGTAAACCGGAGGTGTTACCGTGGAAGATTCCGAAGGTTGAACCGGAGGCATCCCCTGAAAAATCCCCCGAGCCGGAGCCGATGACCCGTTCCGAGCCAAAGGCCCAGCAGCGGAAAGCCCCTATGCCCATCCCCCACACCTCGGCTGAGGTAGCGCCGGGTTGTTGCTGTAAGGTAGCACCCAAGGCCAAGACACCGCGGGACATGCCGCCCAGATTCCTGACAGTGGGCAACGTCCAGGATGTCCCGCGGGGCCCGACCCGTGCGCCGGCGCTGGCAGCAGCGCCGTATTGGGATAGGGAGCCGGTACCGCTGGGCCTGGAGATCGCTGAGAGGGAACGGAGGAAGGCCGAGCTGGTGGCCAGAGCGATAAGGGAGAAGGAGAGTCTCCGCCAGGCCACGTTCCGTGTCCGGGGACCGCTGTACGAGGGGCAGGTGAGGCAGTTTGATGTCCGCCGGGGCTACGGGTTCATCTACGAGCCGGGCCTGGAGGCCGAAGTGTTTGTAGCCCAGCGGGATGTGAATGCCCACCTGCCTGAGGAGCATCCCGGCCGCAACCTAATGCCGGGAGACCTTGTTCGTTACACCCGACACTGTGGAGAGAGGGGGTGGTTTGCCCTGGATGTGAAGCTGCGGGGCAGCCAGGAGAGCAGAGTGAGTCCTGCACCCCCTCCCTCGGATGAAGCTGAAGGCCTGGAGTAGGGCAGTGGAGCACCGTTGTCCAGTCCCCGTTGGGACCACCATTTTGTTTGTTTGTTGAAAAGTTTGAAAAAGTTGAAAATGATGAAAAATGATTACCGAAGTTTAACCTGATTATCTGAGTGATTTGCAACCGGCCGGAGCCGGCACCGTTGTCCCTGTTGGGACCGTTTAAAAAGTTGTTTTGCATGGAGGACTATCCATGGACAAGCCCGTGAACTTGCAGGGCAACCACAAACGTTAAGTGGCTTGTAAATAAGTTGTTTGCCGTTACCGTTTCCGCAATGCCACCTCCGGAGAGGCAGGTTGGAGGGAGGGCCCTCAGCAGAGCAGGCTGGGGCCCAGCCACCAAAGGAACCGGTGGCTACCCTCTGGAGGGGAAGGACAGATCCTGCTCGGGTACCGTGTGCTGGACTGTGGGTCAAGGGGTGCTGCCTGGGCTTTAGGGGCAGCATCAGGGCCAGGTTGCTTGGGTGGGAGAGAGCGGAAACCGTAACCGTAAACCGTTTGCAACGTTTAAGAAATGTGCCTCCCGTTATGGGAAGATTCATTAAAAATGTAAATATGTTATTATTTTACCCTGTTATCTTTTACAGAAAAATAAAACCGGTGTTGGACGGCAGCCCGCGGACGGTCTGCATTTTGCTAAGGGGGAATGTGTCGCCCTGGGCAAGCCAGGGGACACAGGTCATCACACCACCTCACCCTACATCCCAGTTAGGAACACCACAGCTAACCAAAAATCCTTGTTGCCTTCCTCCAGAGGCTGATGATTCACACCAGGGGGTGGGCCAGGCGGTTGGCTCCGCCCACCGAGGAGTTCACAGCTCTGGAGGCGGGAGAAACCAGGCAGATTAGCTCAGGGGGAGCTTGAGTGAGGAGCTAAGTGGAGGAGTTAAGGAAGTGAAAGTAGAAAGAAGTAAAGTGGTAAAGGAGGAAAGCAAGAGTGGTGACAGAAAGAAAGCCTGAAGTAGTCCAGCTGTGTGCAGGACAGGTCAGCAAGGTCAGCAACGGCGGTGACTGTCTGGAGGGGGGACCGTGTGGAAGTTCCTGGAAGGACCGCGGACGGGTAGTGGCCCGGCGGTCTGGAGCAGTGTACCGAAGGACAGTCAGCACCAGGGCAGGGGGCTCTCGGACCCTGGCAAGGCTAGGAGTCGCCATAATTTGCCAAATCCGTCAGTGAAGGGGACGTAGATCCCCCAACAACCAAGTCCCGATTGAAGGCAACAGTCCAACCAGAGTAGGAGAGACACCGCCACCGCCAAGGCACCAGTCTCTCAGGGCCAGCGCCTGCGGGCAAAGAGTAGAGCTCCTCCGGCCCAGCTTGAAGCCGGGGAGCGGGTTACCGGTGGGAATCCATCGCTACCAACACAGAAACAAAGGTGCAAGGAAAAGGGACATCACCGTCACCTACTGGGAGAGCAAGTGCAGCCGTCCGTGGGAACCGTCTTTCCAGCCGTGTGGTTTACCGTAAAACTGTGTCAACGTCTCAGGCTGAGTGAGTACCACAGTGCCGCAAGGCACAGCGCTGCCCCCGCGTCCCTGCTCCCACCGGGCCCTGCACCTCCCTCACCATCACCGGGCCCCGGGATCACCAACCCCTACCCACGGAGGGGCAACACAACACCTGGCTTCTCCGCATCACCATCCCCGGGATCCCCGTATTGAGCAGCGGTGGTGAAATCACCACAACCGTGGGTGGCGTCACGGACAATAAACTATTCCCACACCCAACAACCCCCTTTCACTCACGGGCGAGGAGTGCCGCTCGAGAACCCCCGGGATCCGGCCCACAGCTCGAGCCACCACTGAGCAGCAGCCGCCGGACCCGAGCAGAAGGGGTAAGCGTAGTGTGCTGACACCCTCCTCCCCGCCCGCGACATATAGAGTTTCTGACTGACAACTTTCATCCATGGTACAAAAAGATGAAACGTGCCTTCAGGAGCAAAATCATCTTCATGGATGACAATGCACCATTTCATGCTGCAAAGAATACCTCTGTGTCATTGGCTGCTATGGGCATAAAAGGAGATAAACTCATGGTGTAGCCACCATCTTCCCCTGACCTCAACCCTATAGAGAACCTTTTGGAGTATCATCAAACAAAACATCTATGAGGGTGGGAGGCAGTACACATCAAAACAGCAGCTCTGGGAGCCTATTCTGACATCATGGAAAGAATTTCAAGCAGAAACTCTCCAAAAACTCACAGGTTCAAGGGATGCAAGAATTGTGAAGGTGATATCAAAGAAGGGCTCCTATGTTAACATGTAACTTGGCCTGTTAGGATGTTTTGGATTTAAATAGCTTTTTATTTCAGTGAATGTGACCTCCTAATGCTGCAAATTCCACAAATGAGCATTTGTAGTTCTTTAAAACATATAAAATGTTTAGAAACTCTACTGTGGCTAATAATTTGGAACAGTGCATTTTGAGTTTTTTTAATTTTGAAGATTATACTGTTATCATTGGGAGGTTTCTACAATAAAATTCGAGGTATACTCTAACGAGTGATGACTTTTGTTAGACTGACTGTCATTTGCACCGACCATTTAGAAACATCCGAGACAAATATCATTTGCACAATAATTTAGAACATGGTTTAGTTTAGAACTTGTTTCCTAAGTTGTTGGCTTACTCTGCAGTCTTTCAAAGCTGGCCGGTTTCTTAGGCAAGGGGCATGCATGTGAAAGCTCTTTGCTATACAGATTGCAGGCTCAGCTATAAAGCTGAACCCTCCAGCCCACTAATTAGCAGGCAGGTGGGAGGTAGAGGATCGGAACACTCCTGACAATAGGTAATGAGAATAACCCTTCAGTCATATTAAATGTTCATTTACATCCTACTTTGCCACTTCTATACTTACACCATTAGCAAAATGAATGGTAGAATTAGTCCAGGGTTAGAAGCATAGCTGAATACTTTTGCAAACCATCCTGGGAAGTCATATAGTAAGGTCTCCTGTATAACTTCAAACATTCGTTGTTTTCCGCTAAAAATAAAAAGATGTATCAATAAAATATTAAAAAGCATACTCTACATGCAGGTTAGGGGAGGTTTACATTAGTGTTCTGAGTTTTGTTTTTCATGTAGTAAATAGATCTGTCACATATCAGACACAAACTGGACCCCATTAACTATGATGGAGTATGTCAGGTTTCTGTTAGGTTGTTTGTCATTTCAGAAATTGCACAGCATGTTTTTCTTTTTATAATAACAGGTCTGCAACCTTCCAAATAGTAGCGATGATGCAAATGTGAACAGTCATATGTTTCCTAATGCAATTATTTCTATTTAAAGGAAATCTGTCAGGAGGTTTTTGCTATACAAGCTGAGGAAGGCATAAGGTAGTGACAGACATACTGAATTTAGGGATGTGTCATTTATTAGGCTAGGTTCTTGTGAAGCTACACATGGTGCAGTTGGCAACTACAACACCAGGTGTCGCCCAAGCACAACCAAACAGGAGCTAATAGCAGAAACCCTAGGTGGCGCTCAACCTAGGGGAGAGTAATAGAAACAAGCCGAGCTCGATACACACAAACGTTCTAGTCCAGATAGAAAGAGGAAACCGAAGCAGAGTCAAAACACAAGCCGGAGTTGGTACACAAGGGAGTCCGTTGCAGGGAGGGGATGAGATTAGTCAACAGAGGTGGGACTGAATGGAGAATGTGGTTAATACAGAAGGGGGTAAAATGGAGGGAAAAGCACAGAACACCGGGACGAGCAGAGACGCGAAGATGAGACGGAGGGGGTCACGGGGAGGCCAGGGAAAGCAGACAGGGGCAGAGTCAGGAAGTTGGGGGAGCCGGAGGAACAGTAACGGGACAGGATCAGGGAAAACGTGAGAAAAAATATCACTGGTGATTGAAGAAATATCACTGGTGGCGCAGCAGGAGGGTTGGCTTAGTAATAAAGTGGAGGGGAGTCCAAATCGGAGTCCGAAGGACCCCTCCTTCAGGGTCAGGGACAGGCCGAAAACCCAGAGGGGACCGAAAGGGGTGAACCAGCTCTGCAGGAAGCCGGCCAGCAGAGCAAAGTGATAAACCGGCTCTGCAGGACAACGGGCATGCAGAGCATGGTCATGACAGTTCTGTTGTTTCATCACAATGAGTGTTTTATCACCAGGAGATTATCACTGCCTGTAGTAGGTCTCATTTGGCTCCTGGTCCAACCACATTACCAGTACTGATAAGAAGCTTACAGTTAATGTAATACACAATGTACTGTACATAGAAAGCTGTTGGGTTAGCTTTCTGAGCAGATGTACTGTATTATTATCCTATAGTTATAGAGTATACTTTTATTACACTGTAGGTCGCATACCAGTGGAGACACACAATGAAAACTAGATATAGACACAAGCACAACAAAGAGGAGGAGGCTATGAGTTTATTAAATTTTATATTGGGTGCTGTTAGCCAAACGGCAATATATTTTTGACCTGTTTTCACACTCCGCACCTGTAATATATCATAAAAATGATTTGTAATATTCTATAAAGTAAATATAGTAAACCAATGATTTTGGATGAAAGTTTCTGGAAAATTCTGATATCAACACTATGGTGAAAGAATATGTTTAAGAAGATATAATGCTACGTGATGAGTCAAGGCCAATATATAGCCTGTGTGAAAACTGTCTACTCCTATTCCAGCTTACATAAGGTGAGAGTAAAGGCTGCTTTACACGAGTCAATCCATCGTGCGATTTATTTGGCAAAGTCTTTTTTTTTTTTTGTTTGTATCGCTGATAGGTAGTTGTCCATGTGTCACACGTTGAGTGTTGTCAAACGACCACAAAGCGCTCATCGATATATTGATTGGCCATGGCGGACGTCCAAAAGGCTTCACACATGTTTTCCTTTGGTCAATCTGTCTTTTGTATGGGCGTAATTAGGCAAACTATACACCCCTCCGTGACGTTGTCTGGATTGTTGCACGCCCTGAATTATTCTGACCTGCTCAATCCAGTTCTGCTAATGTGGTTGATTGGTTACATCCCATATATATAGTTTCTCTTCTGCGTCTGTCTTTGTTGTCTCGTGTGTCCTTAGCATCATTCTTGTTTGTTGTTTGTGGTCTGGTTAATGTCGATTTTGATCCAAAAAGGAAATATTGGCATATAACAACTTACCACAAAAAAGGGATAACAAGGAGTGAGGGCGGAAAATCCAGCGAACAAACAAACGTAAGAAAAATTAGGAGTAATGCACTATAAAACACTGTGCATGACGCCAAGGCTGAATGTTCACACATCATGACTACAGCTCCGTATTTTATAACAGTAATAACCAATTGAAACGCATCTGCTACAACCAATCCGATTAGATTAGGCGTGATTATTTAAAACCACAAATACGCCCTGAACGTTTAATGACGTCACAAATAACTACGAGGATGGCCGATTACACGGTGTCACACTTTGCAATGTGTCGTTCATTAAGACTAAACTGACCGATTTTATGGAATTAAACGATGAGTACACGATGGCCGAATTTCAAACGATTAGGCATCGGTTGGACTCGCAAGGAGCTGTCACATGAGGAGATGTCGTTACGAATGACGGAAATGCGTCACAAAATCCGTGACCCCAACGATGCATCGCACAATAGATCGACTCGTGTAAAGCAGCCTTTATGCTGTGTTTCAGAGAAAATAAGGAGTATGTTCACACTGAGTTTTTTCCAGAAGTTTTTGTAGTGTAAACGCTCATAAGGGTATATGCACACGGCATCATTTTGAGACCAGCACACGAGTGTTCAAAGGTAAAGCCGCTTCGGGAAAATACAGGTGGTTGTTTTCCTAAAGCGGCTTCAATGAACGCTAAAATATGGTCATACTGATCTTTTGTAAGCACTAATGAGATGAGCCATCTCTCTGATAGATTATTAGTATTAATTAATTAGTCCCATAATGCTTATAGTCTGAATATTCACATTCTGAAGTGATGGAATATAATAAGAAGGTGCTATATAACTAAAAAGTTTGCAATTTTTCTAGTTCTGCTTTACTTGCTTGGATACATCAGCAGTATAGGGCCATCTAGTGGCTTTGAAGTTCCAATACAGTTTACTCAGTGGACTGAATATCTGCATTGTACACCACATTAATTGAACCATATGTTAGTATTTTTTTATTATTGTTATAAAACTTAGGCTTGAAATTGTATATATTAAGCAGGTAAAGCTGATCTTGCCTCTGGCTCTATTCACATTTTGCCGTTTTTGATATGTATATTATATCTTTACTACTGTACTTTGCGAATGAAATGTTACGTTTGTAATATTAATTTGGGTTACAAGAGTATAATGAAAAATAGCAGGATTAAACATATTGTATATGACTATGGGTTCATTCACATGCTAGTTTTTTGCTATGAGTATTTTTCTATGAGTATCTTCAGTTATAGCACTCATATCAATAATAGTGAACGGGGCTGTTGATATCCGTGATTAAATAGATAGATAGATATCATATACAGTACATATTTGATTAAAACAAAGAGGCAGGCATGGTCAGTAGAGCACTGTGCCCCATAGTTTCTTTTGGTACCCCGGCTCTCCTGCAGTGGAGAAAGGCAACTCTTCTTTCTACACTGACACAATACCTCTGTGGTCCAAGACATTTGAACAATCAGAATCACTCTGGGCATAACCTGAATCACAACCGTCTTTTACACCTTTGTGGGTGTAGCACCCACAGGGCAAGGGGTTAACGGTTACTCGTTGCCAGGTCGGTGATATGGGGTCTGTGGATGTCACGGGTGGCCCTACCTGGCTTTGTGACCCCGAAACGTGGAATAAAAGGGAGATGAATGATGAAGAAGGATGATTGTCTCATGACGCCACCTGTGGTACGTGGCCAGGGATTAGCTGACACTGATGTCGCAGTCCTCTGGGGCTGATAGTTATAGCAGCAAAGATGGATCTGCTCCCCACAAGTGGAGCAGGCCACGTGAAGGATGATGAAGGGAATAGTGATGGCTAACGCCGAAGCGAGGGGTGATGGCGGCGGCAAGGACAGGCAGACACAGTCTCTGCAGGTTCCAGGTTTCTTTACTCACAGTTCCAGTTGCCACTCTCAGAGTACCGATCTCTGCCGTGCTGGGCCCCAGTCGATCCCGAACACTTTGCGGTCACCATTGGTGTTCCCACTGTGAGTCCTTTCTGGTCGGGGTCCCTCCAAACCCGGTGTATGTGTAATGTGGAATGGGCTGTGGGTGTTTCCTGCACTGTCCGCAAACCCTGGAAGCCCGTGTAGCTGTAGAGAACCCGGGCTGAGCTACCTGCTCCAAGCCATGGGTCCTATGCCGCTCCCAGGAGTGTGAGGTAAAAGAAGATTGGACTGAGGTCATAACTGTGTCCCTCACCCCAAGCTGTGCCCACGGTTGACTCACTAAGTGTGAAGATACTCCTTCCCTTTTTGCCAAGTGGTGCCCGCCCCCCAGGTGTTTGTCTTAGTGACCGGAAAGTTCCTTGCTTCGTAATGGCCACCCTGCTATCCACCCCAGGCCATCCCCCTGGTGGAAAAATGTGGCGCCCCTGAGGCTTCCGTCGCCATAGAGATATTGCACCTCAGCCAGAGGTGTGATGTCCCATCCTGGGTAAGAATGAGGTCATATGCCGGTCCACAGACTAAAACTTGCACACACCAATTAGTAGGCATACA
This sequence comes from Anomaloglossus baeobatrachus, assembly GCF_048569485.1. Classification (NCBI taxonomy): domain Eukaryota; kingdom Metazoa; phylum Chordata; class Amphibia; order Anura; family Aromobatidae; genus Anomaloglossus; species Anomaloglossus baeobatrachus. Next base: position 589,343,355 of record NC_134353.1, on the reverse strand, counting down.
CTGGGTCAGGGATAGTGGCAGCAACCCCCCATAGATGTATTCATGGGGCCGTAAGTCTCATTTCTGGTTCCCAATCGTGTGGGTGGGGCCTAGTCAGTGGGTGTGTGGGAGGAGTCAGAAAGTGTGAGTAGATAAGGGAACCAGGAAGTTCAAGTTCAGTCAAGAAGTGAGTGAAGTGGAGTCAGTCTGTCAGGAGGAGGAGAGGGAGGTAGTTACCTCAGGAGAGAGTGACCGAAGGAAGTTCCTGGTGGAGATCCTGGGGTCTAGTTAGGCCCAGGTGACACCTAAAGAGAGAGAAAGGATTCCAGGGCCACGGAAGTGCATTTTGGCTCGTGGCCTGTTCCACAGGAAGATCGGGTTGAGGGATCTGGCTGCATTTGGGGACGGTCCCCAGACAGAGGGAAGAAAGAAATTTCCTCATAAAGTGACACCGAAGGCCCGGGGTGGTTGCAAGTGTGACGCCCTGGGCAAGCCAGGGGTCACAGGTCACACACCACCACACCCTACATCCCAGTCAGGAACACCAAAGCTAACCAAAAATCCTTGTTGCCTTCCTCCAGAGGCTGATGATTCCCACCAGGGGGTGGGCCAGGCGGTTGGCTCCGCCCACCGAGGAGTTCACAGCTCTGGAGGCTGGAGAAACCAGGCAGAAAAGCTCAGGGAGGAGTGGAGTGAGGAGCTAAGTGGAGGAGTAAACAGCTAAGTGAAGTAAAGGAAGTAAAGTGAAAAAGGAGGAAAGCAAGAGTGGTGACAGGAAAGAGAGAGAGTGAAAAGCCTGAAGTTGGTCCAGCTGTGTGCAGGACCGGGTCAGCAAGGTCAGCAACGACGGTGACTGTCCAGAGGGGTGACTGTTCGGGAGTTCCTGGAAGGACCGCGGACGGGTAGTGACCCGGCGGTGTGGAGCAGCGTGCAAAGGACAGTCAGCACCAGGGCAGGGGCCTCTCGGACCCCGGCAAGGCTAGGAGTCGCCATAATTTGCCAAATCCGTCAGTGAAGGGGACGTCGATCCCCCAACAACCAAGTCCCGATTGAAGGCAACAGTCCAACCTTTAAGGAGGAACACCGCCACCGCCAAGGCACCAGTTCCTCAGGGCCAGCGTCTGCGGGCAAAGTAGAGCTCCTCCGATCCCGCTTGAAGCCGGGGAGCGGGTTACCGGTGGGAACCCATCGCTACCAACTTAGAAACATCAGGTGCAGGTCAGAGGGACATCACCGTTACCTACAGGGAGAGCAGGTGCAGCCGTCCGTGGGAACCGTCTTTCCAGCCGTGTGGTTTACCGTAAAACTGTGTCAACGTCTCAGGCTGAATGAGTACCACAGTGCCGCAAGGCACAGCGCGGCCCCCGCGTCCCTGCGCCCACCAGGCCCTGCATCCCCCGTCTCATCACCGGGCCCCGGGATCACCAATCCCTACCCACGGAGGGGCAACGCAACATCTCGCTGCTACACACCATCGTCCCCGGGCCTATAGAGCAGCGGTGGTGAAATCACCACAACCGTGGGTGGCGTCACGGACAATAAACTATTCCCACACCCAACAACCCCCCTTTCACTCACGGGCGAGGAGTGCCGCTCGAGAACCCCCGGGATCCGGCCCACAGCTCGAGCCACCACTGAGCAGCAGCCGCCGGACCCGAGCAGAAGGGGTGAGCGTAGTGTGCTGACACCCTCCTCCCGCCTGCGACACAAGCGCCCAGGGACACAACCTTCCACAGTCCCCCTGGGAAGAGGGCAAGAAACCAGTGAGGCAAGCCCCTTGTTCAGGCCCTGTGGTGGAGGCCGAGCCCAGTTCATCTAATAGAGTCAAGGCTGAGAAGACAGTCAGGGAAAGAGACACAAGAGGGGTGCACCGGTATTGACCTCTGAACTACCCGGGATCGGCGGAGGCACCTGACAGTGGATCCCAGCATACTGTCGGGCAACTGTTTGTCAACACCTGGACTCAGAAACAGTGAGTAAAACATCTGAACTGCAAGCCCTGTGTCGTCTGTTTTATCCTGCACTGCACCTCGTCCACCAACCCCATCGAATCTAACACGCACCAAAGGTTGCCCCGGGGTATCTGCTCTACCTGTGGAGAGCCAGAAACACCTCAGCTGCTGCCATAATATCAGCCCCGGAGGTCCCTTCCAGCAGCTGCGGCCCTAAAGCTGCAATTTACCACAGGTGGCGTCACGAATATATATTATAAACTTTAACATCACTAACTCCCCCATCCATACCGCCACTTTAATTTGACTCCACCAGGGTCACAGAGTTGGGCCTCACCACCGCTGACTACTCTGGACTAGTCCGGCCCGACACCGAGTCACCTAAGGCCCTGTGGTGGGCGAGTCATTTCTGGCGTCACGAACAGGATTTTAACAAGACCCGCTAATACGGGTGACATGTGCCTTACAAAACTGTGCTTAATAGACTGTTTAACTGTGTGAAAACTGTCACCGCCATTACAATTGCTAAGCGCGGGAAGAAGGGGGGCATGCCTGAGAAAAGAGCGCGAAGTTAAGCCCCGCCTCTGCTATGCAAATGAGAGGATTGAAAAATGGCGCATAAAGAAACTGAAAGTCTGGCAAAGTGACCTTAGATGCCAGACCAGAATGCTGCCAGAATGTACTGGATCGTAGGCGGAGGGATGACTGCTGTGGTGGGCTGGCTGCTAGCTCGGCGCCAAGCGCTGGTACAGCCCCCGGCTCCGCCTCCAGAGTGGAGAAGGGTGCAGCCGAGCAGTGTGGTCGAGTACTCGAGTGGAGTGGATGCCATCGAAAACCGGGAAGGAAGAATGGCGGAGTACTGGCGACCAGGCACCCTAGGGTAGAGGAACGTTGACCCGGAGCTGAACATCGTGTGGGTGGAAGTGGAACTGCTAACCCAGCGGTTAAGCAAACTCCAGGTGGAGATAGAGTGGTGAGAGGGCGGAGAGGCCAAACCAGGACGTGCCGACGAGCGCCGATTAGCGTCCGGAGTGGAGAGCCGACAGGTCCAGGAGGCTGCGACCGACCCGGGTAAGGGAGACGTCACCCCCACCCGGCGGAGCCCAGGGCACTGAAGCCACCGATGCCCTGCCCACCTGCAGGCCTGCAGGAGGCCACCGCTGACCCCGCCGAAGCTCGGCCCGCCGCTGCAGGTCCCCGTGCCGAAGACAGCATCCTCGAAAGCTCGGACCCCAACCAACTAGTGGGTGCCTTACCAAGCCCTCCCACCGGCGTACCTGGCGCGTCCTCGCCTGGTATAGATTGGGACGCTGCACCGGTCCGCGATTGGGGACTAGTTCGTCCAATACTGCCTGTCTCGACCCCGCTCGCCACAAGAATGGCATGCGAGCGGCAGCTCGAGCAGTACCGCTATGAGAGAGAATGCCGGGAGGAGAAAAGGAGGGTGAAGGAGGCTACAAACCTGGCCTCAAAAGATAAGATCCGGAGGTCCCGCAAAGCGAGCCATGGCCCGGTCAGGAGGGGCCAAGTCCTGGACTTTAAACTGGAGGGGGGCTGGGGCTTCATTTAGGAGCCCGGCCTGGGAAAGGATGTGTTTGTGTCCCGCCAGGATATTGAGGAGCACCTAGAAAGAGGCCACCCAGGGCGCGATGTCCATCCTGGCGACATAGTGAAGTACACCCGGTTAATGGGAAACCGAGGGTGGTACGCCCTGGACGTCCACATACTATGTGAGGAAGCAGCCCCGGTGGAACCAGTTTGCCGCAGTCCCACTCCAGTCAGCACCCATGACCAGCAGACACAGACCGTGCTGACCGCCGCCTACCTGCTACCAGGAGCGGAAACAGAGCGGCAGCCCTACATGTAAGCTGAAGAACTCTGTGAACTGTATATAGCCCCTTTTTACCCTGCTTTCTTTTTGAAGATGTCCCCTCTGCATCGCCCCACCCCTTTGTTCTTTTCGAAGATAGCTCTTTTCCTCATCCTGCCCCGCATTATTTTTGAAGATGTCCCTACCCCCCCACAGTTTGTGTTTAAACAGGCCACTGGACTTGAAGTGGCCGGTGTGTAGCATGTAAATAATGTGTGTATGAATAACCAGGCCACTGGACGATAGGTGGCTGGTCTGTTCTAGTTTAAAAGACACTTGGGCCACTGGACTATGCGTGGCCAGAACTTTATTAGTGTATATAGTTGCACCAGTTGTGCCCCCTACCAGATTTATGGTGGGAAAGTATCTTGCAACACTTGTGCATTGGACTGTAAAGTGCACCAAAGACTTTAAAGTTTTATTTTTCTAAGTTTGCAACGTTCAAGTGAAAGTCCCTCCAATAAAGGGATGAAATGTTTTATTGTTATTACAACATTTGCAGTTAACACCACTGTATTTTTGTTTCAGCCCGCGGATGTGCTGGGATTTGCTGTGGGGGAGTGTGGCGCCCCTGAGGCTTCCATCGCCACAGAGATATTGCACCTCAGCCAGAGGTGTGATGTCCCATCCTGAGTAAGAATGAGTTCATATGCCGGTCCACAGACTAAAACTTGCACACACCAATTGGTAGGCATACACTGGGACAGGGATAGTGGCAGCAACCCCCCATAGATGTATTCATGGGTCCGTAAGTCTCATTTCTGGTTCCCAATAGTGTGGGTGGGGCCTAGTCAGTGGGTGTGTGGGAGGAGTCAGGAAGTGTGAGTAGATAAGGGAACCAGGAAGTTCAAGTTCAGTCAAGAAGTGAGTGAAGTGGAGTCAGTCTGTCAGGAGGAGGAGAGGGAGGTAGTTACCTCAGGAGAGAGTGACCAAAGGAAGTTCCTGGTGCAGATCCTGGGGTCTAGTTAGGCCCAGGTGACACTTAAAGAGAGAGAAAGGATTCCAAGGCCATGGAAGGGCATTTTGGCTCAAGGCCTGTTCCACAGGAAGATCAGGTGGAGGGATCTGGCTGCATTCGGGGACGGTCCCCAGACAAAGGGAAGAAATAAATTTCCTCATAAAGTGACATCGAAGGCCCGGGGTGGTTGCAAGTGCCCAGGGCCACAACCTTCCACAGTCCCCCTGGGAAGAGGGCAAGAAACCAGTGAGGCAAGCCCCTTGTTCAGGCCCTGTGGTGGAGGTCGAGCTCAGTTCATCTAATAGAGTCAAGGCTGAGAAGAGTCAGGGAAAGAGACACAAGAAGGGTGCACCGGTATTGACCTCTGAACTACCCGGGATCGGCGGAGGCACCTGACAGTGGATCCCAGCATACTGTCGGGCAACTGGTTTATCGACACCTGGACTCAGAAACAGTGAGTAAAACATCTGAACTGCAAGCCCTGTGTCGTCTGTTTTATCCTGCACTGCACCTCGTCCACCAACCCCATCGACTCTAACATGCACCAAGGGGTCCCCGGGGTATCTGCTCTACCTGTGGAGAGCCAGAAACACCTCAGCTGCTGCCATAATATTAGCCCCAGAGGTCCCTTCCAGCAGCTGTGGCCCTAAAGCTGCAATTTACCACAGGTGGCGTCACGAATATATATTATAAACTTTAACATCACTAACTCCCCCATCCATACCGCCACTTTAATTGACTCCACCAGGATCATGGAGTCGGGTCTCGCCACCGCTGACTACCCTGGACTAGTCCGACCCGACACCGAGTCACCTAAGACCCTGTGGTGGGCGAGTCAAAAGCACCTAACTGTGTTTGGTGTGTGAATGTGAGAAACACCAGCGATTAACTTCTCCTTACCTGAGATGAGTACTACATGTTAAGTGAGATGCAGTACCCTGTGGCGACTGAAGCCTCAGTGGTGCCACATGGGCACTTTCTTATTTTCCTCCTATGATACCTATGTTTTCATTTAGGCCGTCCAGTTCTCACCACATTCTCCCAGAGCCTCTACAGCCCCCAGAAGAATATAATCAGAATCAACTGAAAAAAATCCCCAAATCTGCATCATCAATAACATTTATCAAGGGGGTAACTAACTGCTGAAGAACTCAACCAATGATAAATCCAATAGAGAAAGAGTTCAAACTCCATTTTATGTATAAAAATATATTAGTCTATTAAACAATTACATACATATGTAGGTACAGGTATGGTACACAAAACATGAATCACATGACATAGATAAAAAAATATATAGTGGGTGCGGAAAGTATTCAGACCTTTTTAAATGTTTCACTCTTTGTTTCATTGCAGCCATTTAGTAAATTCTAAAACGTTTTTTTTTCCTCATTAATGTACACTCTGCACCCCATTTGGCAGAAAAAAACAGAAATGTAGAAATGTTTTCAAATTTATTAAACAAGAAATACTGAAATATTACATGGTCATAAGTATTCAGACCCCTTGCTCAGACACTCATATTTAAGTTACATGCTGTCCATTTCCTTGTTGTGATCCTCCTTGAGATGGTTCTACTCCTTCCTTGGAGTCCAGCTGTGTTTAATTAAATGGATAGGACTTGATTTGGAAAGGCACACACCTGTCTATATAAGACCTCACAGCTTATAGTTCATGTCAGACCAAATGAGAATCATGTGGTCAAAGGTACTGCCCATGGAGCTCAGAGACAGAATTGTGGCAAGGCACAGATCTGGCCAAGGTTACAAAAGAATTTCTGCAGTACTCAAGGTTCCTAAGAGCACAGTGGCCTCCATAATCCTTAAATGGAAGAAGTTTGGAACCACCAGAACTCTTCTTAGACCTGGCCGTCCAGCCAAACTGAGCAATCATGGGTGAAGAACCTTGATGAAAGAAGTAAATAAGAACCGCAAGATCAATCTGGCTGAGCTACAGAGATGCAGTAGGGAGATGGGAGAAAGTTCTACAAAATCAACAATCACTGCAGCCCTCCTCCAGTCGGGTCTTTATGGTAGAGAGGCCTGACTGAAGCCTCTCCTCAGTGCAAGACATATGAAAGCCACATAGAGTTTGCAAAAAAACACATGAAGAACTCACAGACTATGAGAAGAGAAATAAGAGTCTCTGGTCTGATCAGATGAAGAACTTTCTGGTGATAATTCTAAGCGGTATGTGTGGAGAAAAGCAGGCATTGCTCATCACCTGCCCAATACAATCCCAACAGTGAAACATGGAGGTGGCAGCATCATGCTATGGGGGTGTCTGGGAGGAAACCTCTTCCAGAGTGGTCTGGACCTCAGACAGACTTGGCTGAAGATTCACTCTCCAACAAGACAGTGATCCTAGCAAACAGCTAAAATAACAAAGGAGTGGTGTTATGGTCAGGAGACCACAAAAGATCTTGCAAAAATCCCAAAAAAATGGTAGAAGATAATGCACAAGAGTAGTTGGAAACTTAGCTGGCTGCAATCCACTGACTACACAAACACAACTAGAAGTAGCGGTGGAGCGTTCCTAACAAACCTAGATGCCTCGTCACTGCCGGAGAACTAACTAACCTCAGAGATGAAATGAGGGATCTGACTTGCCTCAGAGCAGCCCCAAAGAAAAGTCAAAAGCCCCCAACATATAACGACAGTGATGTAAGAAAAAACAACACACAGATGTAGATAAAGAATTAAGCAAAGTGAGGCACTGCTAGCTAGATACAAAAGTATAGGATAGGTTGCTGGTTGCAGCCAGTAAAAACCCTGAAAAACACCAACACCTGATAATCAAAAATTCCCTTAAAAGATCACACGATCTTTCCTTCTACTATATCAGGAACTCTTGTGCAAATACATTTAAATAGAAATGCAAATATAATAGTAAACATCTTTACTATAAAAAACACATTAGATACAAAAATACAAACTTCAGATCAGACAGGGAGCAAAACTTCCTTTCTTGCTGGGAATAAATCATCCTCCAAAAATAGTGCAGGAAGAGCTCTTATTCACCTGCAAGAAACAAAAGGGAATATTATCAAACACAGATTTAGAAAAAGACAGAAAAAGCAGAAACGCCCATCAGTGCAAATTCAGCATTTAACCAAGCCCAAACTAAGAGAAAAAACCCTCACAAGGAAAAACCACTGAGATTGCACAGTTCCCAGAAACTGCAAACAAAAGGACAGAAATATGCATGAGAACTAATTAAATCTCAGGAAGAAAAAACAAAAATACTTATCAGGCATAGCTGCAGACTCAGGATGACATGGAAACAAAACCGATGCAAAGGAACGAAAAACCGCTGTAGAAATCATCTGTGTCATCTGATTCATCTTTTGTGTACCACACCTGCACCTCTATATGTATAGTTATGTCACTTTTTTTTAGCATTTTTTTCATTAAATTGTTTAATAAAGTAATATATTTTTATATATAAAATGGAGTTTGAACTCTTTTTCTCTATTAGCCCCCAAAGAATTTGGCAAAGTCAGTTTGCTTTGCATCATGACCATTGTGAACCTCTCGCGGGGCTATCCATCTTTGGGAATGTCACCTATTTACTCTTCATGAGAGAACTCAACTGTCTGAGCAGGTGCTCAGACTCCAATATCTTCCACACCACAAAGACTTGATGAACAGTCCCAAATTCCCGGCTGAAACCATGTTCGCACAGTGGAAAGTCGTGAGGCAGAAAAGTCAAACACTCCGGGGTCTGGCACCAGGAAGTCACGTCAAGATTAATGGGATAAGCAGAGGCGTAGTAAGGCCATGGTCTGGAGTCAAAATACTAGGATGGTAGTGGTTCAAAGCAGAGGGACAAGGCAAAAAAGATTGGTCGAACAAAATCAATGGTCAGGCAACAAAAGATTAATTCCAAGAGCACAGATAACTGAGGCCAAAAAGCACCACCAAGCAAAAGGCTAAGACTAGCAGTGCTTTTGGATAAACTGCTAGGCAAAATAGCAGGACAATTACAGAGAACAGGGAACACCACAGAAACTCAGCACTTTTCAGCATGAGATTGGACGACTGAACTGTCAATCAAAACACTGACACCTCGGCATGCGTCACCTACAGGTTGGATGACTGAGCTGTCCCTCCCCTAACTAAAAGCTCAACACGCCCTGATAATTAAGCTGAGGAATCGTAACAGTACCACCTCTTTAAAGGTGGGCCACCAGATCCACAGGTTTACCATGAAAGATCCAATGGAAGACCCTGATCAAACGATCACCCTTTACAGAACAGGTCGGAACCCAGGATCTCTCCTCGGGTCTGCATCTCTTCCAATGAACCAGATATTGGATGGCATTCTAGACCTTCCAAGAATCCACGATCCTCTGAACCTCATACTCTAAATCCTCATCAATGCAAAGAGGAGGAGGCGTAGATGAGGGCGACAATACAAGAAAGACAAATTCATTTAATAGGGATCTGTGGAAAACATTAGTGCTATGGTCACTGAGGAGCGGCGAGCGTCCAGGAGTGGACCCACTGGACCGTACACCGGACTCCCCTGGAGAAGCTAAACTCAAGCTAATCCCCTATACAGGGACTGTCAGGTGCAGCTCCAGGGGACATAAATGCATGGCATGATTGCCAGGACCAGTGGTATCAGCTCTAACGGACACGAGAGTCTCTGAAGTCTGCATGGATGAGGAATTACAGTCGTGGCAACGGGACATGGTATTCCAGATGTGGCCACATTGAGGTGGTAGCAAAGGCATGACAGTCAAGAAGTGTTGATTCAGACATGGCAGCACAGAGGTGGTAACTCAGATGTGACAGCACAGAGCTGGTGGTAGCAGCAGTCTCCAGGAAGAGACATAGATTAGTAAGTACAAGTAACTGGTGCTAGGACACATGATGCAGTACTAGACACAGTAACGGGTATGAAACATGATAACTAGCAATGCACTACGAATAGACAACGTTGCTCAGGCACCTCCCCTAAAGGTGGAGTGTCTTAAATACCTTTGGGTTGACGGCTGACTTAAAGGGTCATTTTTGAGTAAAAGGAGTCTGGCTCTTTAAGAAAGATGTGTGGTCATGCACACACCCTTCGGGCACTCCCAGAAGGCCTGCGTGTGGCCTGGGATCAGGAGGAGGCTACAGCAGGCCACGGGGCAGGAACTGGGAGTGTAGCACCCAGGGATATAGGGTACTCGGTTCTGGGCAATGTACGCCTTGGGAATGTCGAGATGGTGGCCGTTACCCGGTTCCGTGCCCTGGGCCCTTTTTGTAATGGGGATATTTACAGGGGATTGGTGAATAAAGTTTATTTGTGACGTCACTTGCAGTGTTGTGGCTAAGTGTAGGGAGCCGCCGCTGCAGAATGTCTCTACTGGGGCTGATGGTATTAGCTGCTAATATGGTAGTCCCTTTGCAAGTAGGGTATTGCCACAGTGGGTGTATGGTGTGATGGGCGTTGAAAGAAGGAGTCCAGACAGGTATTCAGTGCAACTGGTTTACTCACTTTGGATGTTCACTCTTTGCCCGAGGCCGGCTGGTTTCGCCTCCAGGTCCCCTTCATCCCAGTCCCAGTCTGGTTCTCTCTTACCTTCTTCCCCTGCACCTTTCTCTGGTAAGTGGGTCCCCATAGTATAGAACACTGGAGGTCCCTTTTCTGTTGTTTGTTCACTTCTGGCCACCAGACGTAGCATGAACCCTGTGGGGTTGGAGTCTCTGGTCCTGTCCCCGGTTCTCTCTTTGCTTCTGAGTCTTCGGATTCTTTAGGGTTAGCAAGGTCCTTGATGGTTCCGTTTGCTGTGCAGGTGTAAACAGATCAGCTTGAAGCTCTTTCCTGTCCTAGGGTCCTGTACCCCATCTGTGTGTAGGCCCGGGAGTACTCCATTGTACTCCACCGACAACCACTTCTCCTGGGTACCAGGTCACAATCAACCCAAGTCAGGACATCTCTTTGCTTCCACCTTCACTCCTCACCTGTCAGTCACTTAACCAACTGCTCTCCACAGTCTGCCCCTCCCACCTGGTCAACTAGTGGACTGGAGTGGCTCCACCTCTAGGTGGCCATCCATTGGTCCCACTCTAGCTGGGTACCATTGTATGGGGAATTGTAGTGGAAAAACTGGATTTACCTGAGTTTTTGGTGTTACTGGCACTAGGGTTCTGGGTCCCTAAGGGGGTAGGCCCTGCATCCTTGTGGGGATGCAGAACCTTGTAGCACCCTGATGGACTCAGGGGTGCTACACCTCCACGACTCAGTTGTTAGCCTGCCTTCTCTCAGCGTCCGACAGGCTTAAGTCTTCCAGGTCACTGATGAGCTGCCGTATTCTCGCCCAGTAATTTTCAACCTTTACTAAGGCAGAGGACAAAGCCGACCTGAGTGTGCGAATGGAGTCATCCTGCTCCAAACCTCCTGTGCAGGCTTCAACTTTCTCCATGGGCCTGACCAACTCCATATCTGCTTTACCCCTCTATGCTTCCTGGGGTAAAGGATCAGGTATGGCTACTCCTTCGTTACCTGCCACTCAGTCATCCTGCAACTCTACTCTTGCTCAATAAATAGCGCCATTCCGCTCACCCCGCGGTATCCTGTGCCACAGCTTTGCCTTACTGTTGGTGGGGTTCTCTTCAGCTCACCATCCTGTTTCTTCCAGGTGTCCACCCATTTTCTGCTGCCTATGTCTTCTTGTACATGTCCTTATCAACCAAAAGTGTCTCCACCAACAGTCCTTCCACTTCTTCCATTACAGTAGTTGTTCCTGTCCTCAACAGTGCTGTTCATTTCATCACTACCCAGTTCCACATAACTGTACCGTTTATGAGAGTCATTCTTGCCCTTCTGCGGTTCTGCATCCTGTTCTTCTTCTAAAGGTGATTGGTTGCCAATATGGCTGGACTGGGCTCTTTGCCTTCTGACACCTCAGGGATTCCCGACCGAGGCACTTATTTTGTCTCAGTTCCTATACAATTTTTGGTAGTTTAACTTTAAGGAACAGTAAGCTACCCGTGGCCGTACTGCTGAGCATTCTAGGACCTATATCTCACAGTCACTCTCAGCCAGTGCCCTGACCTCACTGTTGGATCACTCTGTGTTTTGGTCACCACTTTTTTGCCCTATATTCAGATCACGTTATCTCTAGCTCTAGTCTCCTTTAGCTCCAGGGACACCAATGTCATGTCGTCTCGTCAACTAATTAGACCTTAGGTCCAATCTGGTCACGCTCTTGGCCTTATCTGATGTTCCACAGGAAACTGTCACTCTCCCTGCATCCTAGCCACTCCCACTACAGATTAGTCTCAACACTTAACTATATCTGACCGTACCATTGGAATAATGCATACAACACTACTACACATCACAATTCACATGACACATTACTTTCAACGCAGGACATTATTCAAATTACATTACATGACAATAACGCGATTCATGTCTTTAAGGTGGAACGCAATAAAAAGTCCATGTACTTACAAGGCCTCGCTCAATGCAAGTGTGTTGAGTGATGCCATGCCCATCTAGCCAGAATGTGGACAGTAGTATGTATATCACATACTCATGGCCACGTGACCACTGCTCCCAGTTAATTAGACCGGACAACCATTTTAATTGCTCCCTTACCAAGCTTATAGAGAAGTTTACAAGTGAAGATCCCTTTTTATGATGTTTATGTGCCCTAATAGGACATATGGTCAAGGGAATTTCTTGTGACAACCGCTTTATGTAAAATAAAATGTTTTCTTTTTTTCATTAAAAAAAAGCAGAAGTGTATGGACCACTTTTCAAAATCTACCACCATTTTTACCCTTCCCCTTGCCCCTCCCTAGCTGCCATACTACAGCACTTTAGATGTTAAATTAATATATAAAAAATAAAGAAAAATAAGTTGCAAACGATTTTACAAATATACCATTCTCTATAATTTCCCACTTTTTTAGTTAACTAATGTCAAATTCAGTTTAGACATAAATTTACATTGTTCTGTGTTTTCATATGTAAATGTAAACTTCTATGGGCATCCCACCTTCACTGCTCCCTGTCGGCACAGCTCTCCTCTGCCAATGTGTAGTTTCTGCACTGGTAACATAATTATATATTAAAGCCATAATGTAGTAGGTGTGCAACTTCTGTATCACAGCGTAAAATGAGAAGTTATTATTAAGATGATTACCTAAATGGCCCACAATCAAAAGAGGGTGGAATGGAAACAATTGTGTAGATTACTGGCAACATAGCCAGGAATAGTATGAAGAGCAGCATAGCCATGTAGAAATTGTTGGATCTTGATGCTTTAAACACTCTTGCATGAGGAACATTACAGCACATCACTGCCCAGCACTGCAAATACATGGACGTATGAAGACGAAATACATTAATGGCAGGAAGGCATGGTGCATAAAATGACCCCATCCTAAAAGAAAATATATGAAAATGAATTATTCATCATACATAAAAATATAATATACACAGTAATTTGCTTGTGAATAACAGACACAATAAATTCTTTGCTTGTATTACAATAACACTAATGGGTCATTTATAGTAATAGGTGAGCGTGTATTGGTGTGCTCGGGCACACTTGATACTCCTGGTGCTTGAGTCCCCACCCCTTGTGTTTAGTGGCTATTTTTCAGCGATTAAACAGACGTGGATTGCCTCCTAATCATGGTAATGCAATAGCCTTATTGACTATTGGCATTACGGTTATTGGCTAGTCGCAACACATCATAGGGTGCATATAAGATCCAGTGTGAAGCCACTGGGCTCATTCTACCCCGGAAACAGTATAGGGAGAGCTGCTGGAGAAGTCTTAGTTTATTAGGCATGGATTATAGCCTTATATCTCATGCTGCTGCAACATAAAAAATCTATTCTATTCTCTATCAATATCACTGTTAGCTGCATTTACTGTATTTCTAGCTGCTGGAGAAGAGATAATGTAATAGAGGCATCTAGTCAGGGATAATACCTTTCAGTCCTTGCTGTTGCAACGTAATACCAAAAGTACTTTTCAGGCCTATATCAATTCTATTCTTGTCCCTATTTATAATGATCTTAGCTGCATACCTAATTTAAACTGCTCAAGATGTGCAGTAAGGCACAGGGAAGTAGACCTCTTGCCAATGGGCATGCACACAAAGGCCGTGGCTGTGAGCCAGGAAAAACTGTGCTTGTTGTGTGCGCACAACAAACATTCATCCAAGGGACCTAGCTTCCTGCCCCACTTTGCGACTTTGCGGGGATGTGGGACACTACTGTTGAAGCCAAAACATACAACAGGTAATGGGTTAGATGACATATAATGCTTCCAGTCTGTTTCCCAGCACCACCGATCTACATGGTCCAGTCTCACTAGCCAATAGTCTGGATCACATAATCTTCACTAGAGATGAGCGAACCGGTCGCGGTTCGGCTCGAGTTCGGTTCGCCGAACGGAGGTCTCGTTCGAGTTCGGTTCGTCGAACGTTCGACGAACCGAACTCGAAACGCATAAGAAACAATGGGAGGCAATCATAAACACATAAAAACACCTAGAAAACACCCTCAAAGGTGTCCAAAAGGTGACAAACAACTCACAACACAACACAAACACATGGGAAAGTGACAAGGACATATACTCATGCGAAAACAAAAGAGCTGGACAAGGAAAAAGAGGAGGAGACACAGATATAGGCATGGCACGCCCTTCTAAAATCATGTAAAACACCGCAAGGTGACTCCAAGCGGAATCTCCCTTTTTTCCAAAAATTGGGCCACACAGACACTCACCCCTTCAGTAGCAGCACTTGTGCCCCAGTTGTAAACTTCACAGCTAGATTTGCATCAAGCATATTCAAAAATACGCCATACTTAACCGTCCCCAGGATGACACCGGGGTAGGTAGCAAAGTCTTTCCTGATCCCAGCTCTGTGCATCTTGGATCATTTTTAAAAACAATGTAAGCAAGGGTTACTCCAAGTGGAGTCTCCCTTTTTTCCAAAAATTGGGCCACACAGACACTAACCCCTTCAGTGGCAGCACTTGTGCCCTAGTTGTAAACTTCACAGGTAGATTTGCATCAAGCACATTCAAAAATACGCCATACTTAACCGTCCCCAGGATGACCCCGGGGTAGGTAGCAAAGTCTTTCCTGATCCCAGCTCTGTGCATCTTGGATCATTTTTAAAAATGATGTAAGCAAGGGTTACTCCAAGCGGAGTCTCCCTTTTTTCCAAAAATTGGGCCACACAGACACTCACCCCTTCAGTGGCAGCACTTGTGCCCCAGTTGTACACTTCACAGCTAGATTTGCATCAAGCATATTCAAAAATACGCCATACTTAACCGTCCCCAGGATGACACTGGGGTAGGTAGCAAAGTCTTTCCTGATCCCAGCTCTGTGCATCTTGGATCATTTTTAAAAACAATGTAAGCAAGGGTTACTCCAAGCGGAGTCTCCCTTTTTTCCAAAAATTGGGCCACACAGACACTCACCCCATCAGTGGCAGCACTTGTGCCCTAGTTGCAAACAGGATGTTTTGATTTGCATCAAGCACATTCCAAGTCCACAAGCATTTACTCTCCCCAGGATGACACAGGGGTAGTAAATTCCTTGTGGATCCATGATTTGTTCATTTTGATGAACGTTAGTCTGTCCATATTGTCACTGGACAGACGCGTGCGCTTATCTGTCAGCACACACCCAGCAGCACTGAAGACACGTTCAGAGACAACGCTGGCAGCTGGACACAACAAAATCTCCAAGGCGTAAGTGGAGAGCTCTGGCCATTTTTCAAGATTTGAAGCCCAAAATGAGCAAGGCTCCATTTGCAAAGTCATGGCATCGATGTTCATTTAAAGATACTCCTGTATCATCCTCTCCAGCTGTTGACTATGTGTCAGACTTGTTGTCTATGGTGGCCTTGCAAAGGAGGCTCTAAAAAAAATATGAAAAGATTTCAATAAAATTGCTGTTACCAGCACCAGATACGGTGCTACTGGAACGGGTAGACTGTTGAAGATAACGAGACCGTCCCATGTTTGTCAAGTTACAACTGGGAGATTCACTCCCTGCACCTGCACGGTTGTTTGGTGGAAAAGCCGAGCTAAGATCGAGTAACAGCTTCTGCTGATACTCCTGCATACGTGCGTCCCTTTCTATGGCTAGAATTATGTCACAAAATTTGGACTTGTACCGGGGATCTAATAGTGTGGCAAGCCAGTAGTCATCATCACTTCTAATTTTAACAATACGAGGGTCATGTTGGAGGTAGTGCAGCAAGAAGGCACTCATGTGTCTTGCGCAGCCATGCGGACCAAGTCCACGCTGTGTTTGTGGCATAGAGGTGCTAACCGTTCTTTCTTCCTCTGACATCTCCCCCCAACCTCTTTCAACTGAAATTTGACCAAGGTCTCCCTCAGCCGCTGAGTCTTCCATGTCCATAGACAGTTCTTCCTCCATTTCTTCATGTTCTCCTGCACCTTCCTCAACATTTCGCCTGCTACCATGCGCCCTTGTTGATCCCTGTCCCCCATGGTCCCCTGCCTGCCGCGTTGGTGATGATGAACGTCTGGACCTTGGTGATGTTGTTGTGTCTTGCGCATATGAATCCTCCTGTAGTTCCTCCCTTTCCTGTTGTCCCACCCCCAGACTCCGAATAGTGTTTAGCGTGTGCTCCAGCATGTAAATGACTGGAATTGTCATTGTCAGCGCTAAACATATTCGTCGCCATGTCGAAACTGTGCAGAAGGGTGCATAGGTCCTTGATCTGAGACCACTCCATCAGGGTGATCTGCCCCACCTCTGCATCTCGTTGGCCCAGGCTATACGTCATGACGTATTGCACCAGGGCTCGGCGGTGCTGCCACAGTCGCTGTAACATGTGGAGAGTCGAATTCCAGTGTGTCGGCACATCGCATTTCAGGCGATGAACCGGCAGGCCGAAAGACTTCTGGAGCGATGCAAGTCGCTCAGCTGTGGCGGTTGAACGGCGGAAGTGAGCAGACAGTTTTCGTGCCCTGGTCAGAAGGCCATCTAAGCCGGGATAGTGTGTTAAAAATTGCTGGACAACAAGTTTCAACACGTGAGCCATACAAGGCACGTCTGTCACCTTGCCCAGGCGAAGGGCCGCACCCAGGTTTGCAGCATTGTCGCACACGGCCTTACCAGGCTGTGTGACTCCTATTTCCAAGACATGTCAAGCTAAAGACCGCCTGATGCCGTTGCGCTCTGCTGCCAGCATAGTAATGAGGGGTGCGTGATTCCTTCTGCGCAGTGAGAACGCTGGTGGCCTGACCAGGCAGGCTTGGGGCGGAGGTGGAGGACCCAGATGAGGTGGAGGAGGCAGAAGCAGTGGCGGAACTTGGACAGACAGAGGATTGACACACAAGTCGTGGGGACGGCAAGACTTGTGCTGCAGACCCTTCACCGTCTATCACCATAGTTACCCAGTGCCCAGTCAGCAACATGTAACGTCCCTTTCCATGCTTACTGGTCCAAGTATCGGTGGTGAAATGCACCCATTCACACACAGAGTTTCTCAAGGAAGCGGTGATGTTGTGTGCGACATGCTGGTGTAGCGCGGGCACACCTTTCTTAGAGAAGTAGTGGCGACTGGGCATCTGGTACTGGGGCACAGCAACAGACATAAGGTCTCTAAAATCCTGTGTGTCCACCAGGCGGAAAGGCAGCATTTCGGTAGCCAAGAGCTTACAGAGGGATAGAGTCAACCTCTTAGCTTTGTCATGGGTCGCAGGAAATGGCCTTTTATTTGTCCACATCTGAGGGACAGATCTGGCTGCTGTGTGTAGACGGTGTTGAGTAGGGTGTCCCTGGAAAAATGCAGGTTTGTGAGGAAAGTGCAGGCGGAGACATGATGTTGCCTTCATCCAATGTTGGTGCTATCGATGTCTGAGAGAGCTGTACACACGCACTTGTTTCCCCTTCCAAACCAACTGACGACCTACCAAGCAAACTGCCTGTTGCGGTTACAGTGGTGGAAGTTGTGCGTGGAAAACCAGGTGTGACAGCTGTCCCCACAGTCCTAGAAGATGAAGAGCGCATGGATGCACTGGAAGGGGCAGGCAGTGGATGGTTCGCTCCGCTAGGCTGCATTGCAGCACGATGAGCTTCCCACTGGGACATATGATATTTATTCATGTGACGATTCATGGAAGAAGTTGTCAAAGGATTTGCCCTCTACTAACAGAATCACGACAAATTTTACAGATCACATAATTTGGGCGATCTTTTGCTATGTCAAAAAAGGACCAGGCTAGGCAAGGCTTAGAGGGCATGCGACCTGCTGATCCACCCCGACTAGTGCTCAGAGGCACAGTGGTGGCTGAGGATGCAGTTGTAGACGTGCTACCAGTACTCCTACTCTGTCCAGGAAGGCGCAAGGTAACTTCGTCGTCAGTTGAATCCTCCTCCACCGTCTCTGTTGACCTCCTCGAGGGCCTGACTGTGGGTTGACAGTAGGTGGGATCTAGAACTTCCTCATCAATTGTTGTGTTTGCACTCCCCTCACCCTCAGACCGAGCCTCTTCTTGCCCTGACTGAATATTTAAGTTTTCATCCCAATCTGGTATCTGCGTCTCATCGTCATCAGTATGTTCCTCATTGTCTATAACAACAGGTGTTACAGTTTGTGAAAAAGGGTCAACATTATGCTCAGAAACGTGGTCCTCACGGCCTAAATCAGGGTCACAAAGGTTCTGGGCATCACTGCAGACCATTTCCTGGTCTGTACTCACTGTAGCTTGGGAGCAGACCTCTGATTCCCAGGCTATAGTGTGACTGAACAGCTCTGCAGGCTCAGCCATCTCAGTTCCACCATACTGTGCAGGGCGGATGGAGGCTTCAGAGCTGGGTGAAAGCAAGTTTGATTGGGATGACAACTCAGAGGACTGGTGTTTTTTGGATGCAGTAGTTGAGGTGGCGGAGAGGGCACTTGTTGGACCACTTGAGATCCATTCAAGCATTTTCCTTTTTTGGCCATCATCTACCTTTGTTCCAGTTGTTCGTGTCCGTAAAAAAGGGAGCACATCGGATTGTCCACGGTAAGTAGTAGACATCTTACTTTTGATGGAAGATGGTCTATTTTCAGCAGATGTTAATGGAGCTTTGCCTACTTCCCCACGGACAAACCTTTTTTTTCCTTTTCCAACACGCCTCTTCCCCTTTCCACCAGCATCTGTCATTTTGCCACTCATTTTAATTGAGACAAGATTGTGCACTTAAAATGTGATAGTAAAAATTGAGAGGTGGTGTAGATTGCAGTGGTGGTCTATCTTTATTAACAGCAGAATAAACAACAATAATTATCCCTGACAATGCAACTACGGCCCTTAAACTGGCAGCATAGTTTACTAGTATAATGGCTTAGTAACAATGAGTTTGAGTGTGCAGTGCAGAGGTGCTGCACATAGATTTGCACCAGTGGGACACTAATGGAAGTCTAACAGCCACTTTTAGGATGCCACTAAGTTTACTCAGTGTTTGCTAGTATAATGGCTTAGTAACAATGAGTTTGAGTGTGCAATGCATAGGGGCTGCACATAGGTTTGCACCAGTGGGACACTAATGGAAGTCCAGCAACCACTTTTAGGATGCCACTAAGTTTACTCAGTGTTTGCTAGTATAATGGCTTAGTAACAATGAGTTTGAGTGTGCAATGCAGAGGTGCTGCACATAGATTTGCACCAGTGGGACACTAATGGAAGTCCAACAGCCACTTTTAGGATGCTACTAAGTTTACTCAGTGTTTGCTAGTATAATGGCTTAGTAACAATGAGTTTGAGTGTGCAATGCAGAGGTGATGCACATAGATTTGCACCAGTGGGACACTAATGGAAGTCCAACAGCCACTTTTAGGATGCCACTAAGTTTACTCAGTGTTTGCTAGTATAATGGCTTAGTAACAATGAGTTTGAGTGTGCAATGCAGAGGTGATGCACATAGATTTGCACCAGTGGGACACTAATGGAAGTCCAACAGCCACTTTTAGGATGCCACTAAGTTTACTCAGTGTTTGCTAGTATAATGGCTTAGTAACAATGAGTTTGAGTGTGCAATGCATAGGTGCTGCACATAGGTTTGCACCAGTGGGACACTAATGGAAGTCCAACAGCCACTTTTAGGATGCCACTAAGTTTACTCAGTGTTTGCTAGTATAATGGCTTAGTAACAATGAGTTTGAGTGTGCAATGCAGAGGTGATGCACATAGATTTGCACCAGTGGGACACTAATGGAAGTCCAACAGCCACTTTTAGGATGCCACTAAGTTTACTCAGTGTTTGATAGTATAATGGCTTAGTAACAATGAGTTTGAGTGTGCAATGCAGAGGTACTGCACATAGGTTTGCACCAGTGGGACACTAATGGAAGTCCAACAGCCACTTTTAGGATGCCACTAAGTTTACTCAGTGTTTGCTAGTATAATGGCTTAGTAACAATGAGTTTGAGTGTGCAATGCAGAGGTGATGCACATATATTTGCACCAGTGGGACAATAATGGAAGTCCAACAGCCACTTTTAGGATGCCACTAAGTTTACTCAGTGTTTGCTAGTATAATGGCTTAGTAACAATGAGTTTGAGTGTGCAATGCAGAGGTGCTGCACATAGGTTTGCACCAGTGGGACACTAATGGAAGTCCAACAGCCACTTTTAGGATGCCACTAAGTTTACTCAGTGTTTGCTAGTATAATGGCTTAGTAACAATGAGTTTGAGTGTGAAAAGGGCAGGAGGGTACAGTGGCAGGGTTGTGGGTCTGGGTAGAGGAAAGGAAGCCTGCCTTTCTATCCCTCCTAATGGGGAAATGCAGCGAGGAATTCCCTGATCTTAGCTACACAGACGCTGTCATCTTGTGTAGCTGTTAAAATCTGTTTTCACGGACCTGACTGGCCCCTATGGCTCTGACCCTGCCGGTATTAGCCCTTAAAAGGACTAATAGAAACTTCTATCCCTTTTCTGTATAGCGCTGTGTATAGAGCGTACACAGCAGTATCGGAGACAGGAGCTACGCCAGCGGTATCTGACACCCAGACGCAGAAGAGATAATGGCGTCCGGACGGGCAGATACTCGTTTTTATAATGCAGGGACATGTGACATGGACATCCTATCACACATGCCGTTGCTTCTCTGGCTAATAGTCCACATAGCTGTGTGTGTGTCTGGGATTGGCTGACATGCTGGCCCTCCCCACTACACGCGCGCGCTTAGGGAAGGAAGACAAGGAAAAAAAAAAAAATGGCGATCGCCATTATCCATACAGCAATGATCTGAATGCGCTGTTCCCGCACACTATACACTGAAATTTCATAATAGTGTGAGTCACAGAGTGACTTACACTATTACAGCGGAAAGCCAGCTAGTAATTAGCTTGTATTTTTGCTGCTAGAACCATTCTCGAACGTATCTAGAACTATCCAGCTTTAGCAAAAAACTCAAGTTCTAGTTCGATCTAGAACAGCCCCCAAAATCACTCGAGCCGCGAACTGGAGAACCTTGAACCGCGAACTGCGCTCAGCTCTAATCTTTACCCTAATCCTCCTTACTCCCGCCACGGCGAATCCCAGGAGACAAGTGATCCCTCACTACTTAGACACTTTGAGGAGGTCTTATATTTATATTTATTGATTCTGGCTTCTCACCCTGCACATTTTAATAGGGACATGGGCATATATGTGCAGTGATGCCCAAATATTTGAGCAGCCACGGTCACAAAAACATGATGATGGTAAACAGTAATTACTGATGATGATGGTCAAACAAAGTTGCCAACAAGTCATGTTGTTAAGTCAACAAGTCAGGAAATAGACCAGAGTGTAGAAGTGGAAGATATGGTGGTGGACAATGAAGTCACTGACCCAACCTGAGAAGGTGGCATGCAGATTGAGGACAGCAGTGCAGAGGAGGAGGGATCTCTAGCAGGCAGGAAGAGGCAGTGATGTGGCCAGAGGAAGTAGGTCTTATACTTTTCTCCATAGCAGACACATTCTTCACGTTCCGAGGCCAAAGGTTTGGTGTTCCCTAGTCTGGCTCTTTTTTATTTAAAAAAATGGCAATTTTCTGCCTGTGCCATATCAAGATAAGCTGGGGACTGACCACTACGAGCCTGACCACTTACCAACATGCTCAGGCACATGTCATCAAAGCATCTGACAAGCTGGGCTAAATGCCTCGTTTGACACCACTGCCTCTTCCCCTGAGCTACGTGCTTGCCAAGTTGTTGCACGTTCACAAGCACCATCATCAACCATGTTTGGTTCTTTGTCCCAGTGCAGTGTGCACTCACGCATTTTAGTGCTCGCTCATTACTAGACATCCACAATTAAGCATTGGCCTATCAAATATTCCAAAATGTGTTTGCTATTCGGATACCCCTATTGTATCTTTCTCCAACTTCCCAGCATGCATTGCATATATCACCTATCAAAGGTTTGTCTGAACCGGTATCCCTGTATGCAGCTTAAGGCCTCTTTCAGACGTCCGTGTCTCCAATACATGTTTGGTCCATTTCCTCACGTACCGGAGACACGGCACACGTAGACCCATTAAAATCAATGGGTCTGCGCACACGTGCGTGTTTTGCTTTGCACCGTGTGTACATGTGGAGCATACGTGTGCCCATGTGCTCCACACGTGGACATGTCCATTTTTCTCCGGCATCACGGGTGTCACACGGCCCGCAAACGGAACACACGGAGAGAAAAACGCACCTTTGACACGTCCATGAAAATCGTGCGTGGTTTTTCACGTACGTGTGAATGGGGCCTAACAGACAGGAAAGCAGGAGCGGAGAGACAAAGATCCGCCCCCACATCATGGAATCTCACTCTGTATATTTGCTGCTTGAGATAGATGGATGACACGTGATAACAGGCAGAGATCTGCAAGTGAGACAGATGAAGGATACAGAGTAGCTGAAATTTTAAAGTCATTTTTTAGGGGTAAGGCAAAACTTGTTATAGCTCTCCTATTTACCATTATCAAATGACATTAAATTGTCTGAAATGATATGGAACATTTAATATTTCTAGTTTTATATGGTATGCATACTTCAAAGAAAATACGTTTGATCACATTTTAGAAACCTATGGCACTGAAATATAATATTTAGGGATTTTTTTGCAGTGATCAACAATACTTGTAATAGTAAGTACTTACCAAATCATTCCTTGGTTAAAAATCAGTCCCAACACATTACCACTGATATCAAATTCACAGTATGAAGGCTGCAAATATAAATAGAAATAATTATAAATTAATTACAAGAAAAGCACTTTATAGAGTTGAAATTAGCTTCTAAAAAGACAGAACAATATGACTTTATAGATAAATGATTGAACATTATTGAGAGCTAATAGCACTACTAAAATAAAAGAGAGTCAACCAAGGAGGTTCCAAAGTAAAGCACTGGAGTTAGATAATTGCTTTATTAAAAAGGATATTTAGCATAAATCCGATATTAATTAGGCATATGACTTTCCCGACAATTGAAAGTGCAAAATATTAGATTAATTTATTGAGATTCCTATGTATCTGATAAACTAAAATACTGAGAATGTGCCACTGATTATGTCGCGGGCGGAGGAGGTGACGCTGCGCTCTCCCACTGCTCGGGTCCGGCTGCTGCTGCTGCTCGGTGGTGGCTCGAGCGGTGGGCCGGATCCCGGGGACTCGAGCGGCGTTCCTCGCCCGTGAGTGAAAAAGGGGGTTTGATTGTGGGGATTTTAGATATTGTCCGTGACGCCACCCACAGTTGTGGTGATATTGGTGACACCACCGCTGCTCTGGACGGGGATCCCGGGAGCAATGACAGGGAGCAGCTTTCATGTTAGTTCTCCCCTCCGTGGGTAGGGGGTTGGTTGTCCCGGGGCCCGGTGATGGGGTAGGTAGGGATGGATGGCAGGCGGGATACGGGGCCTGGTGAGGTGTAGGGTCGCGGGGGCAGCGCTGTGCCGCACGGCACGGTGGTACTCACTCAGCCAATGATGAGGACACAGTTCTCGGTAAAACACACAGCTGGATGGACGGGTCCCACAGATGGCTGCGGTGGTTTCTCCCGGCAGGTTGATGGTGACTGCCTTTCCCTGCAACTATGTACTTGAAACGGTTGCAATGGATTCCCATCGGTAACCTGCTCCCCGGCTTGGATATGGGCCGGAGGAGCCCCTTTTGCCCGCAGGCTCTGGCCCTGGGAAACGGTAGCCTTGGCGGTGGCTGTGTCTCCCTCTCCTGGTTGGACTGTTGCCTTCTGTCGGGACTTGGCTGCTGGGAAACCCAGGAGGTTCCCTTCGCAAACGAATTTGGCAAATTCACGGCGACTCCTAGCCTTGCCGGGGTCCGTAAGCCCCTGCCAGATGGTGCTGACTTCTCTTTGTGTACCGGTCCGGTACCGCCAGGCCACCGCCCGTCCACGGTCCTTACGGTAAACTCTGATAGGCCACTCCTGCAGACGGTCACCACCGTCTGCCAACCTTGCTGCTCTGTCCGGGCCACACACCCGGACCAACTTCAATCTGCTCACTTGCCACTTCCCTCCTCTCACTTTCTCCTCCAAACTCTAACTGACTGTTTTCCCTCCTCCAGGACTGTGAACTCCTCCGTGGGTGGAGACCAACCGCCTGGCTCCACCCCCTGGTGTGGACATCAGCCCCTGGAGGAAGGCAACAAGGGTTTTGTGTCTGACCTTGATATGCCTACCGAGAGTGTGGGGTGTGCTGGTGTTGTTCTCTGTGGCCCCTGGCTTGTCCAGGGCACCACATTGCCCTTAGTAAAATGCAGACCGTCCGCGGGCTGCCCGTCCATCACCGGTTTTATTTTCACAACTGAAAAATAGAAAAAACGGTAACACATTACAATTATAATAACATCTTCCCACATCGGGAGATACTCTTACTTTAACGTTTCAAACGGTAATGGCTTCCGCTCTCTCCCACCCAAGCAGCCTGGCCCTGATGCTGCCCCTAAGCAAACAGGCAGCACCCCTTGACCCCAGTCCTGCACAAGTTGCCCGAGCGGGTTCTGTCCTTTTCAGGGGACCCGCGTCCATGGGGCCCCTGATCCCCTCCAGAGGATCGCCACCGGTTTCGGTGGTGGCTGGGCCCCAGCCTGCTCCACTGTGGGCCCTTCCTCCAATCTGCTTCTCCGGAGGCGGTCACGGTAAAAGCCAACAAAACATTATTTTATTTACACGCCACAAGTTTGTGGTTGCCCTGCTAGTTCTCGGGCCTGTTCATAAGGAGTTCCTTATGCAAAATTGTAAAGGGGGGGGTCCCAACGGGGACCAGTTGCCGGCAACGTCCGGTGCAAATCAAGCTGATAATCAGGTAACTCTTCTTCTGTTAATTGGTTTATCATTCTCACAAAAACTTTTAAACAGCACTCTGGTGGTCCCAATGGGGGACAACTGCAACGGGACTCCGCTGCCATCACTCCGATTCTTCAGCTGAGGCGGACCCATCTTCCGCCACCAGCATATCAAATATGAATTTGAAATAACATAGAAGGAAAAGTGCACAGCACTGGTTACCCTTTCAAGAGGTAGTGAGATGATCCCGTTTCACCACTAAGCAGTGTGGTTGTTGCATTGTGACATCGGGCACAATCCTGAAAAAATTCCTGATATGATGGAAGCTGCTGTCTCAACCGTGGTGCTATTGCCCAGACGAAGCCATCAATTCATAGAAAATAAAAGAGCGGGCAGCACTCTGCAGGTAGCTTCAGACAGCTTTATTTTTCGATGCTGACAGGTTTAACAGACATGAGGGAGTGGAGGGAGGGGAGCACGAGGACGACGGTACCGTTTCGCACCTCTAGGGGCGCTTTCACAGGTCCATCCATGGACCCGTGAAAGCGCCCCTAGAGGTGCGAAACGGTACCGTCATCCTCGTGCTCCCCTCCCTCCACTCCCTCATGTCTGTTACACCTGTCAGCATCGAAAAATAAAGCTGTCTGAAGCTACCTACAGAGTGCTGCCCGCTCTTTTATTTTCTATAAATTGATAGCATATCAAACATGCACTGACATGCCTGCTGTGACAGGGGTGCCCGGTATCCGTTCCCACCAGTGCGCGGGGTGTAGAAAACCACTGGGTCTCCTTCATAGCGGGGACACTCACTTGCCCCCTCAAACTCTGAGATGGGCTCAACGCCGGGTGCCGCATTCTCCGGGTCTCCGGCCCTTGGCATATCAGGCTCCACTGTTGTAGCACGGTGCAGCAGATCAGGTCAACCAACACTGGGACGCCCCGTAGGTAATAGCAGGGGTGATACAAGAGCCAAGACTGGACCGGGCCCCCCAGCCGCAGTGGTCGGTCCTTGTGGGACATGGAGGTGTGGGTCACCCGTCGGCTCCATCACGCCGGCTCCCATCGTATACATCGGGACAGTCGCCACCAGCGCTTCCACCTCACTGGTCCACTGCTCCATCATCTGGGAGATCTGATTCTGTTGACGTTGGTTGAACTCAACTACTCTGGCCCTCATCCATGCCACAGTCCCAGGCTCGGGCACGGAACCCGGTGCTATCACTGCCGGGGCCTCCAACACATTTTTGTTAAGGGGCCTCGGCTCCGGTGGCCTCTGGGGAAGCAGTTCAGGGCTGCCCCGGGCATCTGTAGCCGGTCGGTCCGCTTGGGCGAACGGGCAGGGTACCGCTACCGGTTGGACAGGTAGCGGGCCTAGTGGCGGGGCGGCAGCGGCTAACGCCAGTAGTGGGGGAGGCAGCAGGGTGAACGGATGTAGGCCGGGTCCCTCAGCCGCAGTGGCCGATCCCTCGGGAATACAGGGACGTGGGTCTCTTACCCGTTCCTCCAGATCTTCCTCCACCTCGCATCTCCGCATAGCAGCCACCACGTCTGCCACGTCGGCCTCCCACTCCTCCAGGAGGAGCTGCATGCTGGCCTGCAGACGATGATTCAGCGGGGCGGTCCGGTCCTCCACCCACGCTGCGCAGGGGTTTCGCCGCTGTTAGTTGGAGCGGACATCTTATCAATAGTGCTCTCCAGGAACTAACAACAAGATGGCCACAGGGTCCTGGCGTCCCTGCCTTTATAGCCACGCTCACATGCGACCAGCCGCCATTTCATCCCCTTTAGCCTCTTTCCGGCTCCTCCTCTACAGGGGCGGGGTTTTGGCTTTCGCGCCTACACTACTCGAGGAGACGCTCGAGCGGGAATTCTTCACGCCCAAGATGGCGGCTTCTCAAAATTTTCGGCCGGACACCTCCGGCGGTCACACAAGGCACACTTCCACCAGTTGGTAGAACGGTAGGATCCTGTTCGTGACGCCAAGTTGTCACGGGCGGAGGAGGTGACGCTGCGCTCTCCCACTGCTCGGGTCCGGCTGCTTCTGCTGCTCGGTGGTGGCTCGAACGGTGGGCCGGATCCCGGGGACTCGAGCGGCGTTCCTCGCCCGTGAGTGAAAAGGGGGGTTTGATTGTGGGGATTTTAGATATTGTCCGTGACGCCACCCACGGTTGTGGTGATATTGGTGACACCACCGCTGCTCTGGACGGGGATCCCGGGAGCGATGACAGGGAGCAGCTTTGATGTTAGTTCTCCCCTCCGTGGGTAGGGGGTTGGTTGTCCCGGGGCCTGGTGATGGGGTAGGTAGGGATGGATGGCAGGCGGGTTACGGGTCCTGGTGAGGTGCAGGGTCGCGGGGGCAGCGCTGTGCCGCACGGCACGGTGGTACTCACTCAGCCAATGATGAGGACACAGTTCTCGGTAAAACACACGGCTTGATGGACGGGTCCCACAGATGGCTGCAGTTGTTTCTCCCGGCAGGTTGATGGTGACTGCCTTTCCCTGCACCTATGTACTTGAAACGGTTCCAATGGGTTCCCACCGGTAACCCATTCCCCGGCTTGGATATGGGCCGGAGGAGCCCCTTTTGCCCGCAGGCTCTGGCTCTGGGAAACGGTAGCCTTGGCGGTGGCTCTGTCTCCCTCTCCTGGTTGGACTGTTGCCTTCTGTCGGGACTTGGCTGCTGGGAAACCCAGGAGGTTCCCTTCGCTAACCAATTTGGCAAATTCACGGCGACTCCTAGCCTTGCCGGGGTCCGTAAGCCCCTGCCAGATGGTGCTGACTTCTCTTTGTGTACCGGTCCGGTACCGCCGGGCCACCGCCCGTTCGCGGTCCTTACGGTAAACTCTTACCGTAACTCTTGCCACTTCCCTCCTCTCACTTTCTCCTCCAAACTCTAACTGACTGTTTTCCCTCCTCCAGGACTGTGAACTCCTCCGTGGGTGGAAACCAACCGCCTGGCTCCACCCCCTGGTGTGGACATCAGCCCCTGGAGGAAGGCAACAAGGGTTTTGTGTCTGACGTTGATGTGCCTACCGGGAGTGTGGGGTGTGTTGGTGTTGTTCTCTGTGGCCCCTGGCTTGTCCAGGGCGCCACAATTACATGGATAGTAATTGTGAAACTCCACCCAATTGTCACGCCAGGGTTCTGCTAGATATAAGGGAACTCCAAGCAACTGTCACGACTCCAAAGCGTTTTCCAGAGACTAGCTACTACCAAAGTGGTTAGTATGAGAATGAAGATTCTATCACTGGTATCAGGTGGTAAGACACATGACTTTTCATAAAAAAGGAGAGGGGTCACAAAAAAGCTGCACCTAAGATTAAGGCTACAAATGACAGCAAGACAGGAAATAGTCCTTAAAGTCTACAACACTAAAACCAAGTAGATTTCACTACAATACAAGGAGTGGATCTGCAAACAATAAGGCATTGTGACTTTCTGATATTAGAGGTCCCCCCAGAGCGGGACACACTCATAATGTGGCGCCCCTGACCTGGTCAGGCACCACTGAGTACTGCACCCATGCTGGGAACAGTACAACACAGGTAATCCGGAAGGCTGACAGGGGTGTGGAACACAGGCGCATAGTGATCAGCTCTCACACATGTACCCATGAGAGGACCCCTGGGGATCCCAGGAGGGGGAAAAGCCTTGACCTTCACTGGAATAGTGGAGGGGGCCAAAAGCCTCCATCTCCTCTCAAGGGGTGTGGTAAGAGAGTCTGGTTGCTAGGTGGCGTAGGCAAGAACAGGAGAGGAGGAGCAGTGAGTCAGTTAGAGCAGAGAACTCCAGAGGGCTCAGTGAGGAGCAGACCTGTGGGGCTGTTGCTGTCTAACAGCGCCCGCGCAGTGGCTACTGACGGGGGAGAACGGTCAACTAGGAGTGCTACCTGAAAGCCAGCTTCAGCTAGAGAGAAAGCACGGAGTGGGAAGTAAGGAGACTGCTAGAGAGCACCAGGCCCAACCGGGCGGCAGATCCCGAAGCGAAGATAGATCCAGCTTTCTTCTGCTAAACCTGCCGGTGTGGGGCTCTCAAAGCCCACACCACAACACCACAAAAGCCGCAGCCACGTAACCGCAGTGAGGGCCCATAGGTCACAGGAGGCAAGCAGCTGGAGTGGCCTGGTCCGGGGAACAAGCAAACGGCAAACAAAAGGGGGAGAGAGGCTGCAGCATCTTCCCTGGGTGACCCCCATAGGGACTCAAAGTCGGGGTCACCCCAAACCACCAAGGGCTAAGGAAGGCGAGTCAGTAGTCACCCTCATAAAGTCAGCCTGAAGGATACCTGGTTCCCATCTGGTTCATCCCAGCTACGCCCGGGCTACTCACCCTGCCATCAAATGTGAGTAAAGCCCTTGAAAGACAGTTCTGCCTGTGTGAGTCATTCTGCGACTTGTGGTACTACAAACCTACACCGGGCCCTGGGGCTTGCCTCACTCTCAGGAGGCTATTCCAACTAACTGCACACACCATCAGCCCCAGGCGACCCTCAACCTGCAGTGGCGGTCCCTACTGGCCGCAATACTGAGAGTGGCGTCACGATCAAAACCGAAGATTCCCTACCTGTGACCAGATCCAGCTACGTGGAGTCCCTGAAGGTAATGCACCGACACTACACCCGTGGGGCTTCACATCTGGCGCTGTGAACAGGATAAGGACTAGACCTGTTCAGACAGGTGACCATGTGCCTGGGCGGTCCGCTTGAAAAATTGGAAGCGCCGCCATATTGCCACCATGAAAAGCGCGCTGAAAAACAACAGCAGCCCGCGCTGGAAGAAGTTACCGCCCACGAAGAGGTGCGGCTACCCAGAGATCCCCTGCAGAGTTCTGACCTTGCCAGCTATGAGAGCGGAAGCGTCCAGAGACGTCGGGACAGAAAGGGAGCCACAAGCCTGCTGCTGGGAGAGGAGCTGCTGAAAGAGGCAGAGCAGAAACTGAACAGCTTGCTATCTGAGGCAACGGCGAGTCCACAGCTGGAGAGTCGTGCAGAAGAGGGCGCAGAAGAAATGGCGTCTGACCGCAGAAATCCAGAACCGGGCTCCGCTGCCTGGTGGTATCGGGAGCTGGCCCAGTTCTGCGACCGACTTTTGAACCGGGTTGTGGAGCAGATCCGGGAAGAACGAATGGAAATGCTGGAGATGACCGCGGCGGTTCGGGCCTATGAAAGGAGAGCCGCGCGCCGAGTGCCAGACAGGACGGCGATGACGCAGACCCCGATGCTGCCACCGGTGGGTGAGTCGAGTGATGCCCCGGCCAGCGCCAGTGCCCCGACCCCTGCTGCCACGCCCGCGGTCCCTGAAGAGGCGCCCGGCACGGCGACGCTGAGCCAGGCCGCAGCCACGCCAGGTGCGGCCCGCCAAGCCCAGGCCGCCGCAGCGATGCCCTGCTCGGCCCGCCAAGCCCCGGCCGCCGCAGCGATGCCCTGCTCGGCCCGCCAAGCCCCGGCCGCCGCAGCGATGCCCTGCTCGGCCCGCCAAGACCCGGCCGCCGCAGCGATGCCCTGCTCGGCCCGCCAAGACCCGGCCGCCGCAGCGATGCCCTGCTCGGCCCACCAGGACCCGGTCCCTGCAGCGACGCCCAGTCCAGCCTGCACAGATCCCATCGCAGCTGCGACGCCGATCCAGGCCGCCGCCATACAGGGCGCGGCCCGCCAAGACCAGGCCGCCGCCATACAGGGCGCGGCCCGCCAAGACCAGGCCGCCGCCATGCCGGGCGCGGCCCGCCAAGACCAGGCCGCCGCCATACAGGGCGCGGCCCGCCAAGACCAGGCCGCCGCCATCCAGGGCGCGGCCCGCCAAGACCAGGCCGCCGCCATGCCAGGCGCGGCCCGCCAAGACAAGGCTGACGTACCATTTACCCCGGCCCGCAAGGCCAGAGCAGACAAGGCTCCCCAGGTTCAGGAAGTCCCTGCTAGGCAATCCCTGGTAGGTGAGGACTCCGCATACTGGCAGCTAAAAGCCGACCTGGAAGCTAAGTTCCCACGGGAGATGGTGGAGCGGTACATGCTCCCTCCGCACACCCCAAAGAGTATCCCGACAGCTCCCGCAGCAACCACGGCAAAGAGTTCCCCACCTGGGCCGGCAGAAAGAAGTCCATCCCCAGCACTGCTACCCAAGGAGTGCCAGGAAGAACTAAGGGGGGGAGGAGGCCAGGAAGCTGAGGAGCTGACTCCAGAGCCATACCCAGAGCCGGAGATGTTACCCTATTCCCGTTGGGATGAGGAGGACTTGACACCATCTGCAGAAGAAGATCTGCCCAAAAGCCTTACCTGGGAGTTTGTGAGCTGCACCCTACAGAATCCAGCCCGTAAGACACACCGCAACAGAACGCAACTATCCCCTGCACCGTCATCCCCAGAGCAGAGAGAAGTCACGGCCAGAGACCTACAAGAAAAACGGTTCCTGAGAAGAGCCAAAGCACAGGTCAGAGGACCCCTTTGCAGAGGAGTAGTGGAGGATTTCAACTTGAAAAGCGGATACGGCTTTATTGTAGCCCCTGGTATCAAAGAAGGGATATTTGTCAACAGAAGAGATGTGAGCGCTCATCTGCCTAGAGGACACCCTGGCAGAAACCTAAAGATGGGGGATTCAGTACAATTCACTATGCATGAAGGCGAAAGAGGACTGTATGCGCTTGATGTAGCACTATGTACCAGCAAACCTTACAGCCACCCCATGCTACAGGAAAGAGAAACAGATACAGGAAAGGAAACAGATGAAGATCAAGAAAGAAAAGACAAGGAACCTACAGATGAAACTACCTCAGACGACGACAAAGACCAAGAAAGCAACAGGTGCCGCAGCCCTACAGGCCCAAAGCCCTGGTGAAATGGAAGAGTAAAGTAAAGAAAGAAGTTATCAGTTAAAGTTTTGAAAAAGTTTGTTTTGCAACGTTCTCAAGTTCAAGTAATGTGCCCACAAAAACTATTGTGAGAAAACCATAAACCTTAAGGCTATGAACTGGCTATAGCCACAAACTCTCGCAGTGTAAATAGTTACACCAAAAGGGCACCACCACCACCAGAGTCAGCCTGTTTAGGGGCTTGGCTCGTCTGCAACCAGGAGGAGCCCGTCCGTATATAGGGCCTTGGCTCGCCTGCAACCAGAGAGCATGCCTGTTTATGGGGCCTGGCTCTCCACCACAAAGAGGGTACCTGGTCAGCACCAACTGTGGAGGCCGCCTCTACATCCTGCCAGAAGAGGCTGAAGGCGCGGATCCACCAGGCCAGGTATACCCTGAAACCACCAGCCCATGTAAGCCGCCTCTACATCCTGCCAGAAGTGGCTGAAGCCGCGGCCAACGTGAAAGGGTTTTGGGTGGGTTGACGGACTTGTGGGTGGAGGGTGGTGATGTATGGTACCTGGTGCTTTTAAAAATGTTTTACATGTTTTAATGTTTTATGCATTTTAAAATGTTGTCTTGCAGCCCGAGGACGTGCTGGTGATAACTAAGGGGGAATGTGGCGCCCCTGACCTGGTCAGGCACCACTGAGTACTGCACCCATGCTGGGAACAGTACAACACAGGTAATCCGGAAGGCTGACAGGGGTGTGGAACACAGGCGCATAGTGATCAGCTCTCACACATGTACCCATGAGAGGACCCCTGGGGATCCCAGGAGGGGGAAAAGCCTTGACCTTCACTGGAATAGTGGAGGGGGCCAAAAGCCTCCATCTCCTCTCAAGGGGTGTGGTAAGAGAGTCTGGTTGCTAGGTGGCGTAGGCAAGAACAGGAGAGGAGGAGCAGTGAGTCAGTTAGAGCAGAGAACTCCAGAGGGCTCAGTGAGGAGCAGACCTGTGGGGCTGTTGCTGTCTAACAGCGCCCGCGCAGTGGCTACTGACGGGGGAGAACGGTCAACTAGGAGTGCTACCTGAAAGCCAGCTTCAGCTAGAGAGAAAGCACGGAGTGGGAAGTAAGGAGACTGCTAGAGAGCACCAGGCCCAACCGGGCGGCAGATCCCGAAGCGAAGATAGATCCAGCTTTCTTCTGCTAAACCTGCCGGTGTGGGGCTCTCAAAGCCCACACCACAACACCACAAAAGCCGCAGCCACGTAACCGCAGTGAGGGCCCATAGGTCACAGGAGGCAAGCAGCTGGAGTGGCCTGGTCCGGGGAACAAGCAAACGGCAAACAAAAGGGGGAGAGAGGCTGCAGCATCTTCCCTGGGTGACCCCCATAGGGACTCAAAGTCGGGGTCACCCCAAACCACCAAGGGCTAAGGAAGGCGAGTCAGTAGTCACCCTCATAAAGTCAGCCTGAAGGATACCTGGTTCCCATCTGGTTCATCCCAGCTACGCCCGGGCTACTCACCCTGCCATCAAATGTGAGTAAAGCCCTTGAAAGACAGTTCTGCCTGTGTGAGTCATTCTGCGACTTGTGGTACTACAAACCTACACCGGGCCCTGGGGCTTGCCTCACTCTCAGGAGGCTATTCCAACTAACTGCACACACCATCAGCCCCAGGCGACCCTCAACCTGCAGTGGCGGTCCCTACTGGCCGCAATACTGAGAGTGGCGTCACGATCAAAACCGAAGATTCCCTACCTGTGACCAGATCCAGCTACGTGGAGTCCCTGAAGGTAATGCACCAACACTACACCCGTGGGGCTTCACAATAACACTATATTACAAATAGACCTATCTAAGCTCAACAGACTCTTGATATTCCCTTCAGGCTTTGTACAAAAGTATTTTATAGTCAAAAAAGCTTCTCTAGAATTTTCCCCATTTCCCTTAGAATTGAATTGTAACTTCAAAGAAAAAGTAATTCATTAGAAATGAGCGAACTTGAGGTTCAGTGTTCAGTGTTTGTACCAAACACAGACTTTACAAAAAAAAAGTTCAGGTTTGGAGTTCGGGTGCTTTTTGTATGCAAGCCATTCACACGACCATAGTTGTGCTCAGGTACGCTCGGTGCTCAGCCCGGTACAAGCTGCTTTCAGTGTTTGAACAGCTCACACTGGGGGTGACAACAGCATGATCAGATCACGGGTGCACCTAAACAAAATAAAATTGAAAAACCCCACATGTAGGTGAAGACACAAACTGCCCAATTTGTGACTTCCATTGGGGTTCAGATCAAGTCCAGGACCTAAACTGAACTTTATCTAATATCTGGCTGAACCCTCCTAACCAAACTTCCATGGATTCGTTCATCTCTGAAGGGCCATTTTCACGCTGTGACATTGCTAACAATATATCGTTGGGGTCACGGTGTTTGTGACGCACATCCGGCGTCGGTAGCGACATCGCAGCGTGTAAAACCTATGAGCAACCTTAAACTATCGCAAAAGAGGCAAAAATCGTTGGTCTGTGATACGTCGTTCATTTACCAAAAATCGTTGTCTGGTCAGTAGCAAGGTTGTTTGTCGTTCCTGCGGCAGCACAAATCACTATATGTGACACCGCAGGAAAGAGGAACAACCTCGTACCTGCGGCCACCCGCAATGAGGAAGGAAGGAAGGAGGTGGGCAGGATGTTCGTTCCGCTCATCTGCGCCCCTCCGCTTCTATTGGACGGCTGCCAGAACGAAAGGAAAGGAAAGGAGGCGGTTCGCCGGCCACAGCGACGTCGCAGGGAAGGTAAGTCTGTTGTGCGCCACGGGCAGTGATTTGCCCGTGGCGCACAACAGACGGGGGTGGGTATGCTCGCTAGCAATCTCGCTAGCGAGATCGCAGCGTGTAAAGCACTCTTTAGTCAGATGACCCAATACCAATACGTGAGATCAAATGAGAGATCACATGTTACATTAAGAGCAGGACAGTGGTGGTTGGGTGCTCTATAAAAGAAACCACCAAAGTATTGCATACCTATTAATTACAGTTTCCCTTCATATAATTGGTAAAAATTGCTAAATTGATATCAATATCTTTAAAAAAAAAATTAGCAATAAAGATAGCTGAAGATGGAAACTCTATATCATGAGATTGAAGTTACAGGTAAAATAAATAGTTACATACCCATCCATACTCCAGATCCCAGCACCAACAATAATTGAAAAAACGTACAAAAACTGCTTGCAGGAAATCACCAGTCATTATAGTGACATATGTTGTCATAATATCATTTACAGTAAGTCGTACAAATTCCTTGAATAAAAAAAATTGTTAAGATTCTAATGACATTTGTACCCAATAAAATTAATATACATAAAATAGAAAGAATATACCAGGCAACCTAAAGTTCAATTTGCAATTTGACTATGACCATAATATGGAGAATGGAATGGACTGTTTTTTTAAGATGCGGGGCAGAAGGCTCAGTTATTCTGTTTGAATATGTTTAACTTTTGCCCAAATGGCAGAAGATTTTTTTTTGCACTGTGATGCCCCTTTTTGCTGTATTGCCGACCTAATTCCATATACCAAATTACCGGAGTAGAAGTCCTTACTGTGATAACCATATGGCAAGATTTTGATCCCAACGGCTAACCTGGGTTGCCAACCATCCAGAAATTCAAGGACTGTCTGTAAAAATAGGGCCTTTTTTTGACCTGTCCATAAAAGAAAACTAAGGCGTCTGTGATTATTTTAAAGCTAAACGATCTTATACAGATTATTGTGACTGTAATTATCAAGCTAACTTACCCAGGAGGACAATGACCCAAAACATACAACAAATCGCATTAAGAAGTATCTTCAGAGTAAAGAGGAACAAATAATCCTGAAAGTGATGACATGGTCCTCAAAGAGCCCTGATCTCAACATCATTGAGTCTGAATGGGATTACATGAAAAGCCAGATTTGCAGAAGGCTACAATGCCTTGCAAAAGTATTCATACCCAGTGACATTTTCTACATTATTTTTACACTACACCCACAAACACTGACGAGCAAAAGAGTAACAATCTTTTGAACCTTTGAATTTCAGGCTCCAAATTTCACCATCCACTAAAGCTTCAAACGTGAGACTACCTTAATTTTATAGACAATTACCTTGGCTATCTCATACATAAATTTGACTTGCAACTATTTAGCAAATGATTAGTTATACACATTCTTGTCATGTCACTACACTGTGTTGTTTTTCTCCTGGTAGAGGAAAAATCTGTTTTTTCCTGTATATTACAAGTTACAACCTGTTCTCACATTCCCTAGTAACTCAGTGTGTTATTATGTTGATTCCCAAATGAAAAATCACTGGTTTGAATGGAGGAACAGCCTTGACGAAGATTTCCTAAGAAAAAGAGAAACAGCATCGTGTAGCTCATCAATAGTGGTCTATCTGCCAAGAAAATTGGTAAACTGCATAATCTGAGTGCCATAACAGTTTTAAGAATATGAAATGAAATCCGTCTTTCCATTCAAAAGCCAAGAGATGGACGTCCCAACAAAATATCAAAGTCAGCATGTCAGCTCATCACAAGGTCTATGAGTTCTGGTGCAACAATCATGGCAGTGGAGGTGGCTGGTATGCTTCGTAATAGTGAGATCAGAGATGTCCATGCATGCACCGTGCGATACAGGTTACACAAGCATGGAGTGGGAGCCGATAAAAGGTGAGGAAGTATGAAAAGTGGTCAGCAGAAGATTGGAAATGGTGATTTGGAGCAATGAGACGAAAGTCAACAGTCTAGGCTCTAATGAGTGCAAATGGGTCTGAAACAAACATGGGTAAAAAGAGGCTAATGGATTTGGAAATTCAAGGCTTTGACAAATTTGGTGGAGGAAACCTGATGATATGGGGTTGTTTCTGAATGCTGAGCTATATGTGAGTAT
Organism: Anomaloglossus baeobatrachus; assembly: GCF_048569485.1. NCBI lineage: Eukaryota > Metazoa > Chordata > Amphibia > Anura > Aromobatidae > Anomaloglossus > Anomaloglossus baeobatrachus. The sequence continues at coordinate 589,306,608 of NC_134353.1, read as the reverse complement.
CCTATAAGATGAGTTACTTCGTACAATCGAGTACCATGAGTATGAAAAGGACAACATAGTGTTCCAGCAGGACAATGACCCGAAGCATATGTTGTGATTGGTGAAAAAATGGTTCAAAGACAAAAAAGTTGAGGTGCTGGATTGGACCCAACAGTCCCAAGACCTCAACCGAATCGAAGATTTCTGGGATTTGAAGATAAAGCTGTATACATACCTAAGTGAGCCAACCAGTATGCACCAACATTGGGAATGTGTAGAAGAGACCTGGGATCAGATTTCGGTCAAGACATGCTTGAATCTGATCAAGAGCATGCCCAGAAGGATAAAAGCAGTGTGGAAAACCAAAGATGGATTTAAAAAATACTAACCAAATAATCAAAAATAGAATTTAGATTTTTAGGAGCAAAACAGTAACAATGCAGTGACATGACAAGAATCGCATAATTAATTATATGCTAAGTAAAATCTATATATGAAGTAGCCAAGATGATTGTCTATAAAATGAAGGTCCACAGGACAGCTATTAGGGTTCGCTCACATCCGTGTATATAAAATTGCTCAGATTTTCAGCCAGAAAATGGTGAGTGTCATGCGTATGTCATTCCGTGTGTCATGCGAGTGCTATGCGAGTGTGCAATTTTGGTTTCCTAGCCAAGCATCCATATGCAATTTGTTCTTAACACAGTCTTTTCCACACTATTAGGCTATGTGCGCACTTTGCATTAAATTCCGCAGCGTGTAAGTCACTGCCTGTGCATCTCAGAACGCAGCCAAAAAACAAAAAAACTGCGTTCTGAGACGCATTCAGCAGAACGCAACGTGTGAGCACATTCCTGGAGAATTTATGCGTTCTGGATGCTTTCTCTGCCATAGACAGAGTGGGAAAAGCATCCAGAACGCACATTTTTGATAGTGCAGTCCTACTCGGCTCTGCAGCATCCCCATAGACTTGCAGCAGAGCTGAGTGGGACCGCACTGTCAAAAAGACCATGGCTGGCTGCGAGACAGTGCCAGGCGATCAGAATGAACTCGGATGAACTTCACCCGACTTCATTGTGATCGTGTGGCTCTGTGCGTGTGCCGCGGCTTGATTTGTGGTCAAAGGTGAAGGACTCACCTGTGATCGCAAATCCCCTGAGTGACTGCAGTGAGCCGTGCGATCAGCTGTGCCATCACTCAGGTTACTCGCGGCCACAGCTGCAGTCCTCCACCTTAGAGCGGTGGCCGCGAGTAACTTCAGTGACAACACAGCTGATCGTGCAACTTACTTCAGTTTCTGCATGGAGCTCACAGGAGCAGTGGTGTTCTACTGCCGCTCCTGTCAGCTTCCGATGTAGCAGAGCTGGAAGCGTCGTGGGACCTTGCGTGGATTACTTCAGACCTGGAGTGGTTTTTGAGGGATTAATAAAGTGGTGAAAGAGGGTGTTTTTTTGTCTTTCATTTCAAATAAAGGATTTTTTGGATGTGTGTGTTTATTTTCTTTAACTTACAGGTTAATCATGGACGGTATCTCGGGGAGATGCCTGCCATGATTAACCTATGACTTAGTGGCAGCTATGGGCTACTTCCATTAACTCCTTATTACCCCATTTGCCACTGCATCAGGGCAATTCGGATTGAGCCTGGTAAAGTCCCAGGACTGTCGCATCTAATGGATGCGGCAATTCCGGACGGCTGCTGGCTGATATGGTTAGGCTGGGGGGCTCCCTATAACGTGGAGCTCCCCATCCTGAGAATGCCAGCCTTCAGCTGTGTGGCTTTACTCTGGCTGGTATCTAAATTGGGGGGGACCGCACGTCGATTTTTTTTAATTACTTATTTATTTTTTTTACTGCTCGATATAGACACGCCCACCGGCGGCTGTGATTGGTTGCAATGAGACAGCTGTCACTCAGCCTGTCTGACTGCAACCAATCATAGGTGCCGGTGGGCGGGGGAAGCAGGGAATACGTGATGGATTAATGAGCAGTCGGCATTTTCAAAAGAGAAGACGCCGCCACAGTGTGAACGCCGTGCAGCGCCGCGCCGGTGATTGTGGATCAGTGAGTATGTGAGAGGGGGTGGGAGGGAGACAGAGAGAGAGATGGACAGAGAGAGAGATAGAGACATAGAGAGAGAGAGACCGACCGACAGAGAGAGAGAGACCGACCAACAGAGAGAGAGAGAGACCGAAAGATCTGCCTTTGTTATGTTAAAAAAAACATGCGGATCATGACAATAATGTAGTGCAAACACACTGCTTCACATTTTGGCAGTGTTTTTCTACAACTCATTGATTTCAATGGGTGTAAAACACAGCCAAAATGGCAAAAACAATTGACATGTTGCTTCTTCAAATGCAGTGATTTTGACAAATTTTACGCACCTAAAATGCTGCCTTTTTAAAAGCATTGTGCACACAAGAAAGCCCTAATTTCCATAGACTATGCCTGGAAATCACAACGTATGCAATTTGGCATGAAAACGCTGCAGCTCCAAACATTGTGGAAATGCAGGAAAAAAAGCAAAGTGCGTACATAGCCTAATACTCTATGTACATTTAAGCTAATTCTCATAAATAATAAAGCAATCATATATAAATATTTAGATATATACTGTAGCTGGAATAGATAGATATCCTACAGATATATAATTTTCTAACCCTCCTACATATTATAAATTTGCACCCTTTAATGCTTTTCATGTGGCACTAAAGAGTGTTTAGGCTTGATTAACCTAATAAATAAATCATTTTAAAAAAATAACACCTATGTGGTATCCCCTCTATTTGTGATCACCAGCAAAGAAAAAGCAGACAGCTGAAAGCTGATATTATCTCCATTACTAACATTTGATATCAGGTGACACTAGACAGCTGACATCAACCCTAACTATCATAACCTGACTGCCAACTCACCAATTCAACCAGGAAAATCTGAGGCAAAGCACCAGAATTGGCGCATCTTATGTGATGAGCCACATCAGGGGTCGCTGCAGACTGCTATTTTTAGGCTAGGAAGTGCCAAATAACCATGGATCTTCCCAGGCTGATAATATTAGACCATTGCTGTTTGCTTTACCTTTTTATTATCAAAAATAGGGGGTCTTTTTATTTATTTATATGTTTTATCAAACCTAAATACCCTTTAATGCCACATGAAATGCACTAAAGAGTGCACGTTTATAATATGTAGGGGGCTGTGACATTATATTTCTAGGATATCTATCTATTCTACCTATCTATTTAATATCTTCTTGTTATCTATCTAAAGGTTTATATATTTTTTTGCTTGAGAAATGTGCAAGAAAAAAAATTAGATGGCATACAGATGGTCAGTGTGACATCCTACATTTTCTCAAACCATTGACTTGCAAAGTGGAGTTTTGAGCATTATATGCAGCCATACACAGCATGGTGGCTATTCTTTCCTCAGACAGATAAGAGCTGGAGAAATACTCACAGATCAATTGAATAACATTGGTTCGAGTGCAATACATTTTTTTTTCTCACATTGCACTCACCGGATTTATGCAAATGTGAGCGAACCCTTATTTGTATACTCCACAAATCTGGCTTTTATGGAAGAGTGGCAAGAAGAATACCATTTTAGAAAGCAAACTATAAGAATTCCCTTTTGCAAAAAGCCAATTAGGGGACACAGCTAGCATGTGGAAGAAAGTCCTCTGGTCAGATGAAAGTAAAATAGAACTTTTAGACTAAGTGCAAAACACTATATGTGGCAGAAAATTAACACTGCACATCACCCTAAAAACACCACTCCCACAGTTAAACATGTTGGTGGCAGCATCATGCTGAAGGGATGCTTTTCTTCAGCAAGGACATGTAAGATGGTCAGAGTTGATGGGAAGATGAGTGGAGCTAAATATTGGGCAATCCCGGAGGAAAAACTGTTAGAAGCTGCAAAGATTTAAGACTGGGGCGTAGGTTTACCATCTAGTAGGACAATTATCCTAAATTTACTGCCAGAGCTACAATGGAATGGTTTGCATCAAACCATATTCATGTGTTTGAATGGAATTTCCAAGTTGGAAATCCCATTGAGGATCTGTGGCAAGACTTGAAAATTGCTGATCACAGATGCCTCCATCCAATTTCACTGAGGTAGATATAGTTTGTAAAGAAGAATGGGCAAAAAAATTCAGCCTCTAGATATACAACCCTGGTAGAGACATATCCCAAAAGACTTGCAGCAGTAATTGCAGCAAAACGTGGTCCTGACAAATTATTGATTCAAGGCGGCTGAATAAAAATGCATGTCACATTTTTTAAATCTATATTTTAAAATGTTTACAAAACAGTGTATCATTTCCTTTACACTTCACAAACACTTGCTACTTTGTGTTGCTATATTACATAAGATCCCAATAAAAATACATTTAAGTGTGTGGGTGTAAAGTGAAAAATTGTGGAAAAGTTCATGGCGTATGAACACTATTTAAAGGCACTATAAATCCACATAAAATCTGTGGTTAGTTCTCCAAGATGTTTAGAACAATCTCCCTGCCAAGTTCCTTTAATAGTATGTAAAAGTGTAGCTAGTAGAATTGATGTTTTGAATGTAAAGGGTGGTCACACCAAATATTGATTTGTTTTACATTTCCCTATAGTTCATTCACTCTGCATTTTGTTAATTTCTAAAAATAAACTATTAAAGGGAATCTGTCAGCAGGATTTTGCTATTTACTCTGAGGGCAGCATAAGTAAGCTTTGAGACCCTGATTCCAGGGATGTGCCACTCATTAGGCTGTGTGCTGTAGTTGAACTACAATCAGTGTTTAATCAGCAGGAGATTATCATTTCAGGAGAATGACTCTAGTCCAGGCCAGACCAGTTAATTTGTTTAGCCCTGCACCACCAATGGATTCTAGCAAAACTCAATAGCTAGCTGCTCGATATTATTGATCTGCATGCATCCTGTGAATTGATCCACATTTCTCTAGTTGTAGCATTTTTTTAACATCTGCCCAAAACATTTGCACAGTACTGTATATCTATACATGAAATCAATGAAGACTGAAAATCCTAAAAGTAATCACTAAGTGTATAAAGCAGGATGTGTAAACAGTCACCTATGAGAAAAAAATGTAAAGGCAAGTACATTAATGCAAAAGTAATGCCCAAACAAATGAACTAATCACAAACACCAGACCATTCCAGCCGCTTAACATCAGGTCTCACTCCCGACCGGCATTTGTCAAGGTATGTTTGATTTAATGGCTGTGCAGATTTTAATGATAAATTCCTATATGAACAATCAATTTGAGAGCAATGTTAAGCTGCTTTCACACTACGTTTTTTTTAACATGTGTCATGAACGTTTTTTTAACGCAAAAACGGATCCAGTGCAAATGCGTTTTCATTTCAATGCATTTGCAATGGACTCGCGTCAACATGCGTTCACATGCGTTTGCGTGTGTTATAGTGAGGATCCAGTGACTTGCAGTTTTTTAACTTTTTTCAAAAACGCTGCTTGTAGCATTTTTGAGCTGCGTCCAAATACTGCAAGTTGCTGGATCCTGACTAAACTGCATGCAAACGCATATGAACGCTGGCATGCTGATAGACAGGATCCTGCTTGCTCTACTGAGCATGCCCAGAAACCAGCCTGTCGTGATCAGTCTCTCTCCCCCTCCCTCTCTCCTCTCTCTCACCTGCTTGAGAGCGGTGGACGCTCGTAACCAAGGTAAATATTGGGTAACCAAGCAAAGTGCTTCTTAGTTACCCGATGTTTACCTTGGTTACGTGTGCAGGGAGCCGGCTCCTAGCAGCTGCGGACGCTCGTAACCAAGGTAAATATCGGGTATTAAAGCAAAGCACTTCACTTAGTTACCCGATATTTCCTTTGGTTACAGCTTACCGCAGCTGTCAGATGCCGGCTCCCAGTCTCACGTTCAGTTCCCCTCACTCCCGATCACATGACTCCAATGCCCGCCCAGAAACTTCAAGTGACAGGATCCTGCAAAATAACACATGCGTTTGCATGAGTTTTTCTCTGAAAAACAGGATCCGCTTTTGCAGAAAAAAAACGTTCATGACGCATGCTAAAAAAATGTAGTGTGAAAGCAGCCTAATTTTGCCATAAAACTGCAAACTGTAATACGTCGTCATTTTTGATGCGTGAATTCACCTAACTCCTCTGTTGGAGACCCTCTCTGATGTTCTGTATTTTTAGGAATGAGGATTAGTTACTTGCCACAATATTAAAAGCAAAATAAATACTACAAATTATATAGTATTGAACATGTCCAGAATTTTTTTAAGTAAATATATTTCTAAGGTTGCTATTGACATAAATTTCTTACCAGATGTTGGTACGCAACCTGTCCAATCCATACAGGCAAAGAAATCAAGCCATAGATGTTCATAAATTTAGTGATGTGTAATAATGAGAAACAACATTGTGAAAATGTGATGCGCATTGAAATGTATTTAATACCTTGCACAAAAGCCTTTGTTAATGATGACAGCTTCAAGATGGCTTTTATAAGAAGGAAGTAGTTGAATTCATTGCTCAGGTGTGATTTTGGTCTATTCTTCCACACAAACACTCTTCAAACCATGAAGATTCTGTGGTCTCTTTTTATGAATCCATAAAGTTTCTATTGGATTCAGGTCAGGTGATTGGCTGGGCCATTCTAGCAGCTTTCTCTGAAACCGAATGAGTTTCCTTGGCTGTGTGTGTTGGAATCATTATGTTGCTAAATTGTCCACCCTCATTTCATCTCCATTATCCTGGTAGGTAGCAGATTTTTATCAAGTATGTCTCGGTGCATTTGTCTATTCATCTCTACATCCATTATACTAAGGCTGGAAACACACTTATGCGTGTAAAATCGGTCCGAGTTGCATGATAAAAATTCGGACGATTTCAGTTCACTTTATGATCAGTGTTCAATGCAACTACACTGCGATCCTGGGATTTTTCTCATGATTGCAGTGCGTGTGCAATGCGTGTTTGATGCGTATGGGATCCGTTTTTACTATGTCATCTGCCATTCAGCTCTGCTACATGGCCGCTGACAGCAGACACAGACAGAGCCATGTAGCAGAGCTGAATGGCCACAAACATCAGACACTAACAGAGCCATGTAGCAGAGCTGAATGGCCACTGACAGCAGACACAGACAGAGCCGCACGATCAGAAAGAAGTCGGATGAACTTCACCCGTTTTCATTGTCATCCTGCGGCTCTGTCTGTATGGCATGGCCCCTGATTTTTTTTTCCAAAAATTGTGCCCCACACACACCCACCCATTCAGTGGCAGCACTTGTGCCCTAGTTGTACACTTCACAGCTAGATTTGCATCAAGCACATTCAAAAATACGCCATAATTAACCGTCCCCAGGATGACCCCGGGGTAGGTAGCAAAGTCTTTCCTGATCCCAGCTCTGTTCATCTTGGATCATTTTTAAAAACAATGTAAGCAAGGGTTACTCTAAGCGGAGTCTCAATTTTTCCAAAAATTGGGCCACACACACACCCACCCCTTCAGTGGCAGCACTTGTGCCCCAGTTGTACACTTCACAGCTAGATTTGCATCAAGCACATTCAAAAATACGCCATTGTTAACCGTCCCCAGGATGACCCCGGGGTAGGTAGCAAAGTCTTTCCTGATCCCAGCTCTGTTCATCTTGGATCATTTTTAAAAACAATGTAAGCATGGGTTACTCCAAGCGGAGTCTCCCTTTTTACCAAAAATTGGGCCCCACACACACCCACCCCTTCAGTGGCAGCAGTTGTGCCCCAGTTGTACACTTCACAGCTAGATTTGCATCAAGCACATTCAAAAATACGCCATTGTTAACCGTCCCCAGGATGACACCGGGGTAGGTAGCAAAGTCTTTTCTGAACCATGACTTGTTCATCTTGGCTCCTTTTAAAAAACACAGCAAGCAAGGGTTACTCCAATTGAAGTCTCCCTTTTTTTCCAAAAATTGTGCCCCACACACACCCACCCCTTCAGTGGCAGCACTTGTGCCCCAGTTGTACACTTCACAGCTAGATTTACATCAAGCAAATTCAAAAATATGCCATTCTTAACTGTCCCCAGGATAACACCGGGGTAGGTATCAAAGTCTTTCCTGATCCCAGCTCTGTTCATCTTGGATCATTTTTAAAAACAATGTAAGCAAGGGTTACTCCAAGCGGAGTCTCCCTTTTTTCCAAAAATTGGGCCACACACACACCCACCCCTTCAGTGGCAGCACTTGTGCCCCAGTTGTACACTTCACAGCTAGATTTGCATTGAGCACATTCAAAAATACGCCATAATTAACCGTCCCCAGGATGACCCCGGGGTAGGTAGCAAAGTCTTTCCTGATCCCAGCTCTGTTCATTTTGGATCATTTTTAAAAACAATGCAAGCAAGGGTTACTCCAAGCGGAGTCTCCCTTTTTTCCAAAAATTGGGCCACACACACCCACCCCTTCAGTGGCAGCACTTGTGCCCCGGTTGTACACTTCACACCTAGATTTGCATCAAGCACATTCAAAAATATGCCATTCTTAACCGTCCCCAGGATAACACTGGGGTAAGTAGCAAAGTCTTTCCTGATCCCAGCTCTGTTCATCTTGGATCATTTATAAAAACAATGTAAGCAAGGGTTACTCCAAGCGGAGTCTCCCTTTATTCCAAAAATTGGGCCACCCACACCCACCCCTTCAGTGGCAGCACTTGTGCCCCAGTTGTACACTTCACAGCTAGATTTGCATCAAGCACATTCAAAAATATGCCATTGTTAACCGTCCCCAGGATGACACCGGGGTAGGTAGCAAAGTCTTTGCTGAACCATGACTTGTTCATCTTGGCTCCTTTTAGAAAACACAGCAAGCAAGGGTTACTCCAATTGGAGTCTCCCTTTTTTTCAAAAAATTGTGCCCCACACACACCCACCCCTTCAGTGGCAGCAGTTGTGCCCTAGTTGTACACTTCACAGCTAGATTTGCATCAAGCACATTCAAAAATACGCCATAATTAACCGTCCCCAGGATGACCCCGGGGTAGGTAGCTAAGTCTTTCCTGATCCCAGCGCAGTGCATCTTGGATCATTTTTAAAAACAATGTAAGCAAGGGTTACTCCAAGCGGAGTCTCCTTTTTTCCAAAAATTGGGCCACACAGACACCCCATCAGTGGCAGCACTTGTGCCCTGGTTGCAAACAGGATGTTTTGATTTGCATCAAGCACATTCCAAATCCACAAGCATTTACTCTCCCCAGGATGACACAGGGGTAGTAAATTCCTTGTGGATCCATGACTTGTTCATTTTGATGAACGTTAGTCTGTCCACATTGTCACTAGACAGGCGCGTGCGCTTATCTGTCAGCACACACCCAGCAGCACTGAAGACACGTTCAGAGACAACGCTGGCAGCTGGACACGACAAAATCTCCAAGGCGTAAGTGGAGAGCTCTGGCCATTTTTCAAGATTTGAAGCCCAAAATGAGCAAGGCTCCATTTGCAAAGTCATGGAATCGATGTTCTTTTGCAGATACTCCTGTATCATCCCCTCAAGTCCGTTGACTATGTGTCAGACTTGTTGTCTCTGTTGGCCTTGCAAAGGAGGGTCTAAAAAAATTATGAAAAGATTCCATAAAATTGCTGTTACCAGTAGCACCAGATAGGGAGCTACTGGTAAGGGTAGACTGTTGAAAATGACGAGACCGTCCCATGTTTGTCAAGTTACAACTGGGAGATTCACTCCCTGCACCTGCACGGTTGTTTGGTGGAAAAGCCGAGCTAAGATCGAGTAACAGCTTTTGCTGATAATCCTGCATACGTGCGTCCCTTTCTATGGCTGGAATTATGTCACAAAATTTTGACTTTTACCGGGGCTCTAATAGTGTGGCAAGCCAGTAGTCATCATCACTTCTAATTTTGACAATACGAGGGTCATGTTGGAGGTAGTGCAGCAAGAAAGCACTCATGTGTCTTGCGCAGCCATGCAGACCAAGTCCACGCTGTGTTTGTGGCATAGAGGTGCTAACCATTCTTTCTTCCTCTGACATCTCCCCCCAACCTCTTTCAACTGAAATTTGACCAAGGTCTCCCTCATCCGCTGAGTCTTCCATGTCCATGGACAGTTCGTCCTCCATTTCTTCATGTTCTCCTGCACCTTCCTCAACATTTCGCCTGCTACCATGTGCCCTTGTTGATTCCTGTCCCCCATGGTCCCATGCCTGCCGCATTGGTGATGATGAACGTCTGGACCTTGGTGATGTTGTTGTGTCTTGCGCATGTGAATCCTCCTGTAGTTCCTCCCCTTCCTGTTGTCCCACCCCCAGACTCCGAATAGTGTTTAGCGTGTGCTCCAGCATGTAAATGACTGGAATTGTCATGCTGATAATGGCATTGTCAGCGCTAAACATATTCGTCGCCATGTCGAAACTGTGCAGAAGGGTGCATAGTACCTTGATCTGAGACCACTCCATCAGGGTGATCTTCCCCACCTCTGCATCTCGTTGGCCCAGGCTATACGTCATGACGTATTGCACCAGGGCTCGGCGGTGCTGCCACAGTCGCTGTAACATGTGGAGAGTCGAATTCCAGCGTGTCGGCACATCGCATTTCAGGCGATGAACCGGCAGGCCGAAAGACTTCTGGAGCGATGCAAGTCGCTCAGCTGCGGCGGTTGAACGGCGGAAGTGAGCAGACAGTTTTCGTGCCCTGGTCAGAAAGCCATCTAGGCCGGGATAGTGTGTTAAAAATTGCTGGACAACAAGGTTCAACACGTGAGCCATACAAGGCACGTGTGTCACCTTGCCCAGGCGAAGGGCCGCACCCAGGTTTGCAGCATTTTCGCACACGGCCTTACCAGGCTGCAGGTTGAGTGGAGACAACCATTTATTAAACTCGGACCGCAGAGCTGACCACAACTCCTCAGCTGTGTGACTCCTATTCCCAAGACATGTCAAGCTAAAGACCACCTGATGCCGTTGCGCTCTGCTGCCAGAATAGTAATGAGGGGTGCGTGATTCCTTCTGCGCAGTGAGAACGCTGGTGGCCTAACCAGGCAGGCTTAGGGCGGAGGTGGAGGACCCAGATGAGGTGGAGGAGGCAGAAGCAGTGGCGGAAGTTGGACAGACAGAGGATTGACACACAAGTCGTGGGGACGGCAAGACTTGTGCAGCAGACCCTTCACCATCTATCACCATAGTTATCCAGTGCCCAGTCAGCGACATGTAACATCCCTGTCCATGCCTACTGGTCCAAGTATCGGTGGTGAAATGCACCCATTCACACACAGAGTTTCTCAAGGAAGCGGTGATGTTGTGTGCGACATGCTGGTGTAGCGCGGGCACACCTTTCTTAGAGAAGTAGTGGCAACTGGGCATCTGGTACTGGGGCACAGCGACAGACATAAGGTCTCTAAAATCCTGTGTGTCCACCAGGCGGAAAGGCAGCATTTCAGTAGCCAAGAGCTTACAGAGGGATAAAGTCAACCTCTTAGCTTTGTCATGGGTCGCAGGAAATGGCCTTTTATTTGTCCACATCTGAGGGACAGAGATCTGGCTGCTGTTTGTAGACGGTGTTGAGTAGGGTGTCCCTGGAAAAATGCAGGTTTGTGAGGAAAGTGCAGGCGGAGACATGATGTTGCCTTCATCCAACGTTGGTGCTATCGATGTCTGAGAGAGCTGTACACACGCACTTGTTTCCCCTTCCAATCCAACTGACGACCTACCAAGCAAACTGCCTGTTGCGGTTACAGTGGTGGAAGTTGTGCGTGGAAAACCAGGTGTGACAGCTGTCCCCACAGTCCTAGAAGATGAAGAGCGCGCGGATGCACTGGAAGGGGCAGGCCATGGATGGTTCTCTCCGCTAGGCCACATTGCAGCATGGTGAGCTTCCCACTGGGACATATGATATTTATTCATGTGACGATTCATGGTAGAAGTTGTCAAACTGCTGAGGTTTTGACCTCTTCTAACAGAATCACGACAAATTTTACAGATCACATAATTTGGGCGATCTTTTTCTATGTCAAAAAAGGACCAGGCTAGGCAAGGCTTAGAGGGCATGCGACCTGCTGAGCCCCCCCGACTAGTGCTCAGAGGCACAGTGGTGGCTGATGATGCAGTTGTAGACGTGCTACCAGTGCTCCGACTCTGTCCAGGAAGGCGCAAAGTAACTTAGTCATCGGTTGCATCCTCCTCCACCGCCTCTGTTGACCTCCTCGAGTGCCTGACTGTGGGTTGACAGTAGGTGGGATCTAGAACTTCATCATCAATTGTTGTGTTTGCACTCCCCTCACCCTCAGACCGAGCCTCTTCTTGCCCTGACCGAATATTTAAGTTGTCATCCCAATCTGGTATCTGCGTCTCATCGTCATCAGTATGTTCCTCATTGTCTATAACCACAGGTGTTACAGTTTGTGACAAAGGGTCAACATTATGCTCAGAAACTTGGTCCTCATGGCCTGAATCAGATTCACAAAGGTTCTGGGCATCACTGCAGACCATTTCCTGGTCTGTACTCACTGTAGCTTGGGAGCAGACCTCTGATTCCCAGGCTATAGTGTGACTGAACAGCTCTGCAGACTCAGCCATCTCAGTTCCACCATACTGTGCAGGGCTGATGGAGACTTCAGAGCTGGGAGAAAGCAAGTTTGATTGGGATGACAACTCAGAGGACTGGTGTTTTTTGGATGCGGTAGTTGAGGTGGCTGAGAGGGCACTTGTTGGACCACTTGAGATCCATTCAAGCATTTTCCTTTTTTGGCCATCATCTACCTTTGTTCCTGTTGTTCGTGTCCGTAAAAAAGGGAGCACATCGGATTGTCCACGGTAAGTAGTAGACATCTTACTTTTGCTGGTAGATGGTCTATCTTCAGCAGATGTTAATGGAGCTTTGCCACCTTCCCCACGGACAAACCCTTTTTTTTCCTTTTACAACACACCTCTTCCCCTTTCCACCAGCATCTGTCATTTTGCTACTCATGTTGATTGCGACAAGATTGTGCACTTAAAATGTGGTAGTAAAAATTGAGGGGTGGTGTAGATTGCAGCGGTGGTCTAGCTTTATTAACAGCAGAATTAACAATAATTATCCCTGACAATGCAACTACGGCCCTTAAACTGGCAGCATAAATTGCTAGTATAATGGCTTAGCAACAATGAGTTAGAGTGTGCAATGCAGGCAGAGGTGCTGCAAATATCTTTGCACTACTGGGACAATACAGAAGTCCAATAGCCACGCTTAGGATGCCACTAAGTTCACTCAGCGTTTGCTAGTATAATGGCTTAACCATAAACCGAATTAGATATCAAGGTAAATATATTAATTATTCATAAACCAAAAAGACTAAATTACTTAAAAAAACATTTTATTCACATATATGCCACAAACAAGGTACACATATAAAAATAGTGGTGAGAAGAAAGGTGGGAATCAATATCCTCTAATCCTCACCCTTCCTGTCATACAGGGGTCGGCGTCCTAAAGTTTGCTGACGACCCCGTTCCTCGTCGGCTTGAGTCCTGTAATAGCCCTCTACTCACACTAGGAGGATACCGTGTGTCCTAAATTAGAAGTGGGTAAGGTGAAACACCCAAAGTCAGACCCACAGAGATAGTATGTGACATCAATTAATAAAGACATTAAATTTCTGTCAGTAGATGTCATAGGATATCTATGGGGGAGGTTCTGACTCAGTCGGCTGTCAATCAGAAGAAAATAATAGTAATAAAAAACTGTTGCTGCATTTGTCCAGGATGCACCCTACGCGTTTCGCCCTCTTATCAAGTCAATAGGGCTCATCAGGGGTATGGCGGCATAGATCCTTGACATTTATGTCACAGCTACAACCTAGAACATAAACATAATATGGAATAGAGACCACTGTTACCAATTCTGGAGGTCCATAGTTACATTATAATATGGATAAAAAAGGATAGAAAAGGAAGGACAGTACTGACCAGTAATAATGGATAGATACCAAGGAATTTATACTGTTAACAATTCCTCCTCCGGGGATCAGACCAGGACATTGCATCTAATAATTCAAGCAATAAAGAGTATATATATATACAGATATGAAGTACATGTAGTTTTATCCCTCAAAGACATAGAGTATGCCCGCACATTTATGTACATATATATACCTGATGAGGAAGATCAGGGGTATATATATATCTCTCAGCATGTCTGAGGACTATCCCAAGCTCCAAGCACAACCACATGTGCGACTGAAGGTCTAAAAAAATCAAAGTATACACATCAGAACTCCGTACCTGCTTTAGAAATGAAAAAGTGTATATACATACACACATACATGTACACGTAAATCCATATACCTGATGTAGATGCTTATGGACATATGTCAAAGCATCTAGGAGTTAGTCCAAAAGATCCATTCAGCTGTACCTGACAGTTAGACAATCAAGATAAATATACGCATAAACAACATACGTGCATATATGCTTCCTTAAATAAAAAAGACAGTACATACATATACAGATACCTGGTACGGGTAAAGATAAATATCAGCACATCTGGGGACTCATCCCGTAGTGCAAGCTCATTCACATGTATGACAGTAAGTCCGTCCACAGGAGATAAAATCCACAGGAAATGATGGTGGGGGAGTGGCTGGATAGCTGTTTTTTGGCGCGTAATTTAACGTTTATAAGCTGGCTGGGGCTGCTAGTGCTTAAGCAGACACCCGCACCGGATACATACCGCTATCCAGGTGACACTGACCAATCAGGTATGTTTTTTACTATACTTATACCAAAATACTTACTTGCCTTGGTGTTAGATACACACTGTTGGCAGATGATATGAGGGGATTGAGCCTGGACATATGTCTTTTTGGCATTTCAGAGGTGTTGTGTTTCTTAATCAACTGGCCTTTCGGGATCAGGATTTACTTGAGGTATGTGTGGTACCCTTGGACTCTGACAGTTTGAAAGGCTGTCTTCTTTACTTTATTGTTTGCCCCTGCCTTGGGGTGCTGGTATTCACACACTCCTATACCATATATATATATATATATATATATATATATATATATATATATTTTTTTAAGGGGGCATTATCTCCTGTGGACGGACTTACTGTCATACATGTGAATGAGCTTGCACTACGGGATGAGTCTCCAGATGTGCTGATATTTATCTTTACCCGTACCAGGTATCTGTATATGTATGTACTGTCTTTTTTATTTAAGGAAGCGTATATGCACGTATGTTGTTTATGCGTATATTTATCTTGATTGTCTAACTGTCAGGTACAGCTGAATTGATCTTTTGGACTAACTCCTAGATGCTTTGCCATATGTCCATAAGCATCTACATCAGGTATATGGATTTATGTGTACATGTATGTCTGTATGTATATACACTTTTTCATTTCTAAAGCAGGTACGGAGTTCTGATGTGTATACTTTGATTTCTTTAGACCTTCAGTCGCACATGTGGTTGTGCTTGGAGCTTGGGATAGTCCTCAGACATGCTGAGAGATATATATCTACCCCTGATCTTCCTCATCAGGTATATATATGTACATAAATGTGCGGGCATACTCTGTCTTTGGGGGATAAAACTACATGTACTTCATATCTATATATATATATATACTCTTTATTGCTTGAATTATTAGATGCAATGTCCTGGTCTGATCCCTGGAGGAGGAATTGTTAACAGTATAAATTCCTTGGTATCTATCCATTATTACTGGTCAGTACTGTCCTTCCTTTTCTATCCTTTTTTATCCATATTATAATGTAACTATGGACCTCCAGAATTGGTAACAGTGGTCTCTATTCTATATTATGTTTATGTTCTAGGTTGTAGCTGTGACATAAATGTCAAGGATCTATGCCGCCATACCCCTGATGAGCCCTATTGACTTGATAAGAGGGCGAAACGCGTAGGATGCATCCTGGACAAATGCAGCAACAGTTTTTTATTACTATTATTGTCTTCTGATTGACAGCCGACTGAGTCAGAACCTCCCCCATAGATATCCTATGACATCTACTGACAGAAATTTAATGTCTTTATTAATTGATGTCACACACTATCTCTGTGGGTCTGACTTTGGGTGTTTCACCTTACCCACTTCTAATTTAGGACACAGGTATCCTCCTAGTGTGAGTGGAGGGCTATTACAGGACTCAAGCCGACGAGGAACGGGGGCGTCAGCAAACTTTAGGACGCCGACCCCTGTATGACAGGAAGGGTGAGGACTAGAGGATATTGATTCCCACCTTTCTTCTCATCAATATTTATATATGTGTACCTTGTTTGTGGCATATATGTGAATAAAATGGTTTTTTAGGTAATTTAGTCTTTTTAGTATAATGGCTTAGTAACAATGAGTTGGAGTGTGCAATGCAGGCAGACGTGCTGCAAATATCTGTGCACTACTGGGGCAATACAGCAGTCCAGTAGCCACGTTTAGGATGCCACTAAGTTCACTTAGTGTTTGTGTGAAGCCCCACAAGTGCAGTGTCGGTGCATTACCTTCAGGGACTCCACTCGGCTGGATCTTGTCACGGGTAGGAGATCTTCTTCTTGTCGTGACGCCACTCTCAGAATTGCGGTCAGTGGGGACCGCCACTGCAGGTTGAGGGACGCCTGGGGCTGATGGTGAGTGCAGTTAGTTGGAATAGCCTCCTGAGAGTGAGGCAAGCCCCAGGGCCCTGTGTAGGTGCGTAGAACCACAAGGCGCAGAATAACTCCACACAGGCAGAATGTCTTTCAGGGTTTTTACTCACTTCAGGTGGCAGGGTGAGTAACCCGGGCGTAGCTGGGATGAACCAGGCGGGAACCAGGTATCCTTCAGGCTGACTTCTGATGGTGACTACCAACTCGCCTTCCTTAGCCCTTGGTGGTTTGGGGTGACCCCGACTTTTAGTCCCTATGGGGGTCACCCAGGGAAGTTGCTGAAGCCTCACTCCCCTTCGTTTGCCGTTTGCTTGTTGCCTGGACCAGCTCACTCCAGCTGCTTGCCTCCTGTGAGCTATGGGCCCTAACTGTGGCTACGTGGCTGCGGCTTTTGTGGTGTTGTGGTGTGGGCTTTGAGGGCCCCACACCGGCAGGTTTAGCAAGGAAAGGTGGATCTATCCCCGCTCCGGGATCTGCCGCCCGTTTGGGCCTGGTTCTCCCTAGCAGTCTCCTTACTTCCCACTCTGTGCTCTCTCTCTAGCTGGAGATGGGTTTCGGGTAGCACTCCTAGGTGACCGTTCTCCCCCGTCGGTAGCCACTGCGCGGGCGCTGTCAGACTGCAACAGCCCCAGGGGTAGGGGTCAGCTCCTCTCGGAGCTCCCTGGACTCTGCACTGAACCGGCTCACTGCTCCTCCTCTCCTGTTCTTGCCTACGCCACCTAGCAACCAGGCTCTCTTACCACACCCCTTGAGAGGAGATGGAGGCTTTTGGCCCCCTCCACTATTCCAGTGAAGGTGAAGGCTTTTCCCCCTCCTGGGATCCCCAGGGGTCCTCTCATAGGTACATGTGTGAGACCTGATCACTATGCGCCTGTGTAGTCACACCTCGGTCAGCCTTCTGGATTACCTGTATTGTACTGTCCCCAGCATGGGTGCAGTACTCAGTGGTGCCTGACCAGGTCAGGGGCGCCACATTCCCCCTTAGTTATCACCAGCACGTCCTCGGGCTGCAAGACAACATTTTAAAATGCATAAACATTAAAACATGGTAAAACATTTAAAACCACCAGGTACCATACATCACCACCCTCCACCCACAAGTCCGTTAACCCACCCAAAACCCTCTCACGTTGGCCGCGCCTTCAGCCACTTCTGGCAGGATGTAGAGGCGGCTTTCATGGTCTGGTGGTCTTCAGGGCATACCTGGCCTGGTGAAGCCGCGCCTTCAGCCACTTCTGGCAGGATCCAGAGGCGGCCTCCACAGTTGGTGCTGACCAGGTACCCTCTTTGTGGTGGAGAGCCAGACCCCATAAACAGGCATGCTCTCTGGTTTCAGGTAAGCCAAGGCCCTATATACGGACGTGCTCCCTGGTTGCAGACGAGCCAAGCCCCTAAACAGGCTGACTCTGGTGGTGGTGGTGCCCTCTGGTGTAACTATTTACACTGCGAGAGTTTGTGGCTATAGCCAGTTCATAGCCTTAAGGTTCATTTCTCACATTAGTTTATGTGGGCACATCTCTTAAACAGTAACGTTGCAAACTTTCAAACTGGTCAAAACAGTAACTTCTCTTCTTACTTTACTTTATGCAGATTCCTCCTCACCAGGGCTTGGGCCTGTAGGGCTGTGGCACCTGTTGGTTTCTCGATCTCTTTCTTCGTCTGTGTCTGTTTCTTTTTCTTTAGGACATGGTGTTACATCTAGCGCATACCAGCCTCTTTCGCCTTGATGCATGGTAAACTGCACTGTGTCTCCCATCCTTAGGTTTCTTCCAGGATGTCCTCTGGGCAAATGAGCTCTAACGTCTCTTCTGTTGACAAAAATGCCTTCTTTCATACCAGGTGCTACGATGAAGCCGTATCCTGATTTTAGGCTAAAATCTTCGACTACTCCTCGACAAAGGGGTCCTCTGACCTGGGCTTTGGCTCTTCTCAGGAACCGTTTCTCCTCTAGGTCTCTGGCCGTTATGTCATCTCTCTGCTCTGGGGACTGCGGTGCAGGGAAAGACTGGGTTCTGTTACGGCGCCGTGTCTTGCGGGCTGGATTCTGCGAGGTACAGCTTACAAGCTCCCAGGTGAGGCTTTTGGGCAGATCTTCTTCAGCAGACGGTGTTAGGTCTTCCTCATCCCAGCGGGAATATGGCAACATCTCCGGCTCTGGGCATGGATCCACTGCTGGTGGCTCCTGAGTCAGCTCCTCAGCTTCCTGGCCTCCCCTCCCCCTTAGTTCTTCTGAGCACTCCTTTGGTGGCAGTGCTGGGGATGGACTTTCTTCAGCAGGCCCAGGCAGGGATCTTTTTGGCATGATTGCTGCAGGAGTCGTCTTGGGGGTATGCGGAGGGAGTATGTACTGGTCCACCAACCATTGTGGAAACTTGGCCTCCATGTCAGCCTTCAGCTGCCAGTATGCGGGGTCCTCCCCCAGCGTGGGCTTTCCAGCAGGGACCTCTTTGGACTCGGGAGCGGTGTCTGCTCTGGCCTTGCAGGCCGGGGTAAATGGTGATGCCATCTTATCTTGGCGGGCCGCGCCTGACATGGCGGCGGCCCGGTCTTGGCGGGCCGCGCCTGGCATGGCGGCGGCCTGGATGGGCGTTTCTGGCGCAGCTTGGATCGACGTCGCAGCTGCGATGGGGTCTTTGCAGGCTGGGCTGGGCGTCGCTGCCTCGATCGGAGCTTGGCGGGCCGCACCTGGCGGGGCTGCGGCCTGGTTCAGCACCTCACTTGCGGCGCGGACGAGCGTCGCGGCTGCGGTGGGGTCTCGGCGGGCCGGGCCTAGCATGGCGGCGGCCTGGGTCAGCGTCACACCTGCGGCGTGGATGAGGGTCGCGGTGGCAGCCGGTTCTTTGCGGGCCGGGCAGGGCATCGCTGCAGGGCCGGGTCTTGGTGGGCCGAGCAGGGCATCGCTGCGGCGGCCTGGGCTTGGCGGGCCGCACCTGGCGTGGCTGCGGCCTGGCTCAGCGTCGCCACGCCGGGCGCCTCTTCAGGGACCGCGGGCGTGGCAGCAGGGGTCGGGGCATCCGGGCCGGCAGGGGTAATACTGGACTCACCCATCGGTGGCAGCATCGGGGTCTGAGTCGTTGCCACTCGGTCTGGCGCTCGGCGCGCGGCTCTCCCTTCATAGGCCTGAACCGCGGCAGCCATCTCCAGAAGTTCCATGCGTTCTTCTCTGATCTGCTCCACGACCCGGGTCTCCAGTCGGTCGCAGAACTGGGCCAGCTCCCGATACCACCAGGCAGCGGAGCCCGGTTCTGGGTTTCTGCGGTCAGACGCCATTTCTTCTGCGCCGTCTTCTGCATGATTTCCCAGCAGTGGACTCGTCGTTGCCTCTAGTAGCAAGCTGTTCAGTTTCCGCTCTGCCTCTTTCAGCAGCTCCTCTCCCAGCAGCAGGCTTCTGGCTCCCTTTCTGTCCCGACGTCTCTGGACGCTTCCGCTCTCTTCACAAGCGAGGTCAGAACTCTGCAGGGGATCTCTGGGTAGCCACACCTCTTCGTGGGCGGTAACTTCTCCCAGCGCGGGCTGCTGTTGTTTTTCAGCGCGCTTTTCATGGTGGCAATATGGCGGCGCTTCCAATTTTTCAAGCGGACCGCCCAGGCACATGGTCACCTGTCTGGACAGGTCTAGTCCTTATCCTGTTCGTGACGCCAGATGTGAAGCCCCACAAGTGCAGTGTCGGTGCATTACCTTCAGGGACTCCACTCGGCTGGATCTTGTCACGGGTAGGAGATCTTCTTCTTGTCGTGACGCCACTCTCAGAATTGCGGTCAGTGGGGACCGCCACTGCAGGTTGAGGGACGCCTGGGGCTGATGGTGAGTGCAGTTAGTTGGAATAGCCTCCTGAGAGTGAGGCAAGCCCCAGGGCCCTGTGTAGGTGCGTAGAACCACAAGGCGCAGAATAACTCCACACAGGCAGAATGTCTTTCAGGGTTTTTACTCACTTCAGGTGGCAGGGTGAGTAACCCGGGCGTAGCTGGGATGAACCAGGCGGGAACCAGGTATCCTTCAGGCTGACTTCTGATGGTGACTACCAACTCGCCTTCCTTAGCCCTTGGTGGTTTGGGGTGACCCCGACTTTTAGTCCCTATGGGGGTCACCCAGGGAAGTTGCTGAAGCCTCACTCCCCTTCGTTTGCCGTTTGCTTGTTGCCTGGACCAGCTCACTCCAGCTGCTTGCCTCCTGTGAGCTATGGGCCCTAACTGTGGCTACGTGGCTGCGGCTTTTGTGGTGTTGTGGTGTGGGCTTTGAGGGCCCCACACCGGCAGGTTTAGCAAGGAAAGGTGGATCTATCCCCGCTCCGGGATCTGCCGCCCGTTTGGGCCTGGTTCTCCCTAGCAGTCTCCTTACTTCCCACTCTGTGCTCTCTCTCTAGCTGGAGATGGGTTTCGGGTAGCACTCCTAGGTGACCGTTCTCCCCCGTCGGTAGCCACTGCGCGGGCGCTGTCAGACTGCAACAGCCCCAGGGGTAGGGGTCAGCTCCTCTCGGAGCTCCCTGGACTCTGCACTGAACCGGCTCACTGCTCCTCCTCTCCTGTTCTTGCCTACGCCACCTAGCAACCAGGCTCTCTTACCACACCCCTTGAGAGGAGATGGAGGCTTTTGGCCCCCTCCACTATTCCAGTGAAGGTGAAGGCTTTTCCCCCTCCTGGGATCCCCAGGGGTCCTCTCATAGGTACATGTGTGAGACCTGATCACTATGCGCCTGTGTAGTCACACCTCGGTCAGCCTTCTGGATTACCTGTATTGTACTGTCCCCAGCATGGGTGCAGTACTCAGTGGTGCCTGACCAGGTCAGGGGCGCCACATTTGCTAGTATAATGGCTTAGTAACAATGAGTTTGAGTGTGCAAAGGGCAGGAGGGTACAGTGGCAGGGTTGTGGGTCTCTGGGTAGAGGAAAGGAAGCCTGCCTTTCTATCCCTCCTAATGGGGAAATGCAGCGAGGAAATCCCTGACCTTAGCTACACAGACGCTGTCATCTTGTGTAGCTGTTAAACTCTGTTTTCACGGACCTGTCACCTATGGCTCTGACCCTGCCGGTATGAGCCCTTAAAAGGACTGATAGAAAGTGCTATCCCTATTCTGTACAGCGCTGTGTATGGAGCGTACACAGCAGTATCGGCGATAGGAGCTGTGCCAGTGATGACTGACACCAAGGACGCAGAAGGCAGATAATGGCGTGCTGGAGGAAAATGTCCGGTTTTATAATGCAGGGACATGTGACATGGACATCCTATAACATGCCGTTGATTCTCTGGCTAAAAATCCACTTAGTTAGTGTGTGTCTGGGATTGGCTGACATGCTGGCCCGCCCCACTACACGCGCGCGCTTAGGGAAGGAAGACAAGGGAAAAAAAAAAAATGTCGATCACCATTATCCCTACAGCAGTGATCTGAATGCGCTGTTCCCTCACACTATACATTGAAATTTCATAATAGTGTGAGTCACAGAGTGACTTACACTATTACAGCGGAAAGCCAGCTAGGAATTAGCTTGACTTTTTGCTGCTAGAACCGTTTTCGAACATATCTGGAACTATCGAGCTTTAGCAAAAAGCTCGAGTTCTAGTTCAATCTAGAACAGCCCCCAAAATCACTCGCGTCGCGAACTGGAGAACCTTGAACCGCGAACCGCGCTCAACTCTAGCGATAAATGTATTTAGAAAAACGAATGTCACTAGGATGGTGTGAGTGCCGGTCCATGTGACATCCATTTATTTTCCCGCTCCCATAAAGTTGCATTGGAGAGACTCGCGCGAGAAACTCTCCAAAACGCAGCATGCTGCGATTTTTCTCTCAGTCCGATTTGGACTGAGAAAAAAATAATAAACAGCAAAGAAAAATGGAGTTTCCAAGTCAATTAAAATTGTAAATTTTATTTCATCACATAATAAATTGAATAAATTAATTACAAAAGATCATATACAAAAATACATTACAGAAAAAGTGAGGCAAAAGAAGGGGCGGAAAATACCCCTAGAACAGGTGATACAGCTACAATTACATGTGGGGGTTAAATTTTAACCTTTTTCAGGAAGGGTACAATCCAATTACAACTGCATTCCTATCAGCAGTGGATTCGTCACAATGGTCGTTAGTAAACTGCAGTTATTTGCTTATCCATTTAAATTCACAATTGTCCCCACAGGAGGTTAACGTGTCCCCCCAGAGTATAATAGAATCCTCCAAATGCGCGTTTTCGCAATAGTGTACTTCACTGCTTCATCAGGGAAAAAAATAGCAGATGGGAGCTGCCTCATTGATTAATATGTGTCCGAGTGCAATGCAAGAATTTCTCGCATTGCACTACTGCGAGAAAATCGCAAGTGAGAAGCCAGCCTAAGGGGTACTTTGCACGCTGCGACATCGCAAGCCGATGCTGCGATGCCGAGCGCGATAATCCCCGCCCCCTTCGCAGCTGCGATATCCTTGTGATAGCTGCCGTAGCGAACATTATCGCTACGGCAGCTTCACATGGACTCACCTGTCCTGGGACGTTGCTCTGGCCGGCGACCCGCCTCCTTATTAAGGGGGCGGGTCGAACGGTGTCACTGCGACGTCACACGGCAGGCGGCCAATAGAAGCAGAGGGGCGGAGATGAGCGGGATGTAAACATCCCGCCCACCTCCTTCCTTCCGCATATCCTACGGGAGCCGCGGTGACGCCGGTAGGGGATGTTCCTCACTCCTGCGACTTCACACACAGCGATGTGTGCTGCCGCAGGAACGAGGAACAACATCGGACCGTCGCGTCAACGTAATTATGGATTACGCCAACGCTACACCGATGATACGATTACGACGCTTTTGCGCTCGTTAATCATATCATCTAGGCTTTACACACTACGATGTCGCCTGCGATGCCGGATGTGCGTCATTTTAAATTTGACCCCACCGACATCGCACCTGCGATGTCGTAGTGTGCAAGTACCCCTAAGTCTGCCAGTGCCATATGCTGAAAAACAGCCCCACTCCCAGATGTTCCTCCAAACTTCCTCCAAACTTCACTTTTGGTATAGAGCTTTTGGGGTGGTATACAGTGCCTTTTGGCCTTCAAACATGGTGTGTATTATGGCAAACAAAGAATTCAATTTTACTCTCATCTGACCAGATTATATTGTCCTAGTACAGTTAGGTCCAGAAATATTTGGACAGTGACACAATTTTCGCGAGTTGAGCTCTGCATGCCACCACATTGGATTTGAAATGAAATCTCTACAACAGAATTCAAGTGCAGATTGTAACGTTTAATTTGAAGGTTTGAACAAAAATATCTGATAGAAATTATAGGAATTGTACACATTTCTTTACAAACACGCCACATTTTAGGAGGTCAAAAGTAATTGGACAAATAAACCAAACCCAAACAAAATATTTTTATTTTCAATATTTTGTTGCGAATCCTTTGGAGGCAATCACTGCCTTAAGTCTGGAACCCATGGACATCACCAAACGCTGGGTTTCCTCCTTCTTAATGCTTTGCCAGGCCTTTACAGCCGCAGCCTTCAGGTCTTGCTTGTTTGTGGGTCTTTCCGTCTTAAGTCTGGATTTGAGCAAGTGAAATGCATGCTCAATTGGGTTAAGATTTGGTGATTGACTTGGCCATTGCAGAATGTTCCACTTTTTTGCACTCATGAACTCCTGGGTAGCTTTGGCTGTACGCTTGGGATCATTGTCCATCTGTACTATGAAGCGCCGTCCGATCAACTTTGCGGCATTTGGCTGAATCTGGGCTGAAAGTATATCCCGGTACACTTCAGAATTCATCCGGCTACTCTTGTCTGCTGTTATGTCATCAATAAACACAAGTGACCCAGTGCCATTGAAAGCCATGCATGCCCATGCCATCACGTTGCCTCCACCATGTTTTACAGAGGATGTGGTGTGCCTTGGATCATGTGCCGTTCCCTTTCTTCTCCAAACTTTTTTCTTCCCATCATTCTGGTACAGGTTGATCTTTGTCTCATCTGTCCATAGAATACTTTTCCAGAACTGAGCTGGCTTCATGAGGTGTTTTTCAGCAAATTTAACTCTGGCCTGTCTATTTTTGGAATTGATGAATGGTTTGCATCTAGATGTGAACCCTTTGTATTTACTTTCATGGAGTCTTCTCTTTACTGTTGACTTAGAGACAGATACACCTACTTCACTGAGAGTGTTCTGGACTTCAGTTGATGTTGTGAACGGGTTCTTCTTCACCAAAGAAAGTATGTGGCGATCATCCACCACTGTTGTCATCCGTGGACGCTCAGGCCTTTTTGAATTCCCAAGCTCACCAGTCAATTCCTTTTTTCTCAGAATGTACCCGACTGTTGATTTTGCTACTCCAAGCATGTCTGCTATCTCTCTGATGGATTTTTTCTTTTTCTTCAGCCTCAGGATGTTCTGCTTCACCTCAATTGAGAGTTCCTTAGACCGCATGTTGTCTGGTCACAGCAACAGCTTCCAAATGCAAAACCACACACCTGTAATCAACCCCAGACCTTTTAACTACTTCATTGATTACAGGTTAACGAGGGAGACGCCTTCAGAGTTAATTGCAGCCCTTAGAGTCCCTTGTCCAATTACTTTTGGTCCCTTGAAAAAGAGGAGGCTATGCATTACAGAGTTATGATCCCTAAACCCTTTCTCCGATTTGGATGTGAAAACTCTCATATTGCAGCTGGGAGTGTGCACTTTCAGCCCATATTATATATATAATTGTATTTCTGAACATGTTTTTGTAAACAGCTAAAATAACAAAACTTGTGTCACTGTCCAAATATTTCTGGACCTAACTGTATGTCATAGGTTTTTCTAACTGTTGTTGAGCAAACATTAAACGCACTTGAACATGCTTTTTGTTCCTTAATTAAGTCTTGCTTGGTGAGCATAAATACAGGCCATGGAGGTTAAGTGCATTACTTATTGTTTTCTTTGAAACAATTGCACTTGCTGATTCCAGTTCTTTCTGTACATCTCCACAGGTGTGTAATACTTATATATGTTCTGAGGATTTCGATAGCGTAGGGCAATGACAATCAGAGACGAGTTCTTGGTACAAGATATTTTATAATATGTAACCACGGTAGATACACAACGGAAAACACAGCGGTACAAATACACACAATACCTTCCCGAAACGGAGCGAAGGGAATTCCCGGGGCCACGCACCGGACTCCCCCAGGGAGACCACCAGAGCGAACCCCTATACAGGGACTGTCCGGCAATCACCCCGGAAGGCCTAAATGCGCAGCAGCCGGGACACAAGGGGCAAGCGGTAAAAGTTCAGGAGTGTCCGTACGGAATAAATGTCCAGAGTGGTTACGAACCAGAGAGAACCGGGCAGAGTGCTGACCGAAGATGGCAGACGGAATCCGGGCACAGCTTGAGAAACCGGGTAAGGTCCAGAGTCGGTCGGTCGGTAGTCTTTAGGAGGATCCAAAGGCAAACAGGATTAGCAGCAGCAAAGCAGGAGCACACAGCAAGCAGTATACTCAGGCACTGGACTAGGCTTAGAGGCGGCCTTTTAAGCAGCTGGACAGGAAGTAGGGCAACAGAACAGTAAACTCCATGTTAACCGAGGGCAAGCTCATTCAAAAGAGAACTGGAAAACCTGGAAACCTGACATTACTCCCCCCCCCAGAGACGGCCTCAGGACGGATCAGGGCCTGGCTTGTCCGGGAAACGTCGATGAAACTGAGCAATCTTCCGGGGTGCCCGAATGTTACCCACCGGTTCCCAGGAATCGTCCTCGGGGGCGTACCCCTGCCAACGTACCAGATACTGAAGCCGACGACGATGGAGCCGGGAGTCAATAATGTCCTCAACCATGAACTGCTCCTCGCCGTCGACCATCACAGGCGGAGGAGGAGGCACAACACGACCATGAAACGTATTAGGGGAAACGGGTTTGAGGAGAGACACATGAAAAACCGGGTGTACCTTTAGATGGTGCGGTAACCGTAGCCGACAGGCCACAGGGCTCACGATCCCGGTGATCTTAAACGGACCGATTAATTTTTGTCCCAGCTTCTGCGAAGGAACACCCAATCTCAGGTTTTTGGTAGATAACCATACAGAGTCCCCTACCTTGTACATGGGTGCCGGTTTCCGGTGAGTGTCTGCCGACCTCTTGTAACGCTCCTGGGCCGTAGCCACAGTGTCCTTTAGAACCTCCAGATTTTGTCGTAGTTCTGTCAATCTGTCCTCCACCGCTGGCACCGAAACCGCAACCGGTGACCTAGGCAAAACAGTCGGATGGTAACCCAGGTTAGCGAAAAAGGGCGTTACCTTAGTGGAGCTGCTCTGAGTGTTGTTGTATGAGAACTCCGCCAACGGAAGCATCTTCAACCAATCGTCTTGGAGATGGCTGACATAACATCGAAGGTATTGTTCCAGGGTTTGATTTGTCCGTTCGGTTTGCCCATTTGTCTGAGGATGGTATGCAGAAGACAAACAGACATCAATCTGGAGTGCCGTACAAAACCCCTTCCAGAATCTAGACGTGAACTGCACGCCCCGGTCAGAGATGATCTCGTCTGGTACCCCATGCAATCGGAATACGTTCTGGATAACCAAATCCACTGTCTCTGCGGCTGAGGGAAGACCGGTACACGGAATGAAGTGAGCAGCTTTAGTCAATCGATCCACTACCACTAAAATGGTATTGTGCCAGCCTGAGACTGGCAACTCCACAATAAAATCCATGGAGATAGACCCCCAAGGGCGAGATGGCACGGGTAACGGTTGGAGGAGTCCCGTAGGAGCCACACGAGGGACCTTGCACCGGGCACAAACCACACATGAGTGGACATAGTCCTTCACATCCTTTAAACAGGTAGGCCACCAGAAAAAACGGCTCAGAAATTCCTGCGTCTTCAGTACCCCCCTATGACCAGCCAACACGGAGTCATGGACCAATTTGAGAACCCGAAGTCTTACGGCCTCCGGGACATAAATGCGTCGCTCTCTCAACCACACACCATTCCGAAGAACAAGAGTTACATCATTCGGGGGGGCAGCAAGAAATACGTCACCATCATAGGCCAGCTTGATGTCCTTCCACAAGTCCTGGTCCTGGATTACTCCAACGAAATTGGCATCCGATAACACGGTCTGAGACGGGGTTCCAGGCACGGAGTCCACGGCGTGGATTCGGGACAAGGCATCGGCTTTCCCATTACGTGAACCTGGACGGTAGGTAACGATAAAATTGAATTGGTTAAGAAATAGGCTCCAACGGGCTTGCCGTGGAGACAGGCACCTGGCAGACTTAAGAAATTCCAGATTACGATGATCTGTGAGTACTATCACTTGCTGCGCGGCTCCCTGTAAGTGGTGTCTCCATTCCTTGAAAGCGGAAATAATCGCCAATAATTCCTTGTCCGCAATGTCATAGTTCCTTTCTGCAGGGGACAACCGGCGGGAAAAGAAGGCACACGGATGCAAGAGACTCTTGTCCCCAGTCCTTTGAGAAAGAATGGCCCCTAATGCATAGTCGGAAGCGTCAACCTCCACGATAAAGGGAAGTGCGGGATTCGGATGTACCAATATTGGCGCTGAGGTAAAACATACCTTGAGACGATGAAATGCTTCCTGGGCCTGGGCGGACCACACAAACTTCTGTCCTTTTTTGGTTAACAGAGTGATGGGACGAACAATCTCTGAAAAGTTACGGATAAAGCGTCGGTAAAAGTTGGCAAAACCGACAAAGCGTTGTACCTCTTTGATGTTTCCCGGTTCCGGCCAGTCGAGAATGGCTTGTATCTTGCTAGATTCCATGTTCAGTCCCTGAGGAGAGATGACATAACCTAAGAATTGTATTTGTGAGCAGTGGAACTCGCATTTCTCCAGTTTAATGTACAGGTGGTTTTCCCTCAGCCGGGTAAGTACGGTCTTAACGTGCTCCTGGTGTTCCTGTAAAGAATCAGAAAAGATTAGGATATCGTCCAGATAGATCACCATGAATTGGTCCATGATATCCCTAAAAATATCGTTAACTAGATGTTGAAATGCCGCGGGAGCGTTACAAAGTCCAAAAGGCATCACTAGGTACTCAAAATGTCCGTACCGACATCGGAACGCGGTCTTCCACTCGTCTCCGGGACGTATACGAAGCAGATTATATGCCCCACGGAGGTCTAATTTGGTGAATATTTTTGCCTGTTGGACCCTCTCCAATAGCTCAGGAATCAACGGTAACGGATACCGGTTCCGGATGGTTATCTTATTCAGTTCCCGGTAGTCAATACAGGGTCTCAGAGTCCCCTCCTTCTTTTTCACGAAAAAGATGGGTGCCCCTGCGGGTGAGGTAGACGGACGAATGAATCCCTTGGCTAGGCTTTCATCAATATACTCTTTTAGTGCTTCTAGCTCAGGTGCCGCCAACGGGTAGACATGACCAAACGGAATCTCCGCCCCTGGGAGTAAGTCTATGGGGCAATCATACGGTCTATGCGGGGGAAGCTGATCGGCTTTTCTTTTGTCGCATATGTCAGCGAAGTCACGGTAAACCGGGGGTAAAACAGGTACCTGTACAGTGCCCTCCGTATTTGATGTTACTGGAACCGGAACAGTTGGACAAATGGTCGGACCACTCTGTGGTGGGAAGGTTATTTCTTTAGTCTCCCAATCGATGACGGGATTTGTAGACCGTAGCCACGGAATACCTAAAATAATCGGAAAATGAGGAGAAGAAATTATCATGAAAACAAGGGTCCCCTGCTGACCTGGCTTCATCACGCATTCGAGCGGTACGGTTTCCCGATCCACTGGTCCAGAGATTAACGGAGATCCGTCTACCGTCTCCATGGTAACCGGTGAGGATCTTTGCTGAGTCCGGATACCGTGTTTCCTGGCAAAGGAAGAGTCCATGAAATTTCCCCCTGCCCCAGAGTCTATCATTGCAGAGGTAGGAATTAGCTGTCCCTCCCAACGGATCTGAATGGGGAGTGAGCAATGGGTATATTTCCCCTCTGAGTCCTTCGGTGAGGTAGACATTACCGTCAAGGGAAACACCGCATCCAAGTGTCCACTTGCCTCAGAGATATCGGACTCTGCGTCCGTGTTGTCACACTCTGCCATGGCTGCCAATACCTTATTTGGGCGATTTGGACGTTTCGGGCAGTCGATCAAGAAATGGTCCGATTGACCGCAATAGAAACACAAACGCTCACGGAGCCGGTGTTCACGACGTTCATTGGTCTCTCGTTTTTGCAGAGAGTCCACTTGCATAGGTACGTCCTCGGCCTCCCGTGGCGTCCTGAGAGCGGGTTCTCTGGAAGGAAACGCAGTATTGTTTACACGGTTTACAGCTGCCCATTTTTCCTGTCTACGTTCCGTCAAACGGGTATCAATGCGCACACAGTGCTGGAGAAACAGTTCAAAATCCCCTGGAGATTCGGAACGGGCTAACTCGTCCTTGATGGTACCGGACAAACCTTTTCTGAAAACAGACAATAAAGCATTGTTTCCCCAATCGGTGTCTACCACTAACCTCTTGAACTCAGTGGCGTATTCAATGACAGAACGCTTTCCCTGACGTAAGGAAAGGAGAGCCGCTTCAGCGGTAGCACGGCGATTCGGATCATCAAACATTTGCGCCATTGCATTCAGAAAGTCATCCAGGTGATTCAAACGGATGTCCCGATTCTCTATCATGGGATTAGCCCAAGCCAGTGCTCGTGAGGTTAATAACATGATGATACATAACACCTTTGACCGATCAGAACGGTAATAATCAGAATGTACATCGAAAAACAGTATACATTGGTTAACAAATCCACGGAACTGACTACGATCACCATTGAAACGGAATGGGGGTAACCTAGGCATACCGGCAGTTGATACGGACGTAGTGGGGACGGCTTCCTGAGCCTCCACTCTGACTTGCAAATCCTGTATAGCCGGCCCCAGTACCTGGTGATCATGGCCCAGCTGTGCCTCCACATCTCTAAGTTTATTCTGCACCGCCTCCATCTCCTGCTGCAGGGAGTTAATCATGGAGAAGAGCTGATCTACTCGTGTCTCAGTCATTGCCCCAGCGAAATCCTCTTATGGCCTGAGTATAATGTAATACTTATATATGTTCTGAGGATTTCGATAGCGTAGGGCAATGACAATCAGAGACGAGTTCTTGGTACAAGATATTTTATAATATGTAACCACGGTAGATACACAACGGAAAACACAGCGGTACAAATACACACAATACCTTCCCGAAACGGAGCGAAGGGAATTCCCGGGGCCACGCACCGGACTCCCCCAGGGAGACCACCAGAGCGAACCCCTATACAGGGACTGTCCGGCAATCACCCCGGAAGGCCTAAATGCGCAGCAGCCGGGACACAAGGGGCAAGCGGTAAAAGTTCAGGAGTGTCCGTACGGAATAAATGTCCAGAGTGGTTACGAACCAGAGAGAACCGGGCAGAGTGCTGACCGAAGATGGCAGACGGAATCCGGGCACAGCTTGAGAAACCGGGTAAGGTCCAGAGTCGGTCGGTCGGTAGTCTTTAGGAGGATCCAAAGGCAATCAGGATTAGCAGCAGCAAAGCAGGAGCACACAGCAAGCAGTATACTCAGGCACTGGACTAGGCTTAGAGGCGGCCTTTTAAGCAGCTGGACAGGAAGTAGGGCAACAGAACAGTAAACTCCATGTTAACCGAGGGCAAGCTCATTCAAAAGAGAACTGGAAAACCTGGAAACCTGACAAGGTGGTCCATGGCTCTTGGACAAGTATTCTGTTAATTTTTTTCTCTCTGACATTTTGCAGGGAGTACCTGGTCATGGCTGGTTAATGGTGAAATTATGTTCTTTCCATTTCCAGATTATGGCCCCAACAGTGCTCATAGGAAGCTTCAGTAGTTTAGTAATTCTTCTTTAACCAATGCCATCAGTACGTTTTGTAACAATACGTTTGCAAAGGCCTTGAGACAGCTCATTGGTTTTATGAAATGTTTCTTGTGTGGCATCTTGGTAATGAGACACCTTTTTATAGGCCATAAGTTAAACAAACTGATATTTTTCACTATATGCCAGAATTTCTTTCTAATTTCTGATAGAGTTCAGCTAGTGTCATGACTTTCCATGGCTTTTTACACCTCTTTTTCTTTGTGTGTTCAATACTTTTTCCCTGTATTATTTCTCATTATTAATGAAGGATGAAACTGAAGAGGTTAATTCTTATACTTTGCCTTGGCAAGGTGACTGTTGGCACATGGAGTAAGAAACCTGTGAAGATTCAATGCTGTTTATTAAGGTTATGTGCACATATTCAGGACTTGCTGCATTCTGGATTCAGCAGGTTCTGACCTGCGGGAACGTGAGTTTCCTCCACAGTAGAATGCAGGAGACCATACCTGCTTGTGCCCACAATCAGGGTTCGGTGCACTGCAGTCTCTTGCTTGTGTTCTCCCTATTTTGGATACTTGCGACTCTGCAACAAACTACTGATATGCTACGGCTCACAAAATCGCACTGCAGATCAGTCTTTGCTACAGGATAAATAAGCACAGTGGGCACAGGATTTCTAGAAATCCCATCCACTGTGCTTGTACTGTACAATGCAGCGTTTTGGATGCAGCTGCTTCATACTGCATTCAAAATGCTGTGAACTATGATCGTGGGCACGGACCCTGAGGTTATGTGCGCACGTTGCGTATTTACATGCAGTTACGCTGCGATCTGCACCGCAGGGTAACTGCATGCGTCCTGCATCCCCAGCATAATCTATGAAGATTATGCAGGTGCCGAGCGCACGTGGTGTCTTAGAGCGCAGCGCTTCGGCTGCTGCCCGAAGCGCGCGTTCTAAGAAGTGACATGTCACTTCTTTCCTGCGCTTTACCTGCATCCCCCGCTCTGTCCATGGGAGGGGCTGCAGTCAGAGCGCATGGAATCGTTTTTTTTTTTTCATTATGGATTGTTTCTGCAGCGATCTGAAGAGCACGTGTGCTGTTCAAATCACTGCAGAAATTTCTGCAGTGACAGTACGCAACGTGCGCACATAGCCTTAACAACAAGTTGTCAAGTGTCGCACTTCTGCTTCAGGACAGACCACTGTGGTTTGTCCTAAAGAAGTGTGACACTTTGAAGTCTCCTTGTTCAGGCAGCACAGGAAAATAACCCATTTGATTCTATCCTTGACTGATCCTTTGTCCTATGGGTCTGCAGCAGCTTGTATCTAAAGCTGGGTTCACACATAGCGACAGCGACAATGATGTCGCTGTTACGTCACCATTTTCTGTGACGCAACAGTGATCTAGTAAGTCGCTGTTATGATCGCTGCTTAGCTGTCAAACACAGCAGACGCAGCAGTGATCATAACGACATGCGTCACTGTGGAAGCCGATGTGTACTCCGGCTCCGGCTATGTGTGCAGGGAGCCAGTGCTAAGCGGTGTGCTCTCACGCTGCCAGTGCTGGCTCCCTGCTCACGTAGCTGGAGTACACATTGGGTAATTAACCCGATGTGTACTCTGGCTAGGAGTGCAGGGAGCAGGGAGCCGGTACTGGCAGCGTGAGAGCGGCAGTGCTAGTAACTAATGTAAATATCAGGTAACCAAGGAAAGGGCTTCTTGGTTACCCGATGTTTACCATGGTTACAGCTTACCGCAGGCTGCCAGAAGCCGGCTCCTGCTCCCTGCTCGCTTCAGTTCGTCACTCTCTCGCTGTCACACACAGCGATGTGTGCTTCACAGCGGGAGAGCGACGAGCAAAAAATGAAGCAGGACATTCAGCAATGACCGGCGACCTCACAGCAGGGGCCAGGTCGTTGCTGAATGTCACACACAGTGACAGCGACGGGACGTCTCTGCTACGTCACAGAAAATGGTGACGTAGCAGCGAAGTCGTTGTCGCCGTCACTGTGTGTGACACCACCTTAAGTGTAATAAGTAGTTATGCTAACACAAACCTGCCAGGTCAGAAAATCCCTTTGTATTTAACAGCTTTTCTACCAGGATAAGACTGTATTGCACTATTGTCTTCCCAGTCTACTGACCCATTTCTCATTATTACACATAACTTAATTTATGGACATTTATAGTTTGATTTATTTGCCTTTGTGGATTGGCTTTTTGCCGACATCTGTTGAAAAATTCATGTCAACACTCAACAGCACGTTTAAGAATAGATTTACTTAGAAAATTGGTGACGTGTTTAATACCTATGTCACCCTCTGTACATGCAGGTAACCTTGCATTAAACATATTTGATATATGTATTATATATTGCATTATATTCATAAATTTACTATTGCAGTTCCACAAATAATTAAATCAGCTAAAAACATTTCACCTTATTTTTAGATTCACTAACCTGGCCCACCATTGTCTCCCAGCACGGACCTCTAGGAACATCTGATGGGTCAACCTGAAAAGTTGAATTTTCAGAATATGTCCCATTAAAAAGATTGGCATACCATTGGGTCATATTGTGTTGAACAATCTTTTCTTCTTGACGCTAGAAAAATTACAAAACAAAAACAAGTTGTTATGTATATAACAATGTAATACAGCATTGCACTCTATGAAGCAAAATTCATTGTACCTTAAGATTAATTTCATCCATAAGAGCAATAAGAAATGTGTAGAGGTTTCCCAGAAATAGGGCAAATATGCGGCCTAGTTGCCATCTTAGAGCTATACGAGGGTGGTAATTTTCCAATCCGCTGACAACATCAAACATTGTTGGACAAAACATTCCTAACAGAGACATAACAGTGTTCACCTATAAAAACAAGAAGTGCACAAACACCTTATATTCATGGTTATAATTTAAATTACAACAGATCTGAACCAATAAAGTTAGTAAAAAGCGTAAAAGCACATTCACATTGTGGCCATTTCCCAGACAAAACCCAAGGGAAAAAACATGAATCTGTTCGGCCACACATAGGGGGAAAAGAGAGCCTGTGCTTGACATAAACAGTTTTCTTCTGCTGACAGACTCCTGTTTTTCTCTGAAAAAATCTTCATTTTGGAAAAAAATGCTTTTTATGTTTTTAAATGTTTGGGTGTTTAGAACGTATTTCTATGTCTTGCAACCCGCAACAAACCAGTATGGTTAACAAGACTTAATATAGAACATTTCGCAGTGATACTAACTTCATTACGTTCCCACCAACCATAGTTTTCCAGACCTTCCAAAGCAAATTGTTGGGATCTACGCACAACAAAATATATGAGATAACCACTTCCGGCGAGTGTACACAGAACTAGGAAGTTTGCAAGAACCCGGAGAAATCGGACTAAATGAATGTTTTCCTCTTTCCTGTTTTCTTGTTCTTCTAAGATTGATTCCTGTAAAGAAGTGAAATGAAAATACTTAGCAGAAAAAAATATTCTTATATGATTTGAAATAATCACAAGTATATTATTCTGTAGATTTGTAGCACAGATTTCAATTATTATATAAAAGTAGAAAATTTAAATCCTTGAACTACGTTGGTTTTAGAGAAATCCCCTATTATTACTTTTTAATTGTGGGAGCTGTTCATCATTACTAGGGAAGAGTGACCCCATGGAAGATCGTGTTTGTTGGGCTTTAAAAGTTTGGTTTGAGACCTGGACTTGACCCTGGACCCCAAACCCCATATAAGTCAATGGGGAACTGAACTTTGGTGCTGTAAAATGGTCATAGTAAGGGTTAAGGTGCTGTTAAAGGAAGTAAAATGGAGGCAATTGCCATGCAAACAAATGTGGATAGGGAACAAATAAAAAAAAATGATATGAGGGCCCCCCTATTTTTGTTAGCCTGTGCAGATTAAGCAGACTGCTGCAAGCTGCAGCCCCCAGCTGTCTGCTTTACCTTGGCTGGTTATCAAAAATAGAGCGGATCCCATGCCGGTTTTTAAAATTGTAAAAATAATTTTGAAAAAATGGAGTGAGGTCCCCCCTATTTTTGATAACCAGCCAAGGTAAAGCAAACAGCTGGGGGCTGGTATTATCAGGCTGGGAAGGCCAATGGCTATTTGTCCCTTTCCAGCCTAAAAATAGCAGCCCGCAGTTGCCCCAGAAGTGGTGCATGTATTAGATGTACCAATTTTGGTGCTTTGCCCAGCTCTTCCCAAGTGCCCTTGTGCAGTGACAATCAGGCTAATACTTTTGGGGTTGATGTCAGCTGTGAATTGACAGCTGGCATTAAGCCCAGGGGTTAGTAATGGAGAGGTGTCTATCAGACACACCCATTGCTAACTCGGTAGGTATACCAATAAAGAAACACACACAAGAAAAAATAGTTTATTTGCATCATAAAAACGTCCCCACACTCCCTTGTTCAGCAATTTATTAATTTAAAAACAACTCCTCTTCCAACATAATCCATTTGGGGAATAAAGACTTCCCCACACTCCCTTATTCCCCAAATGTATTATTTCAAAAGAAGTCTTTTGAAGTTCCAATGTAATCTAATGGTGTAATATCCATGAATCCTATGAAGCTTCCTTCTGAATGTTCTCTGAATGAGACTCTATAGATCAATCATGTCAGCGTCAGGCAAGAAATTTGGTGTCTGTGGCTGACCACAAGTGACGCATGAAGCCTCTTTCTCAAAACTGAACACCACAGAATTCGATAGTGGTCGGGGAACAATATACCATTGGATTACATCAGAAATTTTAGGATTTGTTGTTAATGAATAAATGTTGTGAATGGGGAAGTGTGGAGTAGTCTTTATTCAAATAAACTAGTTATTCGTGTGTGTGTGTGTGTGTGTGTGTGTGTGTTTGCGTGTGCTTTTTAATTATACAATTTCTGGGTTACTAATGGGAATGCCTGAGAGATACCTCTCCATTACTAACCCCTGGGCTCTGTGCCAGCTCTCAATTCACAGCTACCAAACCCAAAAGTATTACCCTGATTGCCACCACATCAGGGCAACAGGGAAGAGCAATGGATGCACCATTCCTGGGGAAAGCTGTGGGTTGCTATTTTTATGCTGGTAAGGGCTAAATAACCATGGCCCTTCCCAGCCTGATAACCTCAGCCCTCAGCTGTCTGCTTTACCATGGCTGGTTATCAAAAATAGGGGGACTCCACGTATTTTTTTTTAATTATTTTCATAAATATTTCAATAAAATGGGCTGTCTGCTTTACCTGCACTGGTTAACAAAAAACGAGGGGACCTCACGTCTTTTT
Source organism: Anomaloglossus baeobatrachus (assembly GCF_048569485.1). Lineage (NCBI taxonomy): Eukaryota > Metazoa > Chordata > Amphibia > Anura > Aromobatidae > Anomaloglossus > Anomaloglossus baeobatrachus. The sequence goes on along the minus strand of NC_134353.1, from coordinate 589,269,901 downwards.
TTTTTATTATTATTATTGTTTAGAGTAGTGTACAGTGTATTTTCTGGATGCTTAAATGCTTGTTGATTGGCTAAGCTGCAGCCTTTAAATAAACTTAATTAGCAAAACAACAGCACTGTAAATCCAAACTCGGTCACAGATTTTTTTTTTTGAAGTCCGTGTTTGAGCTCAAGTTCCAGATACCAGGTGTCTAGTACAAACCCCGAATGTTATCATTACTAAAGCTGTTCACAATTCTGTGACTGACTATTAGGGCCTTATGCACATTAGCTGCATTTCCTACCATTATTTGAGCTTCATAGTTTACCAAGTCATCATAGGATATTCATATATACGAGTGTGAGCTTTTTACTTTACCGCTATACTTAAATTTCATATGAAAGCCTACAGAAAATAATTCAGGCATGCTTAGTCTATATGTGACGCCCTGGGCAAGCCAGGGGTCACAGGTCACAACATCACACGCACCCCACATTCCCTGCAGGAACACCAAGCTAACCCAAAACCCTTGTTGCCTTCCTCCAGGGGCTGATGTCCACACCAGGGGGTGGGCCAGGCGGTTGGCTCCGCCCACCGAGGAGTTCACAGCCCTGGAGGCGGGAAAACCAGGCAGATCAGTTAGGGAAGTGAAGGAGTAAAGAGTCAAGAGAAGGAAGTGAAGTGGTAGAGGAGCTTAGGAGAGAAGCTGAAGTAAAGTGAAAAGAAACAGTTTGTAAAGCCTGAAGTTGGTCCGGGTGTGTGCCCCAGACAGTGATAGCAAGGTCAGCAGACGGCGGTGATAGTCTGCAGGGGGACTGCTCGGCGGTTGCTGGAAGGACCGCGGACGGGTGGTGACCCGGCGGTACCGAAGCAGTATACGAAGAACAGTCAGCACCAGGGCAGGGGCCTTTCGGATCCCGGCAAGGCTAGGAGTTGCCATAATTTTCCAAATCCGTCAGTGAAGGGGACGTCTGTCTCCTAACAACCAAGTCCCGATTGAAGGCAACAGCCCGACCGTGAAGGGGAGACACCGCCACCGCCAGGGCACCAGTTTCCCAGGGCCAGCGCCTGCGGGCAAAGTAGGGCTCCTTCGGCCCAGCTTGAAGCCGAGGAGTGGGTAACCGGTGGGGACCCATCGCTACCAAAGAGACTTTCATAGGTGCAGGGAAGAGACCGTCACCGCTAACTGCAGGGAACATCAGCACCGTGAACCGTCCGGGGGACCCGTCCAACCAGCCGTTTGTTTACCGAGAACTGTGTCGTGTTTACTGGCTGAGTGAGTACCTCCGTGCCGTTCAGCACAGCGCTGCCCCTGCGCCCCTGCACCTCCACAGGCCCCATACCGGCCTGTCCACCATTCCAATCCCATCACTGGGCCCCGGGATCACCAAAACCCCTACCCACGGAGGGGCAAATCAACAACTGGCTGCTCCGTACCAGCACTCCCGGGCTCCCCAAACAGAGCAGCGGTGGTGTCCACTCAATCACCACAGCCGTGGGTGGCGTCACGGACAATAAACTATCCCAAAACCCAATCCCCTTTCACTCACGGGCGAGGAGCGCCGCTCGAGTCCCCGGGATCCGGCCCATCGCTCGAGCCACCGAGCAGCAGCAGGCCGCAGCAGCCGCGGCAGCCGGACCCGAGCAGTGGGAGAGCGCGGCGTCCCCTCCTCCGCCCGCGACATATACGTGGAGTTTAATAGAGATTATTGTGGTTCACAGGGGCTATAGGACACAAATCTAAAGGAACTGTTCATTTTTCCATAGCTGACAGGTCCTCTTTGTAAAAAGCATTATCTTTGTAAGATAACTCATTTTGACATTATAACCCCTTTACAACATAAAAAGCACTGGTACATCCTATGTTTGGATCTAATGTATGGAACAGGCTTAGGAGGTGAGCCCTTGCCATAGCAAGGACATGCCGGCTGTATTGCATAACAGCTAAGGTCCAAGCAATGCTTTGATCATTGCTGTTAATTCCTTAATTTACACAGTCAATCTCTGACAGCAGCATTTAAGACATGTGATCTGGGGGGCATGCTTTTCTGTCTTCCCCTGGGTAAAATATTGTGAGGTGCCAATGGTTTGCCATGGTTACCATGGGTCCTCTGAAGCCCCCTATCACTACTATCTTGGTTCTCCTGTGGCGCCCAGGCACAGGCTGGGTTTCATAGAAGACAATGATTTTCTTTATATAGTATACTCAGATACTGCATTATAATAGTGTGTAGAACAGGAAATTAGATAATTTCAGGTTCAAGTCCTCTAAATAAACTAAAAAATAAAGACAAATGTGAATGAAATTGCAAACATTTCAATTGTTTTCCTCCTATTCTATTCTCCTTTAAAAATAAGGCAATAGAAAGTATGAACTAATTTGGTATCTCTATATCTGAAAAAGTCTTATAAATCAAAATAGAAAATTAGATGCCTATACGATAATAGCCTTAAGACAAAAAGAAATGACTGACAAAATTGTGGTTTTTCACTGCTGCACCTCAAAAAATTCAGTAAAAAGTGAGCAAACCCTCATATGTATCTCCTCATGCAATAAAACAAGCTTTCATACATCTCTTTTGAAAGAACAATAAAAACATTATTGCAAAAATAAAAGGTTGCAAACAAAAAAAAGGTTGCAAAAAATGGCAAAACATACAACATTTTCTGGGTTTTTTTCAACTAAATAAAAAAACTTTAGAAATTTATAATCCTAATGACCTGGAGATTCATACTGCCAGATAATTTTTACCATACGAGCAGTGTAAACACAAAACTCCAGAAACGTTGGTGGCATTTTGATTTTTTTTCACCATTTCATCACACTTGGATTTTTTTCCCGTTTTCACATAAATTGTATAGTAAAAAAAATTGGTGTCCTTGAAAATTACAACTTTTCCCACAAAAAACAAGCCTCATATGGCTACGTTGATGTTGAAAGGATAAAACAAACACTCAAAAAAGGAAAATCATAAGATTAAGAAGGGGTTAATAAACAATAGTTATAATTAAAATACTTCTACAACTATTGGTTGGTTTTCAGGTTCCATGAGTGACATAGAAACCGGAATTATGTAATTTGAAATTCTTGAAAGCTTGAGTTTCACACAAATTCCATGCTTCTAATCCTGTAACTACAGAAATGAAGATCATCTAGACCACATTCATTACATTTAGAACTTTGAACTGTAATTTTGGTCTTACTTTAAAACTCGTTGTAATAGATGCAAATTTATTGTCGGCTGTTTCAGGGTTTCCAATTAGAAAATCCCAGCTCGTATACATTTTCCAGCTGAAATTAAAACTGTTGTCATCTCCTCCACCATCATCATTAGCATTTTTGGCCATGCTTAAAGAAATTAAAGAAAATGTATTTAAAAAAAGTTATTCCTTACCCTAAGTTATTTGTTTTTTTCATTCATCAATCATGCTGTTTGCCACTAAATGCATCCATACGCTTATTATAGTAATATAAACCTTTTATCATGCAGCTAGCATCACTTGGTGTCTGCCAGCTGCAGCTATGATGTTTACATCCATCATTTCCTCTCCACAGGCTTACTATGCTCTATTACTCCAAGTTTCATCATGCATTGCAGTAGCCTGTGAGCCCACACTTAGCACAGCCCCCTTCATTCTTCACCCAACTTTATTGCCATAGAAATAGTTCTGACAAAGATATTGGGAGATACCAAGGTCAGAGTAGCCCAGTTTAGGTACCAGCTCATCCAGCAATTGCTAGACAGCCAGTACAGCCCTGTCACTGTCTTTTGTTTTTGAAATGCAAATCATAGCACTTCACTAGCAAAGGTGTCAGCCCCTACTGTTACTGTTGAATGAAGCTGTCAGCTTTGCTTGTGTGAGGCAATGAAGCAGACTAATTGTGTCTTCAGGACACATGCTCAGGCAGCTGTCATTCACTCCAAAACATCCATACACTCCATCAGGAGCTCAGTGACAACGTCCTTTCATTTGGTCTGATTTCTGTGCTGGAAAAAGAAGTTTGGACATAACAGAAGATGAAGACGAGTCTACATAATGCAGTACTAAGTGATCAATGCTAAGATCTGCTCACAGAAGCTATACATCTAATACAAGTATATTACAAAAGGTATTTTTTTGAAAAGCTATGATACTGTACATATAACAAATATCCTACACATATTAGGTATCAACACAACTGTAATAATCTGGAAAATGTATTCAGCAGGTTATGTGGTATGAAACATGAACAGCAAAATACATAAATTAAAAAAAACTAAACGAAAAAATAGCTTTTCTTCTAAATTTCCACCATAAATTAAATTTATATGAATTAGGTGGTAATGTACATGTATACCAACCCAGTGCTCAAAAATAATACAACTTGTCCACATAAAGCAAAACCTCATACACATATATACAGGGCTGTCACAAGGAATTTCAGGGCCCCATGCTGGCTAATTTTTTGGACCCCCTAGAGAGTCCACCAAAACTCTACTCCAGCTCTGCCTCCACCCCTCAAACCTTCCACAGTCTCCTAACCACTCTTTGAAAAACACACACACACACATACACACACACACACACACACGTGGCCCTTGAAGTTGTTCCAGAAAATGAAGTATTTCCCTCAGAAAATTAATAATGCACCCCCTACACTGCCCCTCTCCATAATACACCCCCTACACTTCTTCTCTCCATAATACACCCTCTACACCCACCCTCCATAATATGTCACCCATATTGCCTAATATCATTACGTACACACTGCCTCTCTGTATATTATACCCCCATGTATTTCTACCACACATACTGCCTGCCTGTATAATATCCCCCTGCACACACTGCTTCTCTGTACAATATCCCCCACACCACCCCTCTCCTCAATACACCCTCTACACTGCCCATCTCCATAATACACCCTCTACACCTCCCTTCTCCATAATATCTCTCCTACACTTACTGCCTCTCTGTATAATATCCCCCACACACTGCTCCCCTATATAATATCCCCCAAAAACTGCCCCTCTGTATAATATCCAGCAACACACACTGCCCCTTTGTATACTAACCTTCACTTACACTACCCCTCTGTATAATATGCCCCCATACACACTGCTCCTCTGTATAACACTGCCCCTCTGTATAATATTCCCCTGACACTACCTCTCTGTATAATATCCCCCACACACTGCCCCTCTGAATAATATCTCCCATACACACACTGCACTTCTGTATAATATCCCCCACACAAACTGCCGCTCTGTATAATATCCCTCATATATGCTGCCCCTCTGTATACTATCCCTTACATAAGCTGCCACACTTTATAATTTCCTCCCGTATGCAATGCCACTTTGTATAATATCGCCCCCCACTAAACCACTATATATTGCCTCACCCACTACACCTCTGTATAATATCCCCCACACACACTGCCCCTCTGTATAATATCCCCCCATACACACACTACCCCTCTGTATAATATTCCCCACACACAGTGCTCCTCTCAACACTTAGGAAGGGATGTTAACAAAAGCTATGTAAAAACATGAATCATATCATGAGAGGAAAAAAATGTTCACACCCAGCTATTTATATATAAACGTGGCTTTTATTGATGCAAAACATATAAGGCAGACAAGAACAAAGGTTAAAAGATGATTTCCAAGAGAAAAAGAATGGATAAGATAGGTGAATGGACATAATAATCCTGTACTTATCCCCAATGAAGTATCAGGGCACTGATAATAGTATGCACAATAAGTATATAAACAAGGCAGTTTCCGCAGATATATAATATAATCCCAAAACACACAATACCTGGCTGTAGAGCCTCATCTTAAAAGGTAATGTGGCAGTAAGTCAATAAAGGGTAGATTTTCAAACTTTGTTTTCTTCAGCCTTATATGTTTTCCATCAATACAAGCCACTTTAATATATAAATGTATATTTCCCCCTCCTGGTACCAGTATATATCCCCATCCTGGACCTCTCCTGGTATATATGTCTTCATCCTGGTATATATGTCATATTCCTGGAATATGTGTTCCCATCCTGGTATACAGTCAGGGCCAGAAATATTTGGACAGTGGATCATGTGCCGTTCCCTTTCTTCTCCAAACTTTTTTCTTCCCATCATTCTGGTACAGGTTGATCTTTGTCTCATCTCTCCATAGAATACTTTTCCAGAACTGAGCTGGCTTCATGAGGTGTTTTTCAGCAAATTTAACTCTGGCCTGTCTATTTTTGGAATTGATGAATGGTTTGCATCTAGATGTGAACCCTTTGTATTTACTTTCATGGAGTCTTCTCTTTACTGTTGACTTAGAGACAGATACACCTACTTCACTGAGAGTGTTCTGGACTTCAGTTGATGTTGTGAACGGGTTCTTCTTCACCAAAGAAAGTATGCGGCGATCATCCACCACTGTTGTCATCCGTGGACGCCCAGGCCTTTTTGAGTTCCCAAGCTCACCAGTCAATTTCTTTTTTCTCAGAATGTACCCGACTGTTGATTTTGCTACTCCAAGCATGTCTGCTATCTCTCTGATGGATTTTTTCTTTTTTTTCAGCCTCAGGATGTTCTGCTTCACCTCAATTGAGAGTTCCTTAGACCGCATGTTGTCTGGTCACAGCAACAGCTTCCAAATGCAAAACCACACACCTGTAATCAACCCCAGACCTTTTAACTACTTCATTGATTACAGGTTAACGAGGGAGATGCATTCAGAGTTAATTGCAGCCCTTAGAGTCCCTTGTCCAATTTCTTTTGGTCCCTTGAAAAAGAGGAGGCTATGCATTACAGAGCTATGATTCCTAAACCCTTTCTCCGATTTGGATGTGAAAACTCTCATATTGCAGCTGGGAGTGTGCACTTTCAGCCCATATTATATATATAATTGTATTTCTGAACATGTTTTTGTAAACAGCTAAAATAACAAAACTTGTGTCACTGTCCAAATATTTCTGGACCTAACTGTACACATTGGGTTAATTAACCCGATGTGTACTGCAGCTACATGTGCAGAGAGCAGGGAGCCGCGCACACTGCTTAGCGCTGGCTCCCTGCTCTCCTAGCTACAGTACACATTGGGTTAATTGAAGCGATGTGTACTGCAGCTACATGTGCAGAGAGCAGGGAGCCATGCACACTGCTTAGCGCTGGCTCCCTGCTCTCCTAGCTACAGTACACATCGGGTTAATTAACCCGATGTGTACTGCAGCTACATGTGCAGAGAGCAGGAGCCGGCAGCACAGGCAGCGTGAGAGCGGCGGAGGCTGGTAACGAAGGTAAATATCGGGTAAACACCTTGGTTACCCAATGTTTACCCTGGCTACAGCTTACCGCAGCTGCCAGACGCCGGCTCCTGCTCTCTGCTCGCTTCATTTCGTCGCTCTCTCGCTGTCACACACAGCGATATGTTCGTCACAGTGGGAGAGCAACAATAAAAAAACGAACCAGGGCTGTGTGTAACGAGCAGCGATCTCACAGCAGGGGCCAGATCGCTGCCAGTGTCACACACAGCGAGATCACTAATGAGGTCACTGCTGCGTCACAAAAACTGTGACTCAGCAGCAATCTCAGCAGCGATCTCGCTGTGTGTGAAGCACCCCTTAGTGCAGTCTCTCCTAATTTTTGCCAGACCTTGCACTTAGGGCATAGGCTTTAGGCATCTAGGAGTCCAGCTATCTAACAATTTTAACAGAATATGAATAAGGCACTCCTTTATGTCTAATACAGAGTGTATTGGAGTCCTT